>NW_006782866.1:3062497-3077003 GCF_000442215.2 Lipotes vexillifer
TGAGCCGCGTAGCGGCTGGGCCTGTGAGCCGTGGCCGCTGAGCTTGCGCGTCCGGCAACGGGAAAGGCCACGACAGTGAGAGGCCCACATATCGCAAAAAAAAAAAAAAAAAATTGTTCAGATACTTGACCCTAAAAGAAATCTCAACTCTTCCAAAGAATCAACATCATATAGAATACCACCTCCTACCAAAAGTCGATAATATCAGAACCATCAAAAATTACCCTCCAAAGTCTCATGTGTTTGGAGATTTAAAAAATCACCTTAACTCTGCATATTAGAAAAAAAGAATTTTAAAAAATCAATTAACTGAATAATCATCTAAAGCAGTAAGAAACTAGTAACAGGGTTTGATCCTTACATGTTGGAAGGAAGGAAGGAAGGAAGGAAGGAAGGGAGGAAGGGAGGGAGGAAGGGAAAAAAAGCCACGAATGCCCTCAAGACTTATATAAACTGCCTATTTGACATCTCTATTTGGGTATCAAAAAAACCTCAACATGTCCAAACGGAGCTCTCATTCTAGACAAACTTGTTCACCTGTAGGTATCCCCATCTCTATCTTTCTAATTGTTCAGGTCAAAGTGACATCTCTCTTCCTCTCATACTCCACATCCAATCTGTCAGCAAGATTTTTATCCCTAGATTTAAAGGTCTAGATTTAAAGGCTGAGCTCAGAGAGATAACATAAATGGCAATTTAATCAATTTCTCCAACTGAAGATGTTAAATATTCATCTCAAGAAACTCTATGGAGAAGCTCTTAACAAGAATGTTTTTCTTGTAATAAACTGGACATAGGAAATGAGTGAAAAATAACAGCTGGGCTTATACAGAATTAAACATGAGGTGGTGACAGCTTGGAAGAAATGGCTAAGGAGAATAAAGAAGTCACTTAAATTCCAAAAAGAATTCTACTAAAAAAGCGAGAAACCAATGGGGAAGATTATTCAATATGAATTAACAGAATATTTTCTTAAATTCATGCTTGGAGTCCATGTATCCAATTTTACCCTTAAAATGATCCCATTAAATTATCCAATAGGGAAAAAATAAATGAGACAAAAGAGAAAGGTCCTTTTACCAAAGGAGAATATGCCTTACTTTAACCTTATCTTGATCTCTAGAATTATTTCAAGTAGTAAAATAAGAACCTCTCTCCAAAATCTAATAAAAAATAACAGATTTTTACAATCTGAGTAACCTTTCTTTAATTGCCTTCCAAAGCTTCAGTAAGGGCATATCAAAGTCATATCAAATAAACAAGCAGTAAAGTCCTACAGTGTGACCTTGAAGAGAAGGATAAGAAACTTGTCAAATTTAACCTCATTTAACTAGAATTTACAACTGGGCTCCATACTCCAGAAGCACAACAAATCAGTAGAGTTTAGTTCCACCAACACTGGAGTGTGCCAGTTACTAAGGATATACAATCCCAGACCTTAAGAAGTTGATGGTGCAAAGGAGGTGCTTACAGTCTTCAAGAAATCCAGGTCCAATACATACTCAAGAAATCCTTAAAGAAGGAGAGAGCACTTTATTGGGTGCCCAAATGACTAATAAAACAAGAGCTAAAAGAATCTAGGGAAGGAAAGAAGATATTCATATGAGTTAGCTGCCTCTAGGGCTCAAAGAAGGTTTCATGAATGCAGCAGAATCTAAGCTCAGCTCATGGACATATAAAGCATGGAAAGTCTGGACGAGACAAGAAGGGCATTCAGGAAAAGGGGGTATTTGGGCTAGGACATCATGAGCCAGCTCAGAGGTATGGGAAGAGATAAAATTTTTTAAAGGGTAGGAAGGAGGCAGGTCTGGCCGAAGTGAGGCTTTGTTCTGCATAATTTAGCAGTAGAAGATAAGATTAAAAAAGTAAGGTGGGTCCTGATTACACAGGGCCTTGAATTCCAGCTTGAGGAGTGCCTCCTTAATTCTATAGTCAGTGGAGTTTTGCAGATTTTTAAATAGGGAAGTAATATGACAAAGGCAGTGATTCAAGAAGATTGATTTGTCAACTCTGTACACAGAGTTGAGGTTTAACAAGAATGAAAAAGGCTAACTTAGTAGGTGTTAAACTTAGGCAGTAGTCAAAAGTGGGCAAGACCTGTAAAGGTGCTAAGAAATATTCAAATTATCCTGAATTGCAACCAGATCACAGTATATATATTCTATTAAGAAATTTAACTCAATGAAATAAACTTCTGAAGCTCAATATCTGCAGGAAATATCTGCAAGAAATTATGTTACAAATATAACCTAGGTTTAGCTAGGGGAGGAAAAAAAGCTCAAAGTAAAGCAGATTTCTCCAATATTTGTAAAGCAGATTTCTCCAAATATTGATTATTTTTCAAGGATTTTTTAGTAATCATAATGAATTGCAGGATCATGGCTTCCAACCCAAGAATGTTGATATTATTAGCTGTAGCTCTTTAAAAACACAAGAAAAAGACCTGCCTCATCCTCACATACTGATATAATTTCTTGTATAGCCTGAATACTTCATGAAGATCACTGCTATTAGTAAGTCGTGAGCATATACACATGCATTTATTCATTCCACAAATATTTATTTAAGGTCTACTATTTGCCAGGTCCATTCTATACCCTGGAGATACAGCAAGAAACAAAATAAAGTTTTTGTCTTCAAAGGGCTTACAATCTAGTGGAGTATAGATTATAAAGAAATACAAAAACGTATAAAGTAATGTCATATAACAGTGCCACGAAGAAACTAAAACAAGGCAATGGGATACTGACAATGGTGCTATTTTAGGTAAGACAGTTAAGATGAGGCTCTCTGAGAAGCTAACATTTAAGGAGAGATCTGAATGAAGTAAGGGAATGAGTCACATGAATTATATGATAATTAAGTCCACATGCAAAAAAAGGGACTTAGACCCTTACCTTAAACCATACACAAAAATTAGTTCAAAATTAACACAAAAATGGATTATAGACTGAAATGCAAGGTTAAAACTATAAAACTTCTAGGTGAAAACACAGGAGAAAATCACTGTGACCCTGGGTTAGGCAAAAGTTTCTTAGATACGACATGAAAAGCACAATCCATAAAAGAAAAAAATTGACAAAGTGGCCTTCCTCAAAATTAAGAGTTTTTCTCTTCAAAAATCATTAAGAAAATGAAAAGATAAGACATAGACTGGAAAAAATTATCTGTAGATCACATATCTGACAGAGAACTTGTGTCCAGAATATATAAAGAACTCTTAAAACTCAGTAAGCAGACGACAATCCAACCAGTTATAAAACAGGTGAGAGAAATTGTCAAAGGCCAGAGGGGCCTAAGGAGACATGACGAATAAACGTAATGGTACCCTGGATGGGAACCTGGAAAAGAAAAAGGACATTAGGAAACAAACTAATGAAATCTCAATAAAGCATGGAGTTCAGTTAATAACAATATCAATATTGGTTCATTTGTAAAATGTTAACAGGGGAACTGAGTGCAGGGTATACGGGAACTCTCTGTCCTATCTTAGCTACATTTCTCTAAATCTAAAACTACCCTAAAATGGTGAAAGATATAAATAGACAATTATAGAAAGAAGATATATGAATGGTTTATTAGTACATGAAAAGGTGCTCAACATCATTAGTCACTGGGGAAATGCAAATTAAAACTACAATAAGGTACCACTACTCACTAGCTAGGATGGCTATAAATACAAAAGATTGACAATATACCCAGTGCACTGGTGAGAATGTGGAGAAACTGGAGCTCTCATGTATTGCTGGTGGGATTCTAAAAGGTACAGTCACTTTCAAAAAACAGTTCAGCAGTTTCTTAAAATGTTAAGTATACTGTTACCCTGCATGACCCAGCAATTCTACTCCTAGTTATCTACCCGAGAGACATGTGAAAACATATGTCCACACAAAGACAAAGATGTTCACAGCAGGATTATTCATAATAGTCAAAAACTGTAAATGAGCCAAGTGTCCATCAACAGGTGAAGGGATAAACAAAATGTGGTATTCATATAATGGGATATTTTCAGCATTGAAAAGGCATAAACTACTGATACTTGCTACAACATGGATAAGCCTCAAAAATATTATGTTAAGTGAAAGAAGCCAGAAACAAAAAACTACATATGATTCTGTTGATATAAAATTTCTAGGGCTTCCCTGGTGGCACAGTGGTAGAGAGTCCGCCTGCTGATGCAGGGGACACGGGTTCGTGCCCTGGTCTGGGAAGATCCCACAAGCCGCGGAGTGGCTGGGCCTGTGAGCCATGGCTGCTGAGCCTGCGCGTCCAGAGCCTGTGCTCCACAACGGGAGAGGCCACAACAGTGAGAGGCCCACATACCAAAAAAAAAAAAAATTTCTAGGAAAGGCAAAACTATAGAAACAGTATGTATGTATATCAGTGGTTGCCTTGGGGCTATAGGTGGGAGCTGGGATTGACTACAAATGGGTACAAGGGAACTTTTTTGGATGATGAAAAAGTTCTAAAACTGGATGGTGGTGATAGGTGCAAAACAACATACATTTACTAAAACTCATTTAACTGTAACAGTGGGTGAAACATACATTTAGTAAAACTCATTTAACTGTAACAGTGGGTGAATTTTATGAAGTGTAAATTATGCCTAAAAACTGTTTTAAAAAAAAAGGCAAATCAAAACCACAATGGTCTATTACCTCATACCCATTAGGGTAACTTAAAAACAAAACAAAACAAAACAGAAAATAACAAGTGTTGGTAATGATGTGGAGAAACTGGAACCCTTATACTTTGTTCATGGGATTGTAAAATGGTGCAACCACTATGTAAAACAGTATGGAGGTTCCTCAAAAACTAAAAATAGAACTACCATATCATCTAGCAATCCAACCTCTGGGAATATAACCCAAAGAATTAAAAGCAGGGTCTCAAAGACATATTTGTACACCCATCTTCATAGCATTATTCAGAAGAGACAAAAGGTGGAAACAACCCAAATGTCTGTTGGCAAAGGAATGGACAAACAAAATGTGGTATATACATACAATGGAATATTATTCAGCCTTAAAAAGGAAGGAAATCCTGACACATGTTAGAACATAGATGAACCATGAGGACATTATGCTATGTGAAATAAGACAGTCACATAAAGACAAATAATATATGATTCTACTTATATGAGGTATCTTAGGTACTCAAATTCATAGAAAGAGGAAGTAGAATGGTGGTTACCAGAGGATCTTGGTAAAGAGGAGTTGATGTTTAATGGATATATTGTTTTTGATTTACAAGCTGAAAAAGCTCTGGAGATCTGTTTCACAACAATGTAAATATACTTAACACTACTGAACTGTGCACTTAAAAATGGTTAAGATGGTAAATTTTATGTTATGTGTATTTTACCACAATTAAAAACAAAGAAAGAAAACCAAGGGATGGTGTTTGGGCAATGCTAGATTTAGAGTTTAAAAGCAGACTGTTTTATGGCAGTACAGTGCTAAACAGAGTGAGAAAAATCCCAAGGGGTGGGTGAAACTGAGCAGATCGAAGTCAACAACCACTTATAAATAATTATCCTCCTAGGATTAAACCTTGAGTATGGTTGTATTAAATAATGCTATTTCTCCTTACTGCATCATAATCAATCACCACAGTTGCTGTTCACATGACCATGCCTCTCCATCACACACACACACAGGAACCGCACATATACACTCACGTGTGGGTTTCTGAGTATATGCAAGTTCTCCCGTCCACAACACACAACACACACACACACACACACACACACACACACACACACACACACACACACAAGTTCAGGCAAAAATCTTATCCTATTCCTAGGACTATCTCACATGATGCGTGACCCTTGGTACCAGTGCCCTCTGTGCTCCCTCCTTCTTTTGTGGAGAGATACACTTCCCGGGCCAGCTACCCAAAGCCCAGAAGAGAATGATTATCTGGGACCTTTAGCCTGAAATGGAGCCAAACAGACAACACCCAAACCAGAACTGAGTGAAGCTCAAGGCTCTAAGAGAATCTTGTGCTCCGCAGCTGCTAGGTTTTCAGAATCATCCCAGCAAAATAAGAGCCTTCACATTTGAGGTTATCTAAATAGAATAAAAAGCAGCTTTTCTTTTCTCAAAAGGTCAAATTAGATAAACCTGAAATGTTAGGTATCTGACGGCCCACTAGTGAGCAGACTGTGTCACCATGCCTAGGTTTTTCAAAATCATTACGGCAAAACGCAAGACAGAATTAATACCAGATGAGCTATGATCTAAGAGCCAAAGTATGACTTGCCTGTTGGAAATAGCTCAAAATTATAACCTTCCAAATAGGTTCAGCCTCAGGAGACCAGAATGAATCTGATACTCCTTTCAAGTGACTAGAACATCAGATTCACCTAGGAATCTAAGAGAAAAGTATCATCTTGCTGGTTTCCTCAAATAAGACTCTCCTCAGCACCCACAGAGCCCCACTCACAATTCACATTCAGTAAATACTTGTGGAAGACAGTGATTTCACTCCAGATCAACTTATCAATATCATAAATTCTATAACAATTTATTTTGGAATATAGTAAAAGCAGTTAATAACTCTCATTGGAAAAAAAAAAAAATCTGGCTCATAAAAAAAGCTGCAAACATTAAGGCATTTGGTTTGCCACAGGACAATTAGCCAGAAGTACCCTTATCACAAAAGTCATTTCAAATTCCAAATTCCTCCATCATTTGAAAAAAAGCGTCAGAAATATGTGCTTAAATAACTAAACAACATAAACAAGAAGTTAGACCTGTTTTCTCATAGGGTTACAAATGGTCTTAGATTATTCCTGGTCTGGTGAATTCCCACTGATCTACCTAAAGTCATCATGAATAAGAACAAAATTGGCAGAATTTTTGCGTTATACTAAAAAGTTCACAAACACTGAAAGCACCAGATGTTTAAAGCATAGTTGTCTAAAGTTCCAAAAACAAAACAAATAAACTATGTCTTGGTACAGAAAAACAACAAAGAGGACAGATATGGCTTGATTAAATCAAGGTAGTGCATATGTATAGTCTAAGTCAGTATTAAACAGAAGAGTAGTTAAAACAGGACAATTAAGAGCCATATTGAAGTGTTATTTTAATTATACTTTTATAATTTAACAGTGTTTTAATTGTCTAGGTTAATTCTGTTTTGATACAAGGTGTGGAGGAAACTGGTCAGTTTAGCTGTTCAAACATGCTACACATGTATATAGGCACATGCCACCGGAGAAACAGGAAGAAGGTAGTCTGGTTTCTAAGTAACAAACTTTATCCAAATGTTTTAACAGAAAAAGTTACCAAATTAACCTTTAAGCTTGGGTGGAAAGAAAAAAAAACACACACAAAAAAACCCTGGACCATCAAACCAAAGAATATGATGATCATTCAGAAAAATGAATACCAAGAAGCACAAAGTGCCCTAAATTTGCAGTTTTTATCAACTCTTTTTTAAGAGTGGGGATTGGCAAACTTTTCTATGAAGAGCCAGATAATAAATATTTTAAGCTTTGAGGGTCATACGATTTCAGTCACAAAGACTCAATTTTGCCATTGTAGCCCAAAACCATAGACAATACGTAAAAGGAATTAGCATGGCTGTGTCCCAATAAACGTTTATTTATGGACACTGAAATCTTAATTTCATATAACTTTCACAAAATATTATTCTCCTGTTTATTTCTCTTCAACCATTCAAAAATATAAAAAAATCATTCTTAGGTCATGGGCCAGACAAAAACAGGTGACAGGCTGGATTTAGCCTGTGGGCTGCAATAACCGCTGTTTAAAAGAACAGATCAGCCGCAGGTGTATCGAGGGGGACACCAGTCATGCTCTTCCTTACTGGAATTCAGAGGAACAAATATACTGAGCCGACATCAGAAATAAATAAATAAACCATAAACTGAAATGTAATGGTGATGAATTGCTAATTAAAGAAATTTGATATAAGAATTATGTGGTTAGGGCCTCCCTGGTGGCGCAGTGGTTAATAATCCACCTGCCAATGCATGGGACACAGGTTCGAGCCCTGGTCCAGGAAGATCCCACATGCCGCAGAGCAACAAAGCCCGTGCGCCACGACTACTGAGTCTGCGCTCTAGAGGCCGTGAGCCATAACTACTGAGCCCGTGTGCCTAGAGCCCATGCTCCACAACAGGAGAAGCCACTGCAATGAGAAGCCTGTGCACTGCAACGAAGAGTAGCCCCGGCTCGCCACAACTAGAGAAAGCCCACGCACAGCAACGAAGACCCAACACAGCCCAAAGGAAAATAAATAAAATAAAATAAATTTAAGGAAAAAAAAAAGAATTATGTGGTTAGATAATTAAATCCTAAGCACCAGCAAACTGCTTGAATTAGGCTAGCAGAAAGTTTATCAGACTCTTCAAGGGTCAGAAGTTTCACAAAAATGTTTTGACCAAAAGAAACAACTAATTTCTCTCAAAGACTTAGAAGGAAACTTGCTACAGTGTTGATGATAAGTAAACTGTTTTTTTTTCTTTTGAGGTTTATTTGAAAAAACGTTGTTTACATAATATTCTCAACTCACCAGAAAAGAAATACAATGGCTCAATGGAGGAAATATGCCTGACATCTGGTGGAAGCCTTAGGTACTGTAGGTATGTGACCTATATTATTTACTGAAGGAAAAACAAACAAACAGAAGAAGGGGGATGGGGTAGATGTCTGTTTATATAAATCATGTTTAGTGTCATTCATTAATTCAATACGTATTAAATGCCTACCATGTCCCAGGCACTATTTTAGGCACTGAGAACTCAGTGAAGAACAAACAAGACAGTCCCAGCCTTTGTGGAGTGTACATTTTTATGACATGCTTTACTTTATTCTGAGGAAAAGACTTTAAAAGTTTAGAATACAGTATTTATAACATCCTAAACTCTTAGAAGCACTTTCAGATACATTATCCTTAAACAATATCCTGAGATAATTAAGATGAGTTTTATTACCACCATTTTACAGAAAAGTAAACTGATGTCTCTTGATTTTTAATCTAGTTTTTCTTCTGTCACATCACACTGCCTCCCTTATATTTTTCAACCAACCAAGTTACAGCTATTCGATGTTCGCCCTTGATTCTAAACCTAACCACAGGGTTCAAACAATGGTTTGATTACCATATGTTTCTACAATAACAATTTCTTACTGGGTCAGCATGTTAGGAAACCAGGAAAGAAGGCTTGGCATGGAGTGAGGAGTCCCAGACTCTGGTCCCAACTCCAGCACTTCGTAGCTGTGTGATCTTGGGCAGGTCAAGCAACCTCCCCGATCCTGTTCCCTGATATGTAACAGGTTAATGCTATGTATACTACAAACGTTGCTGTGAGGGTTAAATGAAATAACATACACGGAAGAGGTGAACAAAGGGCTTGGAACACTGTGGGTGTTCAATAAATATCAAAACTTAAATCTCAAATTTGTGAGCATCTGAGTATCTCTACCTTATGCCAACAATGAAATGTAAGGAATTAACATAAAAATATACTTAACCGCAATTCCTGTCCCAAATTTCCACTGGAGTTTTAATTTTACTTCTAGGCATTTAATGGTAAAACCTAAGATTTTTAAAATATGTTGGCCGCTCTTGCGCATTTGCTGAGTGAAGAAGGCGAAAGGGCTGTGTTGTCAGGAGAGTTACTTTAGAAGTCACCCTTGTTACCAAAGCACCAAGTTCAATAGTTCTCTGCTTCTTAACCTTTTGCTTGGTTGATTTTCCTGGAACTAGCTGATTTTTTTGTTTTGTTTTGGTCTCTCTGCTAAAAAACTCCGTATCTTCCGTGTTCCGCTGACATTGCTGTTCCTGGAGTGCAGGTGTCAGTGGTCTGCAATCAGTTTCTGTTTTGTTTTGGGGGAGTCTAATCTCTTAGGAGTATTTGCACTCTATTGAAAGCCTTGCCAAACGACTTTGTAAACACAAGATTAGGAAAAGGAAAGGGTATTAGACTGGACGAGAGTGCGGAGACCCTTTTACATGCGTGTGTGAACGTTTCCTGTATTGCCTTTGGACCCACGGTTTGTGGTCCACAATCTAGCCGCTCCAGAGCTTCTGTTGACTCTTACAAGTGGACACCTGGGTCCCAACTTCCCTGCTGTACGTTTCTTTGGGGGTGCAGCTAAAAAAATGGTGGTCTTAGACATGAGGTAAGAGGGTGACACCTTGGCCTCAGCCATCATCTGTCTTCTGCTGGCACTGGTTGAATCTCATCAAGTTCAGTCTTTGATGTGAAAGACTGAAGGTTCTTGATGCGCCAGCCAGGTGGCACGGCTGTGCCTCTGAGGTGGGAGAGCCAAGTTCAGTTCACTGGTCCACAAGAGACCTACCAGCTCCACATAATATCAAATGGTGAAAATCTCCCAGAGATCTCCATCTCAACGCCAAGACCCAGCTCCACTAAACGACCAGCAAGCTACAGTGCTGGACACCCTATGCCAAACAACTAGCAAGACAGGAACACAACCCTATCCATTAGCAGAGAGGCTGCCTAAAATCATAATAAGGCCACAGACACCCCAAAACACAGCACCAGACGTGGACCTGCCCACCAGAAAGACAAGATCCAGCCTCATCCACCAGAACACAGGCACTAGTCCCTTCCACCAGGAAGCCTACACAACCCACTGAACCAACCTTAGCCACTGGGGACAGACACCAAAAACAAGAGGAACTACAAACCTGCAGCCTGCAAAAAGGAGACCCCAAACACAGTAAGTTAAGGAAAATGAGAAGACAGAGAAACACACAGATGAAGGAGCAAGGCAAAAACACACCAGACCTAACAAATGAAGAGGAAATAGGCAGTCTACCTGAAAAAGAATTCAGAAAAAAGATAGTAAAGATGATCCAAAATCTTGGAAATAGAATGGAGAAAATACAAGAAACATTTAACAAGGACCTAGAAGAACGAAAGAGCAAACAAACAGTGATGAACAACACAATAATTGAAATTAAAAATTCTCTAGAAGGGCGCAATAGCAGAATAACTGAGGCAGAAGAACAGATAAGTGACCAGGAAGACAAAATAATGGAAATAACTACTGCAGAGCAGAATAAAGAAAAAGAATGAAAAGAACTGAGGACAGTCTCAGAGACCTCTGAGACAACATTAAACGCACCAACATTCGAATTACAGGGGTCCCGGAAGAAGAAGAGAAAAAGAAAGGGACTGAGAAAATATTTGAAGAGATTATAGTTGAAAACTTCCCTAATATGAGAAAGGAAATAGTTAATCAAGTCCAGGAAGCATAGAGAGTCCCATACAGGATAAATCCAAGGAGAAACACACCAAGACACATAATAATCTAACTATCAAAAATTAAATACAAAGAACAAATATTAAAAGCAGCAAGGGAAAAACAACACGTAACACACAAGGGAATCCCCATAAGGTTAACAGCTGATCTTTCAGCAGAAACTCTGCAAGCCAGAAGGGAGTGGGAGGACATATTTAAAGGGATGAAGGAGAACATCTACAACCAAGATTACTCTACCCAGCAAGGATCTCATTCAGATTTGACAGAGAAACTAAAACCTTTACAGACAAGCAAAAGCTAACAGAATTCAGCACCACCAGACCAGCTTTACAACAAATGCTAAAGGAACTTCTCTAGGCAGGAAACACAAGAGAAGGAAAAGCTCTACAATAACAAACCTAAAACAATTAAGAAAATGGTAATAGGAACATACATATCGACAATTACCTTAAATTTAAATGGATTAAATGCTCCAACCAAAAGACACAGACTGGCTGAATGGATACAAAAACAAGACCCGTATATATGCTGTCTACAAGAAACCCACTTCAGACCTAGGGACACATACAGACTGAAAGTGAGGGGATGGAAAAAGGTATTCCATGCAAATGGAAATCAAAAGAAAGCTGGAGTAGAAATTCTCATATCAGACAAAGTAGACTTTAAAATAAAGATGATCAAAAGAGACATAAAGAATGACGCTACATAATGATCAATGGATCAATCCAAAAAGAAGATATAACAATTGTAAATATTTATGCACCCAACATAGGAGCACCTTAATACATAAGGCAAATGATAACAGCCATAAAAGGGGAAATCGACAGTAACAGAATCATAGTAGGGGACGTTAACACCCCACTTTCACGAATGGACAGATCATCCAAAATAAAAATAAATAAGGAAACACAAGCTTTAAATGATACATCAAGCAAGATGGACTTAATTGATATTTATAGGACATTCCATCCAAAAACAATAGAATACGCATTCTTCTCAAGTGCACATGGAACATTCTCCAGGACAGATCATATCTTGGGTCACAAATCAAGCCTTGGTAAATTTAAGAAAACTGATATCATATCAAGTATCTTTTCTGACCATAAGGCTATGAGACTAGATATCAATTACAGGAAAAAAAACTGTAAAAAATACAAACACGTGGAGTCTAAACAATACAATACTTAATAAACAAGAGATCACTGAAGAAATCAAAGAGAAAATCAAAAAATACCTAGAAACAAATGACAAGGAAAACATGACGACCCAAAACCTATGGGATGCAGCAAAAGCAGTTGTATCTACAGGGAAGTTTATAGCCAAACAATCTTACCTTAAGAAACCAGAAACATCTCAACTAAACAACCTAACCTTACACCTAAAGCAATTAAGAGAAAGAAAAAAAAAAAACCCAAAGTTAGCAGAAGGAAAGAAATAATCAAGATCAGATCAGAAATAAATGAAAAAGAAATGAAGGAAACGACAGCAAAGATCAATAAAACTAAAATCTGGTTCTCTGAGAAGATAAACAAAATTGATAAACCATTAGCCAGACTCATCAAGACAAAAAGGGAGAAGACTCAAATCAACAGAATTAGAAATGAAAAAGGAGAAGTAATAACTGACACTGCAGAAATACAGAGGATCATGAGAGATTACTACAAGCAACTCTATGCCAATAAAATGGTCAACCTGGAAGAAATGGACAAATTCTTAGAAATGCACAACCTTCCAAGACTGAACCAGGAAGAAATAGAAAATATGAACAGACCAGTCACAAGCACTGAAATTGAAACTGTGATGAAAAATCTTCCAACAAACAAAAGCCCAGGAGGAGATGGCTTCACAGGCGAATTCTGTCAAACATATAGACAAGAGCTAACACCTATCCTTCTCAAACTCTTCCAAAATATAGCAGAGGGAGGAACACTCCCAAACTCATTCTATGAGGCTACCATCACCCTGATACCAAAACCAGACAAAGATGTCACAAAAAAGAAAACTACAGGCCAATATCACTGATAGATGCAAAAATCCTCAACAAAATACTAGCAAACAGAATCCAACAGCACATCAAAAGGATCATACACCATGATCTAGTGGGGTTTATCCCAGGAATGCAAGGATTCTTCAAGATACGTAAATCAATCAATGTGATACACCATATAAACAAATTGAAGATAAACCATATGATCATCTCAGTAGATGCAGAGAAAGCTTTCAACAAAATTCAACACCCATTTATGATAAAAACCCTCCAGAAAGTAGCCATAGAGGGAACTTTCCTCAACATAATAAAGGCCATATATGACAAACCCACAGCCAACATCGTCCCCAATGGTGAAAAACTGAAACCACTTCCACAAAGATGAGGAACAAGACAAGTTGCCCACTCTCACCACTGTTATTCAACATAGTTTTGGCAGTTTTAGCCACAGCAATCAGGGAAGAAAAAGAAATAAAAGGAATCCAAATCGGAAAAGAAGAAGTAATAAAGCTGTCACTGTTTGTAGATGACATGATACTATACACAGAGAATCCTAAAGATGCTACCAGAAAACTACTAGAGCTAATCAATGAATTTGGTAAAGCAGCAGGATACAAAATTAATACACAGAAATCTATTGCATTCCTATACACTAATGATGAAAAATCTGTAAGTGAAATTAAGAAAACACTCCCATTTACTGTTGCAACAAAAAGAATGAAATGTCTAGAAGTAAACCTACCTAAGGAGACAAAAGACCTGTATGCAGAAAATTATAAGACACTGATGAAAGAAACTGAAGATGATACAAATAGATAGAGAGATATACCATGTTCTTGCATTGGAAGAATCAACATTGTGAAAATGACACTACTACCCAAAGCAATCTACAGATTCAATGCAATCCCTATCAAACTACCACTGGCATTTTTCACAGAACTAGAACAAAAAATTTCACAATTTGTATGGAAACACAAAAGACCCTGAATAGCCAAACCAATCTTGAGAAAGAAAAACAGAGATGGAGGAATCAGGTTCCCTGACTTCAGACTATAGTACAAAGCTACAGTAATCAAGACAGTATGGTACTGGCACAAAAACAGAAAGATAGATCAATGGAATAGGATAGAAAGCCCAGAGATAAACCCACGCACATATGGACACCTTATCTTTGATAAAGGTGGCAGGAATATACAGTGGAGAAAGGACAGCCTCTTCAATAAGTGGTGCTGGGAAAACTGGACAG
>NW_006782866.1:3077837-3078696 GCF_000442215.2 Lipotes vexillifer
TTTACCACTGCAACAAAAAGAATAAAATACCTAGAAATAAACCTACCTAAAGAGACAAAAGACCTCTGTGCTGAAAAATACAATACACTCATGAAAATAATTAAAGATGATACAAACAGATGGCGAGATATACCATGTTCTTGGATTGGAAGAATCAACATTGTGAAAATGACTGTACTCCCCAAAGCAATCTACAGATTCAATGCAATCCCTATCAAACTACCACTGGCATTTTTCACAGAACTAGAACAAAAAATTTCACAATTTGTATGGAAACACAAAAGACCCTGAATAGCCAAACCAATCTTGAGAAAGAAAAACAGAGATGGAGGAATCAGGTTCCCTGACTTCAGACTATAGTACAAAGCTACAGTAATCAAGACAGTATGGTACTGGCACAAAAACAGAAACATAGATCAATGGAACAGGATAGAAAGCCCAGAGGTAAACCCACGCACATATGGTCACCTTATCTTTGATAAAGGAGGCAAGAATATACAGTGTAGAAAAGACAGCCTCTTCAATAAGTCGTGCTGGGAAAGCTGGACAGCTAGGTATAAAAGAATGAAATTAGAACACTCCCTGACACCATACACAAAAATAAACTCAAAATGGATTAAAGACATATATGTAAGGATAGACACTATCAAACTCTTAGAGGAAAACATAGGCAGAACACTCTATGACATAAATCACAGCAAGATCCTTTTTGATCCACTTCCTAGAGAAATGGAAATAAAAACAAAAATAAACAAATGGGACCTAATGAAACTTAAAAGCTTTTGCACAGCAAAGGAAACCATAAACAAGACAAAAAGACAACCCTCAGAATGGGAGAAAATATTTGCAAATGAAGCAA
>NW_006782866.1:3079135-3085305 GCF_000442215.2 Lipotes vexillifer
GGGAAGATCCCGCATGCCGCGGAGCGGCTGGGCCCGTGAGCCATGGCCGCTGGGCCTGCGCGTCCGGAGCCTGTGCTCCGCAACGGGAGAGGCCACAACAGTGAGAGGCCCGCGTACCGCAAAAAAAACATAAAAATATAAAAATATAAAAAGAGTCACGTACCAAAATGTTCATTGCAGCTCTATTTACAATAGGCAGGACATGGAAGCAACCTAAATGTCCATCAACAGATGAATGGATAAAGAAGATGTGGCACATATATACAATGGAATATTATTCAGCCATAAAAAGAAATGAAATTGAGTTATTTGTAGTGAGGTGGATGGACCTAGAGTCTGTCATACAGAGTGAAGTAAGTCAGAAAGAGAAAAACAAATACCATATGCTAACACATATATATGGAATCTAAAAATAAAAATGGTCATGAAGAACCTAGGAGCAAGACAGGAATAAAGACACAGACCTACTAGAGAATGGACTTGAGGATATGGGAAGGGGGAAGGGTAAGCTGGGACAAAGTGAGAGAGTGGCACGGACATATATACACTACCAAATGTAAAATAGATAGCTAGTGGGAAACAGCCGCATAGCACAGGGAGATCAGCTCGGTGCTCTGTGACCACCTAGAGGGGTTGGATAGGGAGGGTGGGAGGGAGGGAGACGCAAGAGGGAAGAGATATGGGGACATATGTATAACGGATTCACTTTGTTATAAAGTATAAACTGACACACCATTGTGAAGCAATTATATTCCAATAAAGATGTTAAAAAATAATAATAAAATAAAATATGTTTACAAACTTTTCTCCATCCCCATTACCAACATGATAGTCCAAACCACCATCATCTCTCACCTGGTACCTGAAAACAAAAAAAACCTAGCTGGCCTCGGCTTCTTCATCCTTGTCCCGCTCCCTATTTCCACACAACAGGAGGTGATTTCTTAACATGCAAAATTCAACATGTTCCTCTCCTATCCAAAACCCTTCAATCTGGGATAATGTCCCAAATCTCAGGTGGCCTTTGCCTACCTCTACAGCCTTCCTCTTGCTCTCTGTTTTCCTGCTCCCCCTCTGCTGGGAATACTCCTCTCGCTGCCCTCCATGTACCTAATCCCTATTTATGTTTTAGGCTTCACTGTAAATGTTATTCTTCACAAAACCCTTTCTTAACCTACCAGTAAGATAAAGACAGACTACAATGCAAAAACATCTTATTAGACAACTACTTTACATATACAGGACAAATATGTGATTTATATTATTTCTCAGAGTTTTCAAAGTGAGTATCAATTGTCAAAACGAAGGCAAAATTAAAACTGCAACACAGTATACAGGAAAATAATAGAGGTGGGACAAATGGCTCTCCGTTTTGAAAAAAATAAACTTAAATTCCTAGCTCTTATCTGACAACAACAACAACAAAAAAGGAAAAAGTACAGAAATAAGAAATTTATTGACAGAGGTATTTTTATAATCTTGAAGGGAGAAAATTAATTTTAAATACGAAATGGAAGCCAGAAACATAAAGAAAAAAATTAACAAGTTTGACCATTAAACTAAAACTTCAGTAAGAAACTTTATTCTCTACTCTGAGAAAGATCAAGCTTGAAATGGTCAAAGATATATACATTCTAGCATGCTCCCTTTTTTTTGAAAATCTTTGAGCAAATAAGCATGCTATGTAAGAAATAACTATAAAGGGTGAGCCTACTTAAAAAGTGTTTAACTAGTGGCCTAGTTCAATCAAGTACATTGGTCATCCAGTCCCTATTCTCAACTCTCAACCTCCTTGGTAGACGGCATTCATCCAAATCAGGATTACTGATTTTTAGCAAAACAAATAAAAGCAACTTTAAGTGTCTGAAAATAATACCTGCAATGTGTAAAGACTCCTGAAGTACAAGAATGTTGTCTATTCTTTGTCCAAAAAAGGGCCCTTCTAAATTAATATAGTGAAACAATGATTAAAACAATCATGATCCTATCTAAATGAAATATTTTGCTGACTTTAAGCATTCAAATGTAGGAGCTACCTTCATCTCTAAGTGCAAAACAGCAATCTTTTTCTTTTTCCTGATCATGATTAAGAAGTGCACAGTGGCCCACTCCTCACAATTTTCTCATCTATACTTGTAACTTTTTCCTAAGGAAGCCAGCAGAAAACACTGTACTTTATAAAACTGGCTTCTTCACTGTCACTCAAACCTATTTGCATGTAAGCAAAGTACTGTGTGAATACTGTTTGTACCTTGCATAATACCTGGAAGATCCTTAATAAATACTTGCTGAATGAATGGAAAATTTAAATTTCAGCAAGCATTAAGAATTGCTGTTCACATATTTATATTTCACTTGTACTCTATATGCATTTTTGGATGATTAATAGTGAATTCTTAGCTTGTTGTTCATATAGCTAAAACCATTTATGTTCTAATGAGGTGGTTCCATAATCTGATCAGATTCACAAGGAAACTTTTTCAAAAGGTAGATTCCAGGCCACCCCCAGAATAATGATTCAGTTGACCTAGAACAGAAGTAATCTAGTATTCTATACTTTTAAAAGCTTAGTGACCCTGGTATCAGCCAGGTTTGGGAAACACTGGTATGTGAATACATACATTAAAAAAAATCTGTTAAACACAGAACCTCAAAGTTGAATGTGACTTTAAAAGCTGTCTAGTCAATCCAGATAGGATTAGTTACTCAAAATTTCATCAGAATACAAAAGGGAAGCTATCACTGCATTTTCTGAGTGGTCTACTGACTATCTACATGGCTTGGGAATAATTTAGATTAATAAATACCTGAACTATAAAATTTGAGTTCTAGGTTATACCTAGTCTGGAAATATCTAGTAAAGTTGAATGCACTTATGGTATACATTACTAGAGGTGAACAATATCTGGTTCTCCTCTCCTTCCTAAGTACATGGAAGATGATCTATACTTGAAGTTAGTACAGTTGTGAAGGAAATGACACGTGTCACCAAAGCACAGAATTGATGTGAGGTCCCCACATGCTCTCTTCCCCAGCTGCAGTGACCAATGAGGCCTCGTGTTAAGATGGTAGAGCCAGAAACTTCAACTTCAACTGGTCTACCCGACCGTGGAGCATCGTCCAGTGAGAAATCTCCAGCACAACACTTCGCAAACCACTTTTGACATGTTTGATCAGTCACAGCACCTTCTCCGTACACTTGCACAAATCTTTTTGTGAGTTTCAGGTGTGTTTTTACCTTTCTTGAAATAATGAAGCATAATATGCCAAAAATGTTGCTTTTTTCTTCCATCTTCAATATTAAAATGGCTACACAAAAATTCACCGATTTTGATAAGTCTTTTTTTAAAGGCACACTGATATGACAGCTGTCACATACAATCTAACAAAATTGTTTCAAATGAAGTTAAAGACAACTAAGTGCTACTAGAGCCATCTTATGGAGAAAACCAAATGAACCTTTTAGCCCACCCAATATTTATGAAGTAATAAGCTTACAGAAGACTATGCAGAACATGACCATTTATATAAAGTTTTAAAATATGTGATTTTAAGATGCATATACTTCTAGCAAAAGTATAAAAACATGTACAGAGTGACAGATACCAAATAAATGTTAGTGGCTACTCTTTGGGAGAGAGAAACAGTAATGGGATTAGGAAGGACATAGGAAACCACAACATTATCTACTATGTTTTATTTATTTTTTTAAAAAAAGATCTGAGGGCCTTCCCTAATGGCGCAGTGGTTGAGAGTCCGCCTGCTGATGCAGGGGACACGGGTTCGTGCCCCGCTCCAGAAAGATCCCACATGCCATGGAGCGGCTGGGCCCATGAGCCATGACCGCTGAGCCTGTGCGTCTGGAGCCTGTGCTCCGCAACGGGAGAGGCCACAACAGTGAGAGGCCCTCGTACCGCAAAAAAAAAAAAAAAAAAAAAAGATCTGAGGTAAATACAATAAAATGATAAGAGTCAATAAAGAAAAAATCAGGTTTCAATTCTTAGCTCTCAGTCCTACACTGAATTCCTTACTAATAGAAACTAGAAATGCGGAGGGCTTTTTTAATATACAGAGAAGAAATCTGAGGTCAAGTTCATCCTGAGACAAGGGAAGTAGAAACACAGATGACCATGAATGCTCAGCAATTAAAGATGCCTGGTGCCTCTGAAAGAGAAGTGAGGGGCTGCATTAGAAAGAGGGGGATTAGTTGAAAGTCTGCCTGTGACGCAGAACACATCCACCTCCTCCAACCGGACTCCCCAGCAGCACACAGTCAGATGACTACTTTTTTTCTGGACTGGTAAGAAACTAGAGGTTACCTGCTAGTGAAACTGACCAGAAAGTCTTCAAACTCAGGCACACCAGGGAGAGGTGTGGTATGAATTAAAATGGAGAGATTAACTGAAAGTCTACACTGAACTACTGGATTCCCCAACACACTTCTTCTGGTCAAGATGTACATAATCCTTCACGTAACAACTGTATTCTAGGTATAAAGAAATTCTTACCCAGTTCCATTTGGGAAACATCTGAGGCATTTACTGCAGCATTATATGTGGAGGCAGAGATCTGAAGGCAACCCAGGTGTCCATCCCAGGGAGAATGGATAGGCAAAACATGGTTCACATACCACTTGTGTAAACTTTAAAAAAAGCACATAGAAAACAATACCTAGTTTTCAAGAACAGGATTGTTCCTTATTGTAATCAAAGGATATACAATAAGCACATTAGAATGGTTACCCGTGGGGGAAAGGGTGACTATAGTGGGATGTCACCCTTAAAATCCAGCTTACAATTTATAAGAAACATACTGAAAACCTAAGGACACAGAAAAATTGAAAGAAAAAGGATGGGAAAAGTTATACCGGGTATGTACCTAGCAAAAAATCTTAAAAGATGTTACTAGCAGATAAAATATACTAGAGAACAAATAGAATTATTAGGAATAAAAGAAGTCACTACCTAAGAATAAATTTTTAACTTCCTAGCGAAATATGTATAATTTTGAACAAGTAAGTAAGGCTGTAGAAGATGTGAGTAACATGGTTAACAAATTTGACTTAATTGACATGCATTCATTTACTATAAACTCTGTACCCAACAAGCATAGAATAAACGTTTTCAAGTTTACTTGGAACATAATAAAAACTTGATCATATACTAGATGATAAGCATGTCTCAACAAATTTGAAAAAAACTTGATCATATACTAGATGATAAGCATGTCTCAACAAATCTGAATAATACAGAACATTTTTCAGACCAAAATGAAATTAAATTAGAAATTAATAACAAAAAGGTAACTAGAAAACCCTCATTTGTTTGGAAATTAAGAAAGTATACTTCTCAAAGAAGAAATAACCGAACTTAGAAAATATTTAGAATTAAACAATAAAAAAATTACATAACAAAACTTGGACATTACTCAGGTAGTGCTTAGAGAAATTTATAGCCTTAAATGCTTAAATTTGGGGGAAAAAACCTGAAATGAGTAAGCTAACCATATCTTTAAATAAGTTAGAAAAAGAGTAGAAAAATAAAACCAAAGAAGCTTTAACAAAAGAAATAATAAAGGATGGAAATAAATGAAATTTTTAAAATACAATAAAAGAATCATCAAAACCAAAAGTTGGTCCTCTGAAAGCCTAACAGATTGGACAAGCCTATGGCAAGATTTTTCAAGGAAAAAAAAAAAGGAAAAAACTATAAATATGTGAGAGTAGGAATGAAAAAGATGTTAGCACAGATACTATAAATATTATAAACTTTGTGCCAATAACTTTGAAAATTAGACGGAACTGACAAATTCCTACATCTATAAAATGTTCCAAAGTGACTCAAAAAGAAATACAAAATGAAAATAGTCTTATAATTTTTTTAAAAGACTTTTTTTTAAAACTATTAATGGAATTAATAGTTAAAAATCTCCCCACAAAGAAGGCTTAAGGCACAGATAGCTTCACTGGTGAGTTTTACCAAAAATACAAGGAGCAAATAATTCCAATCTTAAACAAGCTCTCCCCCAAAAAAATATGAAAAGAGAGAATTTCCCTCAACTTTTTGAAGATAGCAAACTGGGCAAATTTTGTCCTAAAAACAAAACAAAAAAATCAAGGGAGGGCTTCCCTGGTGGCGCAGTGCTTGAGAGTCCGCCTGCCGATGCAGGAG
>NW_006782866.1:3085362-3126714 GCF_000442215.2 Lipotes vexillifer
CCATGGCTGCTGAGCCTGCACATCCGGAGCCTGTGCTCCACAACGGGAGAGGCCACGACAGTGAGAGGCCCCCAAAACGCAAAAAAAAAAAAAAAAAAAAAAAAAAAAAATCAAGGGAAATTACAGGACAATTTAACTCATAAACATAGAAAAAAGCTAAACAAAATATGAGCAAGTGAAATCTAGCAGTGTATTAAAAGGAGGGTCAAATTATGTTTATTCCAGGAATGTAGGGTTGTTTAAAAAACAGTTAATGTAATTCACTATATTAACAGAATAAAGAAACTCAGGCTATCATCTCCATGCAGAAAGTCTTTGATAAAATTTGACATTATTCATGATAAAAAGAAAGCACTAGCAAACTAGGAATAAAAGGGAACCTCTTTTATCTGATAAACAGTTTCTACAAAAAACCAACATCAAAAGACATGCTAAAATGAATGCTGAAAGTGTTCTCTTTGGTATTAGTAATAATGCAAGAATGTCTATCAAACCATTGCATTCAATATTGCACTGGAGGCTCTAGCCGGCATGATAAAACCAAAAGAAAAAAAAATGAGTATATTTAAAAGCATAACGAATGGGAGGGAAGGCAAAAGGCAATCATTATTTGCAGGTGATATAATGATTTACAGAAAATCCAAAAGAATGTGAGTACAAATTGCTAGAATTATGAACAAGTTATACAAGAAGACTCTACACAGTGGATTAAAATACAAAAGCAATGTGCGTGTCCAGCAACAAACTGTTAAGAAACATAATTCAATTAACTGTACACATTTGCCAAAAATCACTGAATTGTACAGTTAAAGTGAGAGCATTTTATTGCATGTAAATTATATCTCAAAATAACTGCAGAGAAAAAAGGCACCATTTGCAACAGCAGCAACAAATGCGAAGTACACAAGAATTAATTTAACATGTACAAGACCTTCCTGAGGAAAAATTATAAAGCTTTACTAAATGGCACAAAAGGATATTTAAATAAATGGAAAGACATAACGCATTCATGGAATGGAAGACTTAATATTATAAAGATGTCTGTTCTTCCCAATTTGATCTTTAGATTCAATAAATCTCCGATCAAAACTCCAACAAAATTTTATGAGGGACTCAATAAGTTGATTCTCAAATTTATATGAAAGAGCAAAGGGCAAAGAATAGACAAGACACTCCTAAAAAAGATGACTTAATCCCTTACAGTAATTAAGATAGCATGATATTGGCATAGTGATAGACATTTTGACCAAAGGAGCAGAATAAAGAGCCCAGAAACCAGACCGTGCGTATTTGCAAACTTCATTTATGACAATGGTGGCATTGTAGTTAAGTGGGGAAATGATGGATTATCCAAAAAATGGCATTGAGACAAGTTATTATTCAAATGCAGAGAGAGAGAGAAAATTGGATATTCCACATCACACCACACACAAAAATTTGTTCCAGATGAATTAAAGACATATGTAAAAAGGACATTTTCAAAGCTTAAAAAGAGAGAGAAATATCACTACAATGTTGGAGCAGGCAAGGGTTTTTTGTTTTTTTTTTTAATTCAAATGAAAAACACTAACCAAAAAGGGAAGAGGTTAACAAATTTAACCAAAAAATGGATCACACACAAATAAGTAAAATCTACTATGGAACACAGTGGGAGAAAAGCCTATTTTTTTCCCCAGGAAGAAGAAATCAATGGGAAACTGAAGGAAAAACAACCACAAAAACAGTACAAGAAAGTCAGTCCAGTTATAAAGTCAACAGGCACACTTTTGAGCAATCTGTGGTATATAAGAAAGAAGATCCCACTGAACTCTGATGAGAACAACTGCACAGGGATTGTGACACTGGAACTAAACAAAGGGTACACAGAATGACAGCATACTTCTTGACTTTGTAATGAATGGAAGTAACTCAAAATGCTGTTACTTGGTTTTCGTCTTTTAGATTGAGCCCTTAATAAACCTCAGAAGACTTAGTTACGATCATAGGAGAGAACAGAAATATTATCAGCTTTGATAATATAAAAGTAATGGCACAGATGACAGAAGTTAGGAGGCAAAGGGAGAAGGGAGAAGCAGACAGAAGGTTAAAACTTCCTTCATTTACACAGTAGAAGTCAAAAGAAGTTACAAGAAATAGAAGTTTAAAAATTACATTCAAGAGTACAAAGGTAACTAATTTTTAAAATGGTGATATAATTATGAAAAGATGAGATGGGTTGATATGTAGAGTTATAAATGAGGTTGGTCCCTTACACCACAGAAGGAATTCAATAACGTCCAAAACTGATAAGCCAAGAAATGGTGCTCTGAATATATTATTTAGCGATATGGAGGTATCCATTAGGAGATCTAAAAACCCAAACAAAGCACAATGAAACTGGGGAGGATGTGCTGCGTTTTGTTATATGTATTGTTGTATTTTTTCTGTATTATTGAATTTTTAATCTATATGTGTGTATTATTTTAATAAATATAATAGTTTTGAAAATTATTGAACGAAAGAGAAAGAAAAGATCAAGAACTCTAAGAGCTCATTTAATCAAACTACGTAATTTGAGCTAGGTAAAAGAAAATGGATGTCTACTGCAACAGAAAAACTTCTAAATACCTGAGTGAGACTAATAATCAAAAACCTACCAACTTTATCTAGCAGAGTACACTTAATATCATTATTTAATTCAGAGGGAAGAAATCAGTTTAAAAGCTGAATCTTATCCTTCATTGTTTCTCCTCCTCCTTACTTTTCCTCTTCATTTCTCTAGCTTTTTTGTTTCCCTCCAGCTTTCTTTTCCTTAGCAAGAATATTTAACTGAAAATAAAAATAAAACACTAGTTTTATTTATAGAGTTCAGTCTTGTGGTTCCTAATTTTCTCTCAATACGAAAAGAGCAAATTAGGTTGATTTTCATTTCCATGTGGTCTAAACTAACTTTTAAAATCTCTATGGTCATTAACTGTTGTAAAGAAGAAAAGATCTCTACGGCTGATTTAAGGGAAGAACACAAATAACAGAAGATGACCTTGTTAAACCCAGCACACTAATTACTCTTAACGTATTAATTTTCTGAAGGGGACCGCTACATAACTTAGGCTTCAGGGCTCAGGAGCTAGGTTTCCATGCAGATATTTATGGTGATTTAAAGAGCTGAAAGCTTTAAGTCTTAAGATCCCCCAAAGTAAAGTAAAAACCAGAAGGTAAAATGTTCATGTTAGGTGATATTTGGTTTTGACCCAAAAGAATTCAGCAAGGTTTCCATTTCAGTATAATCCACATCTATCATATACTTACACTATATTTGCAAGGTCAAGTGGTTTCTCTGGTTGTTCAGGAAAAACAGGATGCGGAGGTTCTCTGGTGGGTACACACCCCAAGGATTTACTAATTGCATGGCTCAGCTTCTTTGCAGGGGATTTCTGTGTCAAAGTAGAAAATATGGAAATAAGGAATTGAATTTTCAAAAGAATGAAACAGAATTTTAACTTAGTGACAAGAGCTGTAGAAAATATCTTTGCAAATACAAACTAAGTTGCATTACGGTCACCACTACTGAGCCTTGCAGAAAGGAACCTACGGTTGTTTCAAGGGGTTGTTTCAAGGTCGTTTGTGGCCCTTCGTTTCTGTCCTAACTCCCTCATTTCTACTATGCAGTCACACTATCCAGTTAGTGTTAACTTTCCTTTTGAGCATCTCTGTGTGCCCTTTGCAGGAACTCCCTCTTTTGATGCTTCTGGATCATTCTGGTAAGATGTTATAGTTAATTCCCTGATCAGAGTCAGAAATTCTTGCTAGACTAAAATACTAAAAGGTTAAGATAATGCTGAGAGCTCACGGCTCTTGAATGTTAGCAAATTAGCTGACTAACCCACACCCCCCCAAATATTAAGAGAATATTCCCCAAATGAACATGAAACAGAACATTTGGTGTTAAGGGTCTGTCTATGTATACAGATACAAATGAGTACACTCACATACACAGGCAGCATCAGATCTGTGACTCTAAATTATGATATGATGAAGGTACAAAAATAAGTTGGCATACTAATACATTTCCTGGGAAGGTAGAACAATACACACTAAATCCAAAGACTAGCAGGCCTAAGGTATAATAGTAAATATGCACAAAAGTAAACAATATGCCACGACTAAGATATGTAGAATATGAAACCCATATTTAAAGGACACTTTTTAAAAAATTAATTGTTTATTTATTTATTTATATTTTGGCTGTGCTGGATCTCCATTGCTGCACGGGCTTTCTCTAGCTGCGATGAGTGGGGCTACTCTTTGTTGCAGTGTGCAGGCTTCTCACTGTGGTGGCTTCTCTTGTTGCAGAGCACGGGCTCTAGGCATGCGGGCTTCAGCAGTTGTGGCACACGGCCTCAGTAGCTGTGGCTCACGGGATCTAGAGCACAGGCTCAGTAGTTGTGGTGCACAGGCTTAGTTGCTCTGCAGCACATGGTAGGATCTTCCTGGACCAGGGCTCGAACCCATGTCCCCTGCAATGGCAGGAGGATTCTTAACCACTGTGCCACCAGAGAAGGCCCCCAATTCCCTTTAAATAATACTGTTATCTGAGATTTTCTTGGCAGGATACTCGTCGCAAAAAAGTTTAAATATTTCATTCTTCTGCCTCTGCAGTGTATTACCGTGTGTACTACTCTAATTAGAAAACAGACCTTGTTTGCAGCTGTGTGTCTCAACAGTAGCACATCTCCACTTAACTTTTATATGCTGCCTACATATATTTTAACAGAAAATAAGCCAAAATATATTTACCTTTAAGACTATATAGGGAAAGTTACTTAATACCTTGTTTATAACAGACTGAATAATACCATTCTCTTCAGAAACTTCATATATTGGCTCCACATCACCTACCACCATCCCCTTCAACACATTAAATTCTGGGGGAAATCTATATGTAATCTAATTTCCTGAAAATTATATATGAAGCTACACAAAGCAGAAATTCTGAACTTCCCCACAACTGCTCTCCATCATCCCTTTGCCCAATGACTAGCTGTAACATGACTCTGATTCTTCCCCCTCTGCTCCATCTTCTACACTGCCCCAGACATCATGCAGTCTTCTGCTTAAAATCTTCCAAAGGCTGATGATCATTTATAGACTAAGATCTAAATCCACGCCATCACAGCTCACTTAGGAGCTTTCATATCCAGCTCCCCCCTCTGTCCTCACCTCTCACCCCACGTCAGCATAAACATCAAGCTGCTCAGTTAACCCAATGTACCATGTTCTCTTAGATCTCTGTACCTTGGCACGTGCCTTTCTGAGATCTCCCTTTCCCAATCTACTTCTCTTTAAATTTTCTGCTCATCTCTCAAGGCTGCTTATTTGCAAGCCTCCCTTCCCCTCTGAAGACTTTCCTCACTGCTCCGTAAGTCGGCACCCATCTTTCCAAGCTACCCACTTGCCAAGTACACATTTCCACTGTTGCACTGTTCCAATACTACACTGCACTTTCAAATTTACATGCCTATCTCTGTTAGACCAGTGGTCTTGAAGGGTAGGATCTACATTTTATTCATCTGTGTATTTCCAGAACCTGACCTACACCAGAATATGTTATTTGAATAAATTATTTGCCTAGATGAATTTTCTAGATTGCTTTTTCCTGACTAAACCATATAAGCTTAACTTTTTTGAGAGTTAGGCTATGAGTAGGAGACCGTCAGAGGACACCAGAGAATATCTTAATTCACCTTTACAACTAAACACTACGTGTGTAATCCATGTACTCATTTTGTGATTTTTTGCTACATCTGAGAACCACCTGGGCCATTAATTCATGCAGTCTATGTGAGATGGATTATAATAGCCATGAAATCACAGGTTTCATGTGTATATTTCACCATAAACATTAAAATAAGACTGTTAAAATAAAAAATGTTTCCCTTTGTATCACCTAATATCCTCTAGCAGCATGCTTGTTGTGCTTTCAAAAATACTGCTCCAAGTCAAGGTTTAAGATTAGATCCTATTTCAAGTCTCAAAAAGAAAGAGAGAAAGGTAAAATCAATACATCAAAGCCAATTCCACGTAGAGTACATCAAGAGATGCTTGATATGTATGAGAAGGAGAAAAAGACTGGAAATAAACATATATAGGAATTAACTAAGGGCTAGGATCAAACCAAAGAGAACATTATCCTGAAAATTTAAAGATAATGCATTCAATTAGGTTGTCTAAATAGGTAGATAAATGCTTTCCTTAAAAAGACCTCAACGCACGAATTACAATATGGGCCATTGTGGAGCTACGTTAGGAAACTAAGATTAACTTAAGTGTGTGAGCAGGAGTTCGAAAACCACTATAAGTGCCAAGACAGGGACATTACCTCTTCTGGCTACTCGGCCCCCAGGACAATGCCCAGGACTTGGTAGTCAGTCACTAAGTATTTACAGAAGTGCAGGGAGTGAGGGAGGAAGAAAAGCAATCCAGGTGTAGGGACTGGTGACTCCACACTTCATTTAAGCCACTAGGCCAGAGATGTTCTGACAGGTCTTTGTACCTTTCCCCTCACTTGAACCCTCACACTGATACATGGGGACGCCTTAACCTAGAAAATCAGATCTCCTTCAAACCCTCTTAGGCAATGATTTTCAATCTTTGTGCATTTTCAATACCTTCATCCACTTTACCTAATTTCAAAACATTTCCTACCATCTCTTAAAAATATTACAGGTTACATAATTCAAAAAGAGACATGTACCACAATGTTCATTGCAGCACTATTTACAATAGCCAGGACATGGAAGCAACCTAAGTGTCCATCGACAGATGAATGGATAAAGAAGATGTGGCACAGATATACAATGGAATATTACTCAGCCATAAAAAGAAACAAAATTGAGTTATTTGTAGTGAGGTGGATGGACCTAGTCTGTCATACAGAGTGAAGTGAGTCAGAAAGAGAAAAACAAATACCATATGCTAACACATATATATGGAATCAAAAAAAAAAAGGTTCTGCCTAGGGGCAGGACAGAAATAAAGATGCAGACGTAGAAAATAGACTTGAGGACAAGGGGAGGGGGAAGGGGAAGCTGGGGCGAAGTAAGAGTAGCATGGACTTATATACACTATCAAACGTAAAATAGATAGCTAGTGGGAAGCAGCCGCATAGCACAGGGAAATCAGCCCGGTGCTTTGTGACCACCTAGAGGGGTGGGATTGGGAGGGTGGGAGGGAGACGCAAGAGGGAGGGGATATATGTATACATAGAGCTGACTCATTCTGTTATACAGCAGAAACTAACGACATTGTAAAGCAACTCTACTCCAATAAAGATGTTAAAAATAAATAAATAAATAAAGTAAGGTCACCTTGGAAAAAAAATTACAGGTTACATTAAAAAAGAATACTTCAAAAGTATATAAAATGTGGGTGTACAGTCTAAAAAGTGATAAAACAAATACCCATCTACCCACTATTCTGCCTGAGAAATATACCATTATGGTCACTTGGAAGCCTGGCTGTGAGCCCTTATCTAATACAGCCCACTCCCACCATACCCGCACATCTCCTGGTTATCAGTATCCTGGATTTTGTACTAATCATTTCCTTGATTTTACTATTTTAGCAATTATGTACTATAAAAAATACATGATTTATTTAATACATGCTTAAAACCTATATAGATTTACATACATATTTTTTTCTGCAACTGGCTTCTTTTACTCAAAATTATGTTACAATTCATCCATGTTGATGCATATGTTGATAAAATTCACTCATTTTTTCATGGCTTGATTGTATTTCATTGCTCAATTACATCATAATTTATATATTTGGGTCGTTTCCCTTTGTTCCCTCTCAGTCACAATGCTGCTATAAAACTTTCTTGTCCGTGTCTCCTGCTGGCCATGTAAAAGAATTTCCTAAGACTGGAATTATTGGGTCATAAATTATGACATTCAGTGTTACTAGGCACTGCCAATTTGCTTTTACAAAGTGGTTATGCTAATTTCCACTCCCATCAGCTATGTGAGGGACTTCCTGACTCTACATTCTGGCCAACCCTTGTTACAGTCAGACGTTCTAACATTTGCCAATCTGGTGGGTGACAAATGTTATTGGGCTTTTAATTTGCAATTCCCTTATTACTAGAAATATTGAGCATCTTTTCCAATGTTTATGGGCCATTTGTATTTCTTTGTCTGTGAAATGCCTGTTCCTGTCTTTGGCGTAGTGTTTCACTGGGTTTGTCTTTATCTTACTGATTTGTAAGAGTTCTATATATTTTTGTATTTTAACCGTACAGAAGTTATATCTTACAAACAACTTTCATTTTAAGGTTTTTCACTCTATTGTTTTTAATGAATGATCATCTTTAAATACACAGTAGTCCCAATTTATTAATCTTTTCTTTCTTATTTTGTGCCTTTTGTATCTTAAGAAATATTCCCCTCCCTGATGTCATGACGATATCCTCCCAGATTGTCTTCATTGTTCCATAGTTTTTATCTTTCATATTTAAGTTTGAATCTACTTAGAACTGATTTCTTTGATAGGTATAAGGAAATAATCCAATTGTATCCAATACGGATAATCAGTTGCTTCAGGATCTCTTAATAAACAATCCATTTTTCTCCTACAAGATAGATATTCTACTTCTATCCCTGTACCAGTATCATGATGATTTAATTGTTAGTTTCCTCTTATGTTTTCAGGTAGTACCAGTGCCCCAAACTTTCAATTCTTCATTAGGAGAGTCTTTGTTATTCTTGACCCTTCACGCTTCCACTTAAATTTTACAATCAGTCTGTCCATTTACCACAAAAAAAAAAAATCCTGTTGAGATTTTGATGGGAACTGATAGAATATATAGACAATTCTGGAGTGAACTGACATCTTCACATGTCAGTTCACACACTGAACATTCCTTTCCGTGAATATGTACATCCCCTCATGTATTTAGCCTCTTTTTTTTTTTTTTGGCCACACCATGCAGCTTGCAGGATCTTAGTTCCCTGACCAGGGATAGAACCCGGTGGTTGGCAATGAAAGTGCAGAGTCCTAACCACTGGATCCCACTAGGGAATTCTCCTAAGTCTTTTTAAATATCTTTCAATAAAGTTACAGATTCTTGTTCATAAAGGATATATGTATCTGTTATTTATTTCTAGTTATAGAAAGATTTTATATCCAGAAACCTTGCTCTCTTATTTTTAAAAATTTTGGTAAAATACACATAACATAAAATTTACCATCTCAACCATTTTTAAGTGTACAGTTAAGTAATGTTAAGTATATTGGCCATTTATATATCATCTCTGGAGAAATGTCTATTCCTTTACCCAATTTTTTAATGGGTTATTTGCTTTTTATTGTTCTTAAGTTATAGGAGTTCTTTATATAATCTGAATATGAGCCCCTTATCAGATATATGATATGCAAATATTTTCTCCCATACCATAGTTTGCCTTTTTACTATGTTGATGTGTCCTTTGATGCACAGGAGTTTTACATTTTGATGTAGTCCAATTTATCTATTTTTACTTTTATTACCCCTACTCTATTTTAATTCTAATGATTTGGAGATTCTTTCAATCTTTCTACATTAACAGTCATCACTAAATAATGATAACTTTGTTTCCTTCCAATTAAAATACCTTTTTGTCTCTTTTCCTTGTTTACTCTGCTGCTTTAGGACCTCCAAGAAAATGTTGAATAGAAGTGGTGAGAGCAAGCCTCCTTGTTTTGTTTTCAATCTTAAAATCTTAAGATTTCAATCTCAAAACAAATACTCCTGACATTTCATCAGTAAATATAATGGATACTATGTTTTTATAAATATCCTATATGTATTAGGTTAAGGAAATTCTTCTACCCCTAGACTGCTAAAGTGCAGGGTGTGTCTGTGTGGATATGAGGTTTTAATCACTGTTTTACATGTCTTTTGAGATGATTATACAGATTTAATCCATCAACTTATGAATATGGCTAAATTATAATAATCTATCTTTAATTGCTGGAATAAAACCAGTGTGATTATGATCTTTTGTATACACCGCTGAGTTGAGTTTCATAATACTTTGTTTAGGCTTTTATTTGCCTTCATTAGAATGGCTTGTAATTTTCCTTTCCTGTTGTCCTCATAAGGCTTTGGTACCAAGGTAGTTCTAGCCTCAAAAATGAAATCAGAATGCTCATTATTTTTTCTAGAATTTGGGAAATTTTTATAATACTGGAATTCTTTTCTTTGAATGTTTGTTGAAACTTATGTAAAGTCACTCAGGCCTGGTTGTTTCCTTTGTATAAATATTTTAAGCTACTAATTCAAATTCTTTAATGATTATACTAATATTTGCAGGTTTTTTTCTATCTTGAATCAGTTTTGGAAAGCAAGGTTGTTTGAGGAGTTTGTTCATTTCAACTAATCTTTCAATAACCAATGTATGGTTACATTATCTTTTTGTTATTGATTCCTAGCTCAAATGCACTATAATCGACACTAATTCTTTTCTGAGACTTCATTTATGTGGTCAAGTTTTGTGTGTTTGAAAAGAACATGCAATCATTAATTGCTGGATACATTCGAATTTTCTACATTCTGTGTTTTTTTTTGTTTTTTTTTTTGTTTTTTGTGCAGTACGTGGGGCTCTCCCTGTTGTGGCCTCTCCCGTTGCAGAGCACAGGCTCAGCGGCCATGGCTCACGGGCCCAGCCGTTCCGCGGCACGTGGGATCTTCCTGGACCGGGGCACGAACCCATGTCCCCTGCATCGGCAGGTGGACTTTCAACCACTGCGCCACCAGGGAAGCCCCATTCTGTGCTTTTTTGTCTAACGATTCTAACAATTGTTGAGAGAAGTGTGTTAAAATTACCCATTTTAATAATGTATTTTTAATTTCTTATTGTGCTCTTATTTTTATTTACACATTTTAAAGCTGTGCTATTAGTTGTCTACTTATGTATAACTGTTAATTTCATCTTTTTATCTTTTGTAAACTTTACCTCTGGTGAAGACTTTTTTATTGTAATAAAATATACATAACATGAAATATAACATTTTAATCTCTCTCCTAAAGATTTTTGCCCTGAAATCTATTTTCTGAGGTTAATATAGTTTCACTAGTTTTCTTTTGGTTAGTTCTTGGCTTGGTATGTCTTTTTTTTCTTTTTTCTTACTGAGATATAATGGACATACAGCACTGTATAAATTTAAGATGTACAGCATAATGATTCGACTTACACACATTATGAACTGATTACCACAGTAAGTTTAGTGAACGTTCATCACCTCATATAGATACAAAATAAAAGAAAAAGAAAAAAATATTTTTTCCTTGTGATGAGAACTCATAGATTCAAGCAGAAACATAAGCCTATTAAATCCCCAAGAGAAGTCAGGAACCTCCTCTAACTCATTTAATGTGAACATTTTACCACCGTCTTAAACAGTATCTGTACTCTCATCCTGTAATTTCAAATCCTTTAACTCTAACCATGCCCAACTATATTAATGTCATAGTTAATTAGTACTTTAGCTGCATCTTATTTTAAGACCAATTAAATTGTCATTATTATTTACATATAGTGCTTATTTAAATTTACTCGCATTTGCCAATTCTGCTGTGCACCATTCCTTCTTATGTTCCATTTCTTCCTTATTGCTTCAATTCATTTTTTCCCCAAAACATATCCTTTGTTAGTTCCTTTAGCAATGGTCTATTGGTGACAAACCCACTGAGACTTTTTCTGAAAATATATATTCCTTCTTTGCTCTTAGATTAGATAGGTATGGAATTCTAGGTAGACCTTTTCATTCCATCCTTCAAATCCTTCAATTGCCTGTCACATTTTCCATTTCCCTATATCTGTGTTCAATATTCTGTATCCTGGTTAATTTCCTCAGACTTATTTTCCATTCCCTAATTTTTGCTGTAGCTGTCTATAATTTGCTATTTAACCCCTCCATTGAGCTTAACCTTATTATTTTTTATTTGTAGAAATTCAATTTGTTCCTTTTTCATCTTGACTTGTTCCTTTTTGAAATGTCACTATTCCTAGACTTACTCCTTTAATTTTTAAAGTGTACCATTTTCTGAAGTCCTTGGCATACTAAAGCTACTGTTTGTTGTGTTGGCTGATTCTCCCTCATAGCAGATTGTTTTATAATTGAGTTTGCAATATTTGATGATAAGCTCACCTTTAGCAGAGACTCTTTTTTTGTATAGGAGTCCTATTTGTACTATCTCTGGGCCAGTGGAATATTTTTAGCCCCTCTTTCACAAGGAGGCAGCCCTTCTAAAACTCCAGCTTTTACAAAAATACCAGTTCTACTCACCTTGAGTGGACCCAAGTTACATTTCCTACTCCATGGAGGCGCTAACCCCAACCACTGGCCTAAATCCAGTATCCCATCTGATAAATCCTGGGGACATCACAATTTGGGGTTTAATTTTTGATAGCCAGGAATTTCTCTTTTATTCAAGTTCAATTCTGCATTTCAGTTTTGTTATTATATTTCATCCTACATGTATGTTTGTCACTGGGGATGGGAGGCTACAACTAGCTTAGTCTACCTTTACCCTGAAGAAGATGGGAAGTTACTGGAGTGTATTGAGCAAGCAAGGATCTGATTTTTAACAGGATCATTCTGGCTGCTATACTTAGAATAAACTGAAGGTAACAAGGGCAGAATCAGGAATACCATTTAGAAAGCCTCGGGATTAATTTGTAAATGTATAAATTTATACACATATATACATACTTAAACATGCAGTGTTATCAAGAGCAGGACAAACAGGCTTATAACTGATACCAACTCTTACAAATTATACTTTTCAGCATGTTAAATTCCCCACCTATGTCCGTTCCAATGTTGTTTGCCTTGTTTGGTCTCATATTAATATTTTATACTACTTTTTTCATCCCTTTATTATCAACTGTGTATCTTCTCTGAAATAGCATGTGGTTTTTGTCACTTTGATGAGAGTTTTTATCATTTTAGTAGGTGAGTTTAATTCACTTACATTTATTTTAACTACTGCTATGTATGCTTAAATGTATTCCTAGCAACTTATTTTGTGTTTTCTATTTTACCACGATTTTCTCTTTTCCTATTTTCCTGTCTTCTAATGGACTGGTCAAGGTTATTTTTGCTACATTTTTTCTTCTAATAGTTTTAAGGTTTATATTTTATATCTAATTCTTCAAGTGGTTACCCTTAAATTTTTAATGCATATTTAAAATTATAGTTTCTTACAAGTTAGAATTAATTACATTTTATTATCCTTCTCCTGAAATCTTTAGTGTGCTTTTAATTCCCTTTATCACTCCCCCAACCACAAATTCCATGTTGCTATTTTTGTTGATTTAAGTTACAACTTACTAAAAATCATCATATATTTTATAACCAATATTTATTTATATTCAATAATGTTTTTGATTTCTCTGCTTCCTTTTTTTTCTTAAATCCCATTACTACCTTCTTGGTTCATTTTTTTTCTTACTGCAGTGTACCTTTAAATAGTTCTTTCAGCAAAGGTCTTTCAAAGTCCTTAAATTATGAAAATGTTATTGCAGTGTCCTTGCTGTTGAAAGACAGTTTGGGTGAGAACAGAATTTTAAGTTCAAATTTATTTTCTCTCAGCACCTTGAAGACATTCTGCTGTTGTTTCTCAAAACCAGTGATAAAGTCTAAGGTCATCTGGATTCTTATTCTTTTGTAGACCATCAGTCTTTTCTCTCTACTGTCACCTAGGAATTTCTCTTCATCATTATCACTAGGATCTATGCAGGTGCTGACTATGCTGTTTCTTTTTAAAATGTGTTCTTCAGTTAGTAGGCCTTCTATCTAAGGGCTCATACTTTTTCAGTTTTGGAAGTTTTTCATACATTATTTCTTCAAACATTGTCTCTTGTCAATTTTCTTCACTTGCAACTCCTATTCGATAAATGTTGGAACTTTTACATGAATCTAAATGCTTCAATCTTTGTTTCATACTCTCTTATCTTTTTTTTTTTTTTTTTTTTTTAAAGGATACTTTCTTACCTCTTGATGCTGAGTTTTGGGACAATCTTTTGCCCTGATCTTTCAGTTCAATAATCGGTTCTTTAGCTATATCCAGTTTGCAATGCAGCCCATCCAGTGAGTTTGTTTGACAACTACGTTTTTCATTTTCATTATTTATAGTTTCGTAACTTCCACTTCTTGTATTAATCATGAAAGTCTATCCCTGGTCCTCTAAGAAAATTAGATTGACCTATTTTTAAAGTTTCTTTCTGACTGTTCTACCCCACAGGGTGTAGTTCTGCTGTTTATATTTCACTCTGCTAAGCTTCCTCTGGGTTTTCATGGCCGTGTAAACATCTCCCATGGGACTGCTCACTTGCCATCTTAGCCAATAGTGGCATCCTGGCTAGAGGCCGCATGCTGAATCTGTTCTGACAAAATCAGCAGAGAGCTTCAGGGTCCTGGCAGTAGTGATGGCCTCAAACAGGCAGTGCAAGCAGTTCCTTCTGCAACTTCTCCTTTAATGTATAACTCCTTCACTTAAAGATGTTTTATTGCTTCAGGTCAGGAATATTCCTTTTCTTTTCAATCTTGAAAGGGAATTTATTAATCAAATTAATTCTTTATCATTTCTATGGGTTTGGTGCAGAAAGGGTAAGAGGGAGTATGTGTTTGGTCAACCATCTTGAAACTGGATCTACTGCTTCTCTAAATATCATTTCCCTGCATTCTCTTTAGCCTCTTTCTGGAGTTTATATTAGATGGCATTCCTCAATCTAACTTCCATGTCTTAATTTTTTTTTTCTATTACTGTATCCTTCTGTGATGTGTTTAGGAACAATTCTCTGCTCCAGTATCCAGCTCACAAATCTGCTCTTAAGCTACAGACACAGTTAATCAGCCCATTTAATGAATTCCTTATTTTGACAATCAAAATTTTAATTTCCAGTATCAATACTTAGTTATTTTTGGTAGATAAAATAACTGCTCACATCTCTCCAAGAGTTCAACTGTACATATTTTTAAATCTAGTTCTGCTTATTCTATGAATTCTATGTCCAAAATAAACTCTTTTGTTATCTCCTTTGCATGGCAGTTTTTAGTGATTTTTAATGAAGTGCTCATCTTTGTAGTTAAGGCTCTCTGTTGAGACAGTCTACACTATCTGTGTGCACTGCTTACCTGGAGGGGAGAAGCAGGACTTGTTTTCAGTGAGAGTGAGGGAGGGACAGAAGGTGACACCTCATGGAAAAGCTTTGTAGTTAGTCTTATGAACATGGGACCCCTATTCTCCTGGAATTCACCAAGCACCTGGACCCCAGGCCTGCCTCTCCAACCTAAGGTCCTATGTACACTACATCTGCCGGCGACACCTGCATCACCAGGCTATAGTACCAGAGTCAGTCTGTCACTTGCCCTGAGCCCCTCTCAGCTGCCCATATCAACTTTCCAAGCAGGAACATTCTAGATGCTACTCCTATCCTGAGAATTAATAGTTTCCTGCCCTTGTTTTGAAACAAGGTTTTCCTTTGTAAACTGATCCCATACACTTTTCATGGGGGTTCTGCACATCTGGGACCTGCTGTGGGTTTTCCTTCTTTTTTTCCCCTCTAGTGTACTTGCAAATTATTTTTAAAACTCTAGTTTATCATTTCTAAGTATCTGAGGCAAGATGGAAAGGTGATAGCATGTCCTCAGACCATCACCCTGAAATGGAATTCCCAGTTCTTTTTTGTTTATTAAAGTTTATTTAAAATATATTTTGAAAATTCATAATATCCCTTATATTATTTTTTAAAGGATTCAGAATAACTGCTTTAGAAAGTAAAAAGTTTACAGTTGCTAAGCTCCAGTTGAACTTAATTTGTAAAGCTATAATTTTGACTGATTAATGTATGAGAGAAATGTAATCCATGTAATTTTTATTACTCTTCCAAGATTTGAGAGTATGAGCTCTCTGACAGTTATGAGAATATAGCTAGGTAGAATAAAAAGTAATCCGTTCATATATGGCTTCTGAAACATGCTTATAAATTATAACCTCTTGACCCACAAAAAAGGAACCAATGGTTCCTCAAATGGTTCAATAATAGCTGAGGCTGGAGTTATGTAAAGAACAGCAGTAACTTGGTTTTTGAGCAGCAAATCGTTTCAGCCTCCTTTTCAGGGAAAAAAAAAAAACGAATACAGATTTGTTGGAATTCAACATCAACAGACTGACACTGCTAGGTGTGCCATGACAGCCAATATAGTATTTATGGTTCCATACATACCAGCCCTGGGTGTGGGAGGGGTACCCTTGAATTACCGATAATTGCCACATTAAGCATAAATAAGTTACAACTGAAAAAGCTGTGAACGTGTACAGGCAAAAACAAAGTTCAGGGCCAGACTTTGCTCCTAACTGAGCTGTGATATCAACCTGGCCTGGCATCCCATTTTGTGTTGGCACTCTTACCAGTATGTACAACAGGGGAAATGCTGCACTGAGAATTGGACTGCCCTTTAAAACATCAGTTTGATGACATGGACAGAATTTCCTTTCTCAATAGCTTTAACTGGCAGTTCATAGTCCCATCTTCTTCAAACAATTTGTTAAGAGTTTTGTTGCTCCGTAAGAGAATTAAAAGTACCATACTCCTTACAAATGAAGGTGTGACTACATGGTAAAGCTCATACACTGCTGATGGGAGTGTGAAGTAGAAAAGCCACCTTGGAGAGCAATTTAGTAAAAATCTAGTAAAAGAGACACACTCCTCTGGACTAAGGAATTCCACTCCTAAAAATGGGAAAACTCCCCAGGCTGCACAAGATGACCTGTACTAGAAAATCCACTAAAGCTTTGTTTGGAAGAGTAGAAAATAGAAACAAGTTGAATGTCAATCAACAGGAGAATAAATAAAATGTGGCATATTTATAGAATTGAATTTTATATGGCATTGAAAAGAACCATATCAACATGGAGATCATTTTACAAACAATGTAGGTGAACAAAGGAAGGTGCAAGAGGATATATGTAATATGACACTATTTTGATAAAGTTTAAAAATATGAGAAACAATGCCATATATATATATATATATATATATATATATATATATATATATATATATATATAAAATTTTTTTTTTTTGCAGTACACGGGCCTCTCACTGTTGTGGCCTCTCCCGTTGAGGAGCACAGGCTCCGGACGCGCAGGCTCAGCGGCCATGGCTCACGGGCCCAGCCGCTCCGCGGCATGTGGGATCTTCCCAGACCGGGGCACGAACCCATGTCCCCTGCATCGGCAGGCGGACTCTCTACCACTGCGCCACCAGGGAAGCCCAATGCTATATACTTTAATGGCCACATACACATGTGTAATAAAAAATACGAAAATATCAGTATGAATGGAAATATTGAGTACTAAATTCAAAATAGAGGTCACCTCTGAGGTGGGAGGAAAATGGGTATATACTATGGACCTCTTTCCACATCTGAACATATAAATCTATGTCACTTATTTTGACTGCTACACAGAATTCCACAGCTATAATTATATATATATATGTATGTATGTATATATACCATAATAAATTTAGCCATTTTGTCACTGTTGGAGATTTTGGCCATCTCTTCATACCAAAATCCTAATATACTTGATGCAAGGGTCTTTGTGGGAGAATTCCTACATGCGGAATTGCTGAGTCAAAGTTTATATGCATTTAAAATTTTATTTTTCAAATATTGTATCAATTCACACTCCTACCAACAATCTTCTAGAGTCCTCTTCTCTACACTCTTGCCAAAATTGAATATTATCCATCTCTCACACTTTTTCAAGTCAGAAAGACATTCCCATGATCAAGAGGAGTTTAAGAACTGGAACAAGTGGGAGATGCCAACTTTATAATGTTCTTTAACAAACACAGGGGTACATAGGCTAATAACATACTAAGGAATTATGAGATAATAGAATATACAGACAAATGAACAGATAATTATAATAGCATGATAAGTGCCTTAAAAGAGGTATTCAGTGTGCCACAGCAGAGCATGAAGAGACATATAAATCAGCTTGGGGATCAGGAAAAGAGGCAATGGCTGAGCTGAACCTCAGAGGCTGAAGAGGAGTTGGCCTGGGAAATTTGGGAGGATGGGAAGGAGAGGAGACAAAGGGAGACAGAACAACAGATTCAAAGACATAGAAGTAAGAAGATATGGTAGAATGAGCAACTGGAAATAGTTCGCTACTGTCACAGTGCTGTCTATGAGGTAAAGCCATACGTAAAAGTCCAAGTCCAAAGACAAGACTGAAGACGCTTTCAAAATGTGACGCCATGAGATAAAACCCCAGTGGGCTACAAAGCATCTCTGATTCAGAAACTGCTTCTAGAATACATTGAACAGATAGTTCTCTGGCCAAATGCAGCAACAGATTGCATGGCAGGATAGAATGAGGAAGGAGAAGTGTGACCAGTACTTCAGGTCTGGGTAAACAAAGGGTCTAGTCAGCTAAGACGAAAAGAAGCAGAACACTTGAGTACGATGGAAAAAGATTTACAGGCAGCCAAAGTCCCACAAAAGGGAGGCTGGAGGTTGGAGAGAGCATGAAGGTTGGAAAACCAAGAAGACCCACCAAGTGCTTCTTTGTATAGCAGCACTCTCTGGGGCCTGGAGCAGAACAGGCACTAGAAATGTTTACTGAATGATTACCAGGGCAGAAAGCTCTTTGCCTGGCTGAAATTTCCCCCTGGATGATGACACCTGGGCACCTGCTATCTCCAAGCATTGTCACAAACACTGCCACAGGCGAAGGCAGGAACGGAGTCAGAAGTCAATTAACGTCACACATGATACAGATGCTCCACAGCCAGGAACCGAAGACCACCACCACTATTACTTAGCTCTGAAACAGTGTTTCCCAAAACTGTCTGAAGATTAAAAAATTCCTGGGGTATTTGTTTCAAAATGAAACAAAACAGATTGCTCTAACTCAACCCAGACCTACTAAGTTAAAATTCCCAAGGGTAGAGACCTGGTACTCTGTATATTAAACAAGCTGCCCAGCTGATTCTTTTCAAGCCATTCTGGGAAGCACTGATCTAGAAGTTCTTGCCAAAACAAAAAAGTTAAAAAAAAAAAAAAAAAGGGTATAACTATTGGAAAATGATTGTTACTGTTTCCCACAGGCAATATAGTTATCTACTTAGAAGTCTAAGAAAATTGACTGAAAAAATTATTAGAACCATGTGTTGACAGAAAAGCTAGTGAGACTTCAAGATGGAAATGTCCATAGGACCACTGAATATAGGAGTCTTAACCTGAACCAGAAGCCTCGGCTGGAATTAAGAACTGCAGAGGGGGGGCTTCCTTGGTGGCACAGTGGTTAAGAATTCACCTGCCAATGCAGGGGACACGGGTACGAGCCCTGGTCCGGGAGGATCCCACATGCTGTGGAGTGACTGGGCCCGTGCCCCACAGCTACTGAGCCTGCGCTCTGGAGCCCATGAGCCACAACTGCTGAAGCCCAAGTGCCTGGAGCCCGTGCTCTATAACGGGAGAGGCCACCCAATGAGAAGCTTGCACACCGCGGCAAAGAGTGGCCCCCACTAGCCACAAATGGAGGGAGCCCGCGCGCAGCAATGAGGACCCAACGCAGCCAAAAGTAAAAATAAATAAATAAATAAATTTATTTTAAGTCCCTGCCAAGGGACTTCCTTGGTAGCCCAGCAGTTAAGACTCCATGCTACCAAGGCAGGAGGCCTGCGTTTGATCCCTGGTTAGGGAACTAGATCCCACATGCCGTAAATAAACATCCCACGTGCCGCAACTAAAGATTCCATGTGCCACAACTAAAGATTCCGCATGAAGCAATTAAAGATCTCACGTGCCGCAACTAAAGATCTGGCATGCTACCATGAAGATCCCGCATGTGAGAACAAAGATCCCATGTGCTGCAATTAAGACCTGGCGCAGCCAAATAACTAAACAAATATTTTAAAAATAAACAAAAATAAAGTTAAAAAAAAAAGAACTGCATAAATCTATTAGTGTTGGGGGGGTTGGTTGGGGAGGGTCATCTAAAACCTGGTAGGCTCAGAGGTTGCAGCAAGAGAAGAAAAGACAGCTCACTGAATCAGTGTGTTGTGCACCTGAAACTAACATAATATTATAAATCAACTATACTTCAATTGAAAAAAAAAGAGAATAAGAAAAGCAGCTCAGGAGAGAATGCCAGGGAACACAATATCTGGTTTATCACAGGTAATCAAAAATTTCATAATTGGACAATTTGTAGCCACTAAAGGGAGATAAAAGGTAATGAATATACAATACACGTGTATTAAGTGTATTTAGAGAAACAGTTCTACCATAAATCTGTATCTGTAGATCTCAGAATGTCCTAGATATACAGACAATAATCACTGATATATCTGAGTTAATGTAGAAACAGACAAGCAATTCACACTGCTGGGTCATACAGATTCCTCTAACCCTCTCTACACATGGAAGCTGGATACACATTCTCCAGTTCAGCTCTGGTAGCCACGTGTAATAATCAAAAAAGATCTAACACTGGAGAAAGGGCTGTGGCTAAGATGACTGCCAGAGGAAACCATTCACTTGAAGAACTGCTTGGTTTCGGTTAAGTCACACATTCTCTGCAATGGAAAATCTCCCTGTCATCTCTTTGCTCTAAAAATAATCAGGCTAGTTGAAAAAAACACCTTATTATTTCATAAACTATACATCAATGCTTTCTTTGATAAGTATCCATCTTTTTAAACAGCTGGGTCCATTTCAAATGTTCTGCTTTCAAACTCAGCACTTCTGCAGCTGTAAATGGGTTTAAGAATACACAGTGCATCCAAATACCACAGCAGAACAGGGGCAATATTCAAATACTGAAAAGAACAATATTTAAAATATCCCACTCAACCTACTGAAAATGCTGATAAATGCTGTCAGGATACCTCTAGCCTATTCCTTTTATCTCTTGGATGGCCCAAGACATTCATAATTTCAGAGGGAAGGCCTTGGTCAGTGAAGCAGTCAGTTTAGCTGTGGTCAGGAGAAATTCAGGGCCATCTCCCCAGGTTTCATACCACCTTAACAGGAGTAAAGATGGGAGCCCAGAGCTCTGCTCACTCCTGGCAAGACCCTCTCCCAGTAATACTCACATTGACAGCACCATGATCTGCCTAGGAGACTATCTGGGGCTAATTCCAACACAACCTTTATCATAGGTTATGCCTGTTTCATAAGAAATCCTGGACTCCCACTTGGATTCTCATTCCCATAAGGCTCTGCACATAGCCTCACAAGACCCCATCTCCCACTAATCCTCCACTCTCAAATCCTTCAACTTATCTTCATAGTCTACCATCAGCAAAATCCCTTCTCTGGCTGAGAATCCTCTTCTCCGAGTGTTACTTTCACATAGAAACCTGGCTTTCCCTGAAGGCCTGGCTTCCTCTGCAGCCATTCAAGTGGCAGCTGCTTTCTCTCTCATACCCCTCAAACAGCTGGACCTCCAGGTGGGGAGATGTCCTCCCAGAACCTCACTGCCATTCTCAGATTATCTCCCCTTTTCCTTAAAAGCCCTGTTTTGAATTTCATGTCATCAGACCAAAACCCTAAATATCCCTCTACAGTGGAGTCCAATATTAGTCATAATTCTTGTTGATTTCAACATCCACAGAGTTGACCTTTCCCATACACCATTGTGGTCAATTGAATGGAGGGCCTCCCAAAAGATATGCCCACACCCTAATCTCTGGAACCTGAGAATATCGCCCTATATGTCAAAAGAGTAAATATTACCTTCTATGGCAAAATATGTGACTGAGTTAAGGATTTGGAGACAAAGAGTTTATCCTGGATTATCTGGGTAGACCCAAAATGCAATTACATGTATCCTTATAAGATAGACACACAGAGAAGAGAGAGAAGAGGAAGAGGCAATGTGACCAAGGAGGCAGAGACTGGAGTGAGGCAGCCACAAGTCAAGGAATGCCAACAGCCACCAAAAGGTGGAAGAGGCAAAAACGGTGTGATGGTTAATTCTGTGTGCTAACTTAACCTGTGCTACAGCGTGCCCAGATAGTGGATCAAACATTACTTTGAGTGCTCCTGTGAGGGTGTTTTTGAATGAGATTAACATACAGATTGGTAGACCGAGTAAAGCAGATTTGTCTTCCTAATGTGGGTGGGCCTCATCCAACCAGTTGAAGACCTGAACAGAATAAAGGGGCTGACCCTCCCTCAAGTAAGACAGAATTCCTCCTGCCTGCCTGACTTTGAACTGGGATACTGGATTTTCTGCTTTTGGAGTTGAATTGAAACATCTGCTCTTCCTGGGTCTCAAACCTACAGGCCTTCAGACTGGAACTACATTATCAGTTCTGGTTCTCAGGCCTTCAGACTCAAACTGGAACTACACCCTTGGCTCCGCTGGGTTTCCAGCTTTCTGACTCTTCCTGCAGATCTTGAGGCTTGTCAGCTTCCACTGCTACATGAGCCAATTCCTTATAATAATCACTTCTTATATAATTGTAAACCCTATTGACTCTGTTTCTCTGGAGAACCCTGACTAATATAAGTGGATTCTTCCCTGGAGCCTCCAGAGGGAGTATGGCCCTGCTAACATCTTGATTTCAAATTATGGTATCCACAGACATAGAGAACAGACTTGTGGTTGCCAAGGGGGAGCAGGGGGAGGGAGGGATGGGCTGGGAGTTTGGGATTAGCAGATGCAAGCTATCACATACAGAATGGATATACAACAAGGTCCTACTGTATAGTACAGGGAACTATATTCAATATCCTGTGATAAACCACAATGGAAAAGAACATGAAAAAGAATGTGTGTGTATATATATGTATAACTGAACCACTTTTCTGTACAGTAGAAATTAACACAACATAGTAAATCAACTATATGTCAATAAAATAAAATTTAAAATAAAATAAAATTGTGGTGTCCATAACTGTGAGGGAATAAATTTCTGTTTTAAGCCACCAAGTTTGCAGTAATTTGTTACAGCAGCTTCAGGGAGCATATACAGTGGCCTTCCCTGAACTCTCCTACAACAACGTTCCCCCGCTCTGCATGGGTCACCAGCTTCAAGTCACGTCCTAGAACACCGTATTGCCAATTACCACACATTATCTAACATCTCCATGTCAAGCACTGCGCTCTCATACCAACTTCTATCTCTCTAGATCATTCCTTCCGTGCCCTCAAACAATACTTCAGTGCCGATGGGACCCGTCTCCACCGAGCCTGCTACCTTCACACAGTCCCTTGTCTCCCTCATGGTCTCATTTCTCTCTTCAACTGACTTATATTCCACAGCCCATTACGACATTCACGTCTTTGCATACTCTCCAACCTCCCTCACCAGCCCTCCTCCTTTGTCACACTCTTCTGTCAAAACCCCAACTCCACCCGCTCTGCTCCTCTATCCACACAATGAGGGGGTACAAGTAAAATATACAACTACGCTGACTGGTCTGACTTTGGATTCATAACCACCAACCTCAAGTTAGTCATTCCAATCTCAGTTCAAATGTCACTTCTTAAAAAAAACTTTCCCTGACCATTTTTTAATAGCTTTATTGAGATATATAATTCACATATCATAAAATTCACCCTTTTAAAGTTACAATTCAGTGGTTTTAATATATTCACAACAGTTGTGTAACCATAACTAATATCTCATTTCAGAAGATGTTTTTCACCCCCAAAAGAAACCCAATACTCTTTTTGCCCATCCCACTAATCTACTTTGTCCCTATGCATTTGCTTACTGTGGATATTTCATATAAGTGGAATCAAACACTAGGTGACTTTTTATGTCTGGCTTCTTTCACTTAGCATATTTTCAAGGTTCATCCATGTTTTAGCATATGTATCAGTACCTCATTTCTTTTTGTTGCCTAATAATATTCCATAATGTTGACATGTTTTGATTATCTGTTCAACAGTTGACAAATATTTGGCTTTATTTCCACTTTTGAGGTATTTTAGATAATGTTGCTATGAGCATTCATGAACAAGTTTTTCTGTGAACATATATTTTCAACTCTCAAAGGAGAATTCTCAATTCTCACCTAGGAGTGGAATTGCTGGATCACATGGTAACTCTGTTTAACATTCTGAGCAACTGCTAAACAATTTTTTCAATGTAGCTGCACCATTTTACATTCCCACCAGCAGTGTATTAGGGTTCCTATTTCTTCACATTCTCAACAACACTTGTTATTGTCAGTCTTTATTTCAGCCAACCTAGTGGGTGTGAAGGGGCATCTCACTGCGGCTTTGATTAGTCATTTCCCTAATGACTAAGTAATGCTGATCATCTTTTCACATGTTTATTGGCCATTTGTATATCTTCTGAAAGGTATATTCAGATCCTTTGCCCGTTTTCTCCTAAAGTTAACTTTAAAAAAAATTGTGGTAAAAAACACATAAAATTTACCATCTTAACCATTTTAAATGTACAACTCAATAGTGTTAAGTATATTCATATTCCTGTGATCTGCAAATAAAGAGTTTAACTTCTTTTTCCAATATGGATGCATTTTATTTCTTTTTGCTGCCTAATTGCCCTGGCTAGGACAGCCAGTACAATGGTTATATAAGCGGCAAGAGCAGACATGCTTGTCTTGTTCCTGATCTTACAGGGAAAGCTTTCAGTCTTTCACCAATAAGTGTAACATTAGCTATGGGTTTTTTACAGATGTTGAAGAAATTTATCAGATTGAGGCAGTTACCCTCTATTTCTAGTTTGCTGCTTGATTTTTATCATGAAAGGAGGTTGCATTTTTTCAAATTCCTTTTCCACATTTATTGTGATAATCATGTATTTTTGTCCTTTATTCTAATAGTATGGTATTATATTGATTGATTTTTGCATGTTGAACCAACCTTGCATTTCTGGGATAATATACATTTGGTCATAAACTGATGTATAATCCTCTTTATATGTTGTTGAATTTGGTTTGCTAATATTTCATTGAGGATTTTTGAGGCTACATTCCTAAGGGATATTGGTCTGTAATTTCTTTTCTTTTGATATCCTCCTTTTTGTTTTGTTAGGTTTTGTTTTCATATCAGATAGCATAACACTGGCCTGACAGAATGAGTTGGGAGGTGTTCATCCTCTCCTATTTTGGCAAATGTGTGAAGGCTTGGTATTAACTCTTTAAATGTTCAGTAGAACTCACCAGTGAAGGCATCTAGACCCGGCCTTTTGTGGGAAGGTTTTTTTTTTATCACTACCTTAATCTCTTTACTTATCACAGATTTATTCAGATTCACTGTCTCCTCCTGAGTCAGTTTCAGCAGGTTGCTGACCACCATATCCTAAGTAGCTGTTCAGTCATCTTTTTATCATTTTACTTTTCTACATAGAACTTATCATCATTTGATATCTTCCTTGTTCACTTATTTTGGGGATTTTGTTTTTTAAAATGTTTTTATCCATCTGTCCCCTTTAAAATGTAAGCTCCGGGCTTCCCTGGTGGCACAGTGGTTGAGAGTCCGCCTGCTGATGCAGGGGAAGCGGGTTCGTGCCCGGGTCCGGGAAGATCCCACATGCCGCGGAGCGGCTGGGCCCGTGAGCCAAGGCTGCTGAGCCTGCACTCCGCAACAGGAGAGGCCACAACAGTGAGAGGCCCGTGTACCACAAAAAAAAAAAAAATGTAAGCTCCATGAAGGCACTGACTTTGTCCTAGCCTTTTCTAAGTAACCCCACACCTACAACAGTGTCTGCGAGGCAGCAGGTACTGAATTAGAATTTGCTGGATAAACGTATAAATGAGTTAATGAAGCTGGCAGCAGAAAGTTAAGGGGGTTCCTGTCTTAAGGCTTTTGTTTTCTCTGTGTAAGAAAAGAGGTCATCTACTGAAAGACAGGGAAGAGTTGGGGTAGATGGTTTAAAAAGAATGGAGACTTTATTCCTTTATGACTTTAACTGACCACTGCAAAGAATGGAAAAGCAAGGTGATCAGAGAAATGCAACAGGACTGCAATGCTGAGCATCAACATGTAGTTGGTGATCATGAAGCTTAAGGTAAATACTAATCTGTCCTATTGTATGGATTTCTCCAGAAGTACTAGAGAAAGCAGATAAATTAGCTCATCCATGAATTTAGTTGACAGAGACATGGATAAAAAAGTCACAGGACAATGGCATTTATGGTACAGGAATGAAGGGCCATATCTAAAATGATAAGGAGAGAAGAAAAAAGAAGCAAGGAATGATGGATAGAGAGAGGAGACAGATCAATGGATAAAAGGCTGGAAAGAGATTAAAAAATGATCTTAGTGAGAGTGGTTGAAAAGTCAACTGGAATGATAATGGGATATCAAACGAGAATAGGATGTCGAAATCAGTGATTTTGGAAGTAGGAGCAGTTGGAGGTGGTGAAAAGGTCTAGGGTGTAACTGAGAGAGCAGATGTCTGATGTTCAGTGGAGAAGAAGAGTGTCAGAGGTGAAGAAGTCAAGAAACCATGTGGCCAAGGTCTTAAAAGGTTTGACTACAGAGATGCAGAAATCACCATGAGGTGACCATCAATCGGGTACCAAACCATCCAGCAGAAGGAGTATGTCCAGAAAGGAAGGAGATAATACCACCAGAAAAGAAGAAGGATAACAGGGCTAAAATGACATGATCCTCAAAGCAGCATCTTGCTTGTTTTTTTGGTTTTTTGTTTAATCTAAGAGATTCAGGGTGTAAAGTTCTAGAAGTGACAGGAAGGAATGCCAGAAGGAAAATAACCAGGGTGACAGCATTCACAGAATTATAAGCTGACCCTCAACTTATAACTGAGGTTAATCCTCATCCCTGTATCAGCCTTTCCTCTTTGAATGTAGGTGGAAACTGTGGATATGATAAACGATCACTCCTCTGATTATGTTATACAGCAAAAGGAAGATTACCTTAGGTGGGCCTGGTCTAATCAGGTGAGCTGTTTAAAAGCAGCATTTTTTTCTGGCTGGTTTCAGAAGAGGTTTCAGAGAGATGCACTCTAGCTGGCCTCAAAGAAAGCCAACATCTGTGCTGTGAACTGCCTATGAGGGCCACATGTCAAGGAACTGCGGGTAGCCCCTGGTAGCTGAGAGTCACCCCTGGCTGGCAGCTATCAGGAAAACGGGGACCTCATCATCACAGCTGCAATGAAATGAATCCTGCCAACAACCAGTGAGATGACAAGAGGACCCTCAAGCCCAGATGATAACTATAGCCTCAGCTGACACCTCGATTTCAACGCAGTGAGACCTACAGCAGAGAATCCAGCCATGCCATTGCCTGTACTTCTGATCTAGATAACATATTTCTGCTGTTTTAGGCTGCTAAGTTTATGGTTATTTATTATGCAGGAAACGAAAACTAAAACAGTGACCATAAATAGTTTACCCAGGATAATTGCAGTTTATGCATGTTGTCCCTGCATCATTAACAGTGTCCCCTTCCACTCTCACATGAGTCTGGATTATATGCTAACTTATACGGTCACCCTAACAATAATTTCACCTCCCAAACCCTAAAGATTCATGTGGATGTAGGAAAATAGATAGCCACCACCTGAAAGGGCTGCGAGAGAAGTGGAACACCTACAGGAAAGCCAAATTTCTATCAAGACAAGGGGTTAAAAGAAATGCTTAGACAACCCCACTACTGGGCATATACCCTGAGAAAACCGTAATTCAAAAAGAGACATGTACCACAATGTTCACTGCAGCTCTATTTACAATAGCCAGGACATGGAAGCAACCTAAGTGTCCATCAACAGATGAATGGGTAAAGAAGATGTGGCACATATACACAATGGAATATTACTCAGCCATAAAAAGAAATGAAATTGAGTTATTTGTAGTGAGGTGGATGGACCTAGAGTCTGTCATACAAAGTCAGAAAGAGAAAAACAAACACCATATGCTAACACATATATATGGAATCTAAAAAAGGCTCTGAAGAATCTAGGGGCAGGACAGGAATAAAGATGCAGATGTAGAAAATGGACTTGAGGACATGGGGAGGGGCAAGGGGAAACTGGGACGAAGTGAGAGAGTGGCATTGACATATATACACTACCAAATGTAAAACAGATAGCTAGTGGGAAGCAGCCACATAGCACAGGGAGATCAGCTCGGTGCTTTGTGACCACCTAGAGGGGTGGGATACGGAGGGTGGGAGGGAGACGCAAAAAGGAGGGGACATGAAGATATATGTATATGTATAGCTGATTCATTTTGTTATACAGCAGAAACTAACACACCATTGTAAAGCAATTATACTCCAATAAAGATGTTAAAAAAAACCCCAAACAAAACAGGTCAGAGCCACAGTGGGCAAGTCTCAGCAGTTTCTCTGAGGAGTGTGGGGCACTGACCTAAGGGACTAGATTTTGTAGCTTTTGTTTGGATTTTCTTCATGTGTGTATCTTACCTCCTGCTGTAACTTGCTACAAGTAGGTATACTGTCTTATGCCTTTAAAAAAATAGTCCTCCTGCCTAGTTTTGCACCATGTACAAAGTAGCTGTTTAACTATGACATGTAACTATTTAGAACTGAACAGGGGCATGGCCAAGAAGTGTACCTTTTCCTCAATGAATACACATTATCTCTTAGAATTCTAGAGATGTGAGGAGAGGTATGCTGATCACATGAAAATGAAACATTGCTTCTGACAAAGTCAACAGTCTTCATTGTTCCAAGTCTATAACAACATAATTTTCTGACTCCCTAAAGTAAATGATTTAATATCATCAGTGCCCAAACAGCTACACTGGACATATGTGAGTTGCCCATTAACATTTACTTAAAAAAAAAAAAAAGCAATAATATTAATAGAGATTGTTAAACAAATCCAATACTCTGTCATTTATAGATCTTGAAGAACGGGATAAGTTAACTTTGATTAGAGGTGGAGTCTGCCATCTGCTGGGAAGAAAGGTGAAATTTCCATGTCATCAACTAAGTTATATAACTACCTCTACTGACAACAAACTACTGTGGTACAAGTGTATTGTGCATACACATACACACTTCCTGCCATGCAGTAGTAACCACATGGGAATCGGTCAAATTTCTCTTGGTAAAGTGAACACCAGAATAAGTGGACATCTGAAAGTAAGGCAAGGGGGAAGGCAGGGAATGGGAGCAGTCTTGTTTACCTCCAGCCCTCCTTGCGGATCAGGAAAGGGTTAAGAGTTTCCGTTTGGGAAGATGAATAGTTCCCAGAGATGGATGGTGGTGATGGTTGTACAACAACGTGAATATACTTAGTGCCACTGAACTGTACTAATGTAGCAGAAAAACATGATAGTCTCCATGGCTGAACGGAAATCCTTGATCAGAATGTAAGGCTTTATCCTCTGGGTGGCAGACTGTATTTTCCAAACATAACTGCAGGAATCGCTCTCACCACCCTTGCTCCACTGTGATGGACTTGACCGCCACCCCAGCATCATGAGGTGAAGTCCCTTCTCCTTCTCTCCAGTCTTAGAGACTGTGACCAACAGAATATGGCGGAATGTTGCCGCATAACTTTACAGCCAGGTAAGACAAGGCCTTGCAGCTTCCCCATAGCTCTCTAAGGATGCTGGTCCTCCAGCTGCTTCCTCCGGTGATGCTCTCTCTTAAAATAATGCCTCCATGCTGTGAAAAGCACAAGCCACATGCAGAGGCCCACACACAGGTGGGTCCTGTCGACCATTCCAGCCTTATGATCTGAACAAGGACTTCTGTTTAAGTGGTTCATTCAGTCACAGAGACTATCATGTTTTCTATTAAATTACACTTTTAAAAATAATACCTTATTCAAACTATGCATAATATTTAGTAGGATTTTTATTGCCATATTTAAATGATTCAGATTTGGAGGAAGATCCTGATACAGTGCTGTTGTTGGTGATGGTTTTTTTAAATCACCGTTAAATGATGTTTAGCCCAAACCTTCCCCATCTCAGCAGATGGCAATTCCATCCTTCTGTTTGGGACAAAATCTTAGAGCTTCCCTGGACTCCTTTCCTCTCACAAGCCACATCCCACCCATGAAGCAGATTTATAAAGTATATCCTAATTCAGCTCTTTTCATCACCTCTACTGCTAACATCCTACCATATCTTGTTTTAATTACTGCAATCATCTCTCTGAAATGGTCTGCATCTATCTTTTCCTTCCACTGTTTACTCTTTACATGGCATACAGACTGATCATTTTAAAATATAAATCAACTCAAGCTATTTTCTACCCAAAGCTCTACAAAGATTCCTCCTTTCACTCAGAGTAAAAGCCAAAGCCCTTACAATGGCCAGCAAGGCCCTTGTCACCTCTCTGAACCCCTCCCTACAGCTCTCCTGCTGCTCCTTCTGCTCTGGCTACTCTGGCTTTTTTGCTGTTCCCTGAATTCACATGCATACTCTTGCTGTATGGCCACGATTCTGAAAACTTCTGCTCTTCCCCAGATGCCTGCAGGCAGACATCTAAGACTTTGCTCAAATCTCACTTTCTCAACAAGGCCTATAAGACTATCCCCACTCCTACCCTTGATTCCTTTTCCTGATTTCTTGCTCATGTGAGAGTCCAGTGTGAACTGGAAGAGGGGCTCTGATCCATGAATTCAGGGCCCCAGCCTCCTTTCATCTAAGGACTCTGCCTCTGTTAACTAACAGAGATCCTTTCATTTGGGCTGGTGTAAATAGGGAGTGGGAAGGGCAAAGATAGAAAGAATGGAGAAGACACACCTGCTTTAAACTACCTTGACCCACAAGTAACACACATGACTTCCAAACAAATTCCATTGGTAAGAACTAGCCATATGGCCCATATGGCTACAAGAAGGATGGCTACATAATCTAGTTATATATCCAGAAGAAAAGGAAAACACGGATACTGGTAAGGACTTCTAATCACTAAATATCTTTCTGCTCACTTTCACTACACAAAGAACACACTCAAACCTCTCCCACCGCCCAGAAGCAAACCTGAAGTCCCATTTAGTCGGCACATCTAACTACAAGTGCAGGACGTCTGGCTCTGGCAGTTTCCTTCATCAAGACCACGTGCAGCTCCTTAAGACACAACCTATGAACTGAAAAGGCGTGTTATTTGCACCTGTTCTCCCCAGTCCCAATATAAAAGAGTGGGACAGGAGGAGAAGGTTCTTCCTTATCAAATATTCTCCTTGGCCATGTGGGCTCTGGCACGCCCTCCTGAGGGGCCGTAAAACCTTCATAACCCACCTCTTTCCAGGGCAAGTTCTGGGTCCTTAAAAAGTGATTTTATAGCTGTAATAGTCAGGCTCATGGTTCCATTGCCAACAGAATTCCCTCAAAAACTTAGCAGGCCTTTGATCTATTTGTTTCCAGTCGGTTCCATGTGCCAGTAACCACACACAAAGTTCTTCCCCAGACATGCCTCCATTCCTCTTGCTTTCAACTAACAGAAGCCACCTGGAAGCCACATGAAACAATAGGTCAGCAGTTTCCAACTCTGGCTGCAAAACAGAATCTTGGCTGCAAAACAGAACTTTCAAAAACTGCCTGTGTCCGGGTTTCATGTACCCTGGACCCATTAAATCAGAAACTATGAAGGTGGGAGCAAGATGATTCTGATGAGTAGCCAGTAAGAATTACACTTCATCTGATCTTTGCCACAGGACTGTCACATTTTTTTTTCAACTGAGAACACTTACTAGGTCTTTGATGCTCAAAACCTCTCTCAACTCTTATCTCTTGCTCTCTAGAAATAGTCTGTTTTTCCTTTCACTGCCCCAACTCTCAGAACTTTCTCTATTCCCTTTCATTTCTTGCTTGAAAGCTAGCCAATTCTTTCCTAAGCTCATCTCTTTCATGTAATACCTTACCAATAAGAGTCAACACATACTCTGACCTTTTCCAACGTTTGACCTAGAGTTTGCTTGGCATGAAGCAAGTCTTCCAAGTTATCATGGATGACAAATTTACCAAACTGGTCACCACTGCAGAACTTGGGTTTCTGTCTTTCCCAACTCCAACATCAGTGTCCTCATCAGCGTGCTACCTGACTGCTAAGCCAACGGAACAAATGTTAAGGTTTTGTTTTAACAGAATTCCACTTCCAGTACCAACCACTGTAGCAAAAACTAAAACCTCAGTAGCTTAACACAGAGTTTCTCCCTTGCTTCCATCAGAGTCACACAGGTTGGCAGGATATTCCTGTCCACCCATTGTTCAAGGACCCAGTTTCCTTTCATTTTATGGTTTCACCCTCTCTGGGTCCTAATGAAATTCTCTCCATTAAGCTGCTAGAGAGGATAGAAAAGGCACCCAGTTATTAACTGTCTTGTTCTGGGAAGACATATATCACTCTGATCACATTCCACTGGTAACAGCTATTCACATGGTCCTTTTGGGTACAGTGGGGCTGAGAAATGTAGTCTAGATGTGTGCCCAGCAAGAACAGGAAAACAGTGATGTTGATGAGCCCTAGTGGTCTCTTTAACACCCTTAAAATTTAAGCTCCACCAAGGCAGGAATCTTCATCTAGTTTGTTCATAGATGTATCTCACAAGCCTCCTACAGAGTGCCTGGGACATAGCAGATGCTCAAAATATATCTTTTGAATAAATAATGAATGGACAGAATGAATTACAGGTATGGCACCATATGGCATTTTTTTCTATAATAAAGACAAAAGAATGGATTGATGAATAAAAGAATGGTGAATTATACTGCATAGTTACTTAGATAAAACATTAAACAGAACTTTTGGAAAAATCAAAATAAATTTCCAAGCACCAACACTACACATATCAAATCTACAATGCAAATTCGTATACAAACTGGTTAAATGCACACTAAATTCATCTGTTGTGAACACAGAGAAACATTCATTCAAAATTTTAGTACAAACACAGTGGACAAACTTCATAGAAATTACTATTAAACTGATTACACATTTTTTTGTTAGGTGGAAATTTCTTTACCCATGACAGCCTCAAAATTCATCCATATCTTCCTCAAAGAACAAGGGCACTGCACACAGAGTCCTAGTCTTAAAAACAAGTCACACACAGACACGTAAAAGACCTTACCAATATGCATCTACCATCATAATGCAAATACTCATCAAAATTCAGAATTAATACATTTATGATACCAGCCTCAAAATTATGCATGCTGGTAATACTTGATTTTTCCTGAACTCTTAAGTCACTATAACAAAAATAAATTAATAAACTAGAAAAAATAACAAAGCTGAAATAAAAGTAACAATAAATGGCAATAAGACTTACTTCACAAGAGTGTTGTGAGGATCAAACAGAAATATAATAATTCACTTGTGATTTCTGTACTTTCCTTTATGTATGTTATAGACCAACAGCGTATATGAAAAACTGCTTTGTAAATCATAAAGCAATATTCAAACCGTCACTTATCTTTAAATAAATATAAAATTCCCATTTCTATAAGGGTTTTAAATTAGCTAAATGAGCAAGTTCAAAGTAAGGTGAAAAAGAAGTTCCTCATCCTCCTATAGCCCCAACATCTAGAAAGAGAACTTTCAGTAGGTACATTCCAGAGAATCCAATCATTATGAAAGGTAATAAGGCAAAGAGCTTTCTCAGTGTAAAGAGTTAGACTCTAAACAAAAAACAGTTGAAAAATATTAATAAGTCATTAACACAGTGGGATACTTGTACTTTAAGAAGAAGAAAAAGTTAACAATTTGAAAATCTATAAATTCTCTCTAGTCAATGAAAAAGAGAATAAACTACTGGGTTTTATTTTTTGTTTTCCCTTTGCTTGTTTAAAAAATTTAAAATAATGACTCCTCAACCAAAAGAAATATTGGAATTTACAACATAAGACCCAGGATAGGAGGTTCAGTTTAACAAAATTTTATGGGTTAGCTGTAACTGAAAAGCCATCTAATAAAAAATTATCTCTAACACATTATCAGAGATGTAGGAAGTAAAGTATACACTTAATTAAAGTTTGTTTCTTGTTTTTAACTAATCCCTGATATATACTTACTTGTTTTTTTCTTGGTTGAGTTTTAAGACGGTTAACTAGGAAAAAAAAGAAAATAGAAAAAAAAATCCTGTTTATTGAAGCTTTCTAATACTTAAAGGCTAGCAGGATGACCGGGCTTAAGAACCTAGATCCTGAATTATACTTATGACCCTATATATTTTTCTACCTTTTAGCGAAGCAACCAACCAACAAACAAAAGCTAGAGGAAAAGGATTTAAAGCAAGGCTATAGCAATTTAGGAAATAAAAATACGACATTTTTTAAACTCTGGAAATAAACTGAGAGAAGGGAAGAAAAAATGATTGATGCTAAACTTGTTACATGATTTATAAACACCACAGAAAAATCAGATATTGACCTCTACCCAAAAACTGTTATTTAAAAGATTGCTTTTGAAAGTAAAGACATCAGTGTGGCAATTGTAAATACAGTATCTACCCAACTTTAGAGAGGTAAAAATTTAACTCCTTCATCTCATGCAGCTTTCTCTGCAACATTTAAACCCTATAAGCATGAATAAAGTTTGCTTGAAAAAAAGCGCTTTAAATCTTCCTTAAAGCTCAGAGAGTAAGTCTTCTGGGGTGGGGGTGGTACCCCCTTGTACAATTTTAAAAGAAGACACTTTTCGGGCTTCCCTGGTGGCGCAGCGGTTGAGAATCTGCCTGCCAATGCAGAGAACACAGGTTCGAGCCCTGGTCTGGGAGGATCTCACATGCCGCGGAGCAACTAGGCCCGTGAGCCACAACTACTGAGCCTGCGCGTCTGGAGCTTGTGCTCCGCAACAAGAGAGGCCGCGACAGTGAGAGACCCGCGCACCACGATGAGGAGTGGCCCCCACTTGCCGCAACTGGAGAAAGCCCTCGCACAGAAACGAAGACCGAGCACAGCCCAAAATAAATTAATTAATTAATTAATTAAAACAAAAAAAAAGAAGACACCTTTCACTGGGAAAGGGAGCACTGCAACATTCCATTTTACTGAATAAAAGGGACCACGCCAAATGTCATAATATCTCCATCTCCTAGAACTTTAAAAACTCTCCTTTTCAAATCAAGTGATGAAGCACAACGTATCTGCAAGCCCCATCATAAATGTAAGGGTTAATATTTTATGACACCACATCCTTATTTGACAGGCATCTATCAGAAAAGTGGCCCTGGTGCTATTACAGATGAAACAGATAACCGCTGGGGACACAGACTGAGACACAAAGCAGTTACCCAAGAGGAATGCTCCTTCATCTGGTGCTGGTTGCTGTGAGGGCCATCGGCATGGCCACGCCAAAAGCAATTTTGGCAGAGCTGGTAGTTGTGGCACTGCTGGCATCGGTACCGGAAACCCATCATACTCTCACACCGGCAATAGGAGCACTCCACAGGGTGGAAGACTTGAGGGATGAGGGCAGGGAGGAGACGGGACCAGAGGGAGAAAGAAGTCATTTTCATTTGGAGAATAAAGTCAGTACAGTGGAAAACCAAATTTAACACAAAAGCAAAGGTGAAAACAAAACTAGAAGTGAAGAATCTAAATTGTCTTCAATTTAGTTAATCTAACCACTGGAATAAAAAGAAAATAACAAAATTTTCCATTTAGAATAGATTACAATCCACCTTAGAAAACAACCAATTTCCTTCTTTAAAATGACATTCGTGTCTCAAAGTTTAGGTAAATAAACCAGTAAGGAGGAGAGACACCCTCATTCCAAAATTTCTCTTCCAAACCTATTTGTTTTAAGAGATGTATATTGTTAGTTGTGGACATATGTTTCCTTCACTAACACAAAATCTGTGAGAGCCAGTATGACATGCTTTATGTCTCTGCTACCTGCAAGTGGTATTTCACACAGTCCTTTGGACTGAAGGCCTCCAAATGGTTGCTGAACTAAATACTACAGGGACTTCCCTGGCAGTCCAGTGGTTAAGACTCCGAGCTTCCAATGCAGGGGGCACTGGTTCGATCCCTGGTTGGGGAACTAAGATCCCACATGACACATGCACAGCCAGTAAACAAATAAATAAATAAATACTACTACATACCTGGGTGCAAAAGGTAACTGGTAAAAAAAATAAAATAAAAAATAAGACTACCATATCAAAATACTAGTTTTAGGTAAGAGCTCCAAGTATTGGCATAAAATAAGGTACTCTAACCAATGAAGGGGCAGTGATTTGGAGAGAGGGAAACTCGGGTGACCTGAGACTCCTTTCTCCACCTCACACAGCATCTTACCTCATGAAAAACTGCCAGATGGCAGCCAGGATTTATAGGGGTTACTGGGATTCTCTTATAGCCTGCAAGTCCAGTTTACTCAGTGGAAGTGGGCAATAAATGCACAACTGTATATTACAGATTGTTATTTATACTTTTAAATGTTGATAGCACGATTGCTCCCTCTGGCAATTCAATTCTGAACACAAGAAATGGAAGTCAAAGGAAAGAGGGATATAATATTCAAATCTTCATTTGAACAACTCTTCCTAGCACTGTGCATACAAAGGCAGTGTTGTCTCAATTATAAGGATTTTTAGTCCTACTTCCAAAAATGCATATTAACTAACGAATCAAGTCTGAAAACAAACAAACAACAACAACAAAACCTGAGCACTAGGTGAGAAAAATAATACAACAAGATCATTAAAGAATAACAGAAAACTAAAATCTGGAATGAGAAATCCAAAGGACATACCTCCTCTAAGGAATTTAAATTTTTGTTATCAAAATATTTCTAAGGAATAATGAAAGTGTTAATCACATAAGAATATAATTTATAAATAATATACTACATACAAAGTCACAACAAAATGTTCATATGGGTAACACTAGATCTCGACAAATGAGATCCTCTCTACTTGGGATAGCAGATATAAAATGATTTTATGAAAATGAGCTGGATATGAAACTACAAAAACATTTAGTGCTATAAAGGTATTGTCCCTCAAAAGAACCAACACTGTAATAATTTAACAGCATAAATCTCTATCCAAAAACCCTGTTTAAAAATTTAGCTGTTTGGGCTTCCCTGGTGGTGCAGTGGTTGAGAGTCTGCCTGCCAATGCAGGGGACATGGGTTCGTGCCCCGGTCCGGGGGGATCCCACGTGCCGCGGAGTGGCTGGGCCCATGAGCCACAGCCGCTGGGCATGCGAGTCCGGGGCCTGTGCTCCGCAGCGGGAGAGGCCACAGCAGTGGGAGGCCCGCGTACCGCAAAAAAAAAAAATTAGCTCTTTTAGTCTACTCAAGATATTCCAGGACTTTAGGAAAATAATCTTGAATCTAAGGACTTGTGAACTAAAGCCATGACTGGGTGAAAGGCTGAGAAGTTTAAAAAAAAAAAAGGTATGAGTAGGAGGGAGAGAAAATAAAAAGAGTATGGTAGCATTCTCTCATTCTTACAAAATGAAAAAAGAGGACTCTGTTTTTAGGGCCCCTCAGCTATCACTCTTTCTCTTTTGTGGAATGAGGAGAGACAGGCAAGAGCCTTGAAAGAAGGGAGCTTCCAGAGAAAAGCTAGGACCTTTCCTTTAATGAACTCAAACAACCTAAACAAGGAGATAAACTGATAGCAATAGCAGAAAAACCTAAGTAGTTACTAAGAGATAAGTACCATTTCAATTTCAAGTGAAACAAAGATTTAAGTCAAACTACTTGGGAAGGATACTGAGAGTAATTCAGTAGTAAAGGAAAAAACTGAATATGGGTGAAACCCAGTACCAAATTCTATCTTGGCTATTTTCCTTTAAACTACTCCAAAATTTTATAGTTTTAGTGGTTGATATTGAATATATAAATTTTTTTGGAGTTATGCTTTCTATAAACTAAAGGAAAACAAGGAAGTCATTGCTAAGTCAGGTGGGTTTAAGCAGAAAACAACCATCTGGAATCTTGGGGGAAAAGCCTGGAGTTTGAACCACAAAGTTTTCTGACCAGATATTACTACCTCTTGGTATCCTATCTAAGTAATAAGTCCTCCCTCCTTTTTTTTTTGAGAAATAAATATTCCTCTTTTGGAAGCTAAAGCCACAAATTCAAATGATGGAGTGCCAGCAAATGGCAACTATAATTTTCAATGATAATAACTAAGGACAGTACAAATACTGTCAGTTCATATACTTCCTATAGCACCGGGAGCTGAATGATAAAAGTTCTGCTTACCATTCTCAACGTGGGCAAGCCTATGCATGAGAGGTAGCCAGACAAGGCACTGGGGAGGAGGATCGGCCATCATGGTGTCTAAAAACGTATTTAGCATGATCTTTTTCTGTGAAGAGAAAAAAAACAAATATACTTCATATTTTTCAAATATCTCTGAACGCTAAGATTAAGTTAACTTAGGATTCTCCCAACCAAGTTGTAATGAATTACATGGGAAATTTTATAGCAAAATAAATAATATTTTGCATTACTACAGACACTGCTACACACTATCCTATATACTACTGCTATATTCAAATGCATTTCCACTTACATTATTTTATTTGAGTCTTAAAACAACTGTATAAGACAAATAGGCTAGGATGGAATTACTATGTTGTACACCTGAAACTAATATTGTAAGTTAACTATATTTCAATAAAACATATGAAATGAAAAAAGATAAATAGGCTAGGTATTACTATCTTCATTTTATAGATGAGATAATAAAGGAATGACACATTTAAATGACTTGTAAAGGTCCTACCAAAATCAGGACTACAACTCAGGTGTCCTTCAAATGACTATTTCTGAAGAATTCTGAAGGAAAGTCTCAGATCCAGGACAGAGACTGCAGGCCAGTACTGAATGGAGGGAGGGAAAGGTTCTCACATATATGTAAGAGGGCTAAATGAGGGTCATAACAGTAGGAAGTTACTGTCCAAAGGTCCTTATACACAGCTATGCATTGATGGTGTAGTTTGAGAAATGCCTACTCGAATATGCCAAATAAAGTTTTCCAAAGTGTTTTCCATCTCAGGCATCAAAGTTACTAATGTTTCTGAGATTTCAGTGGAATCTGGGAGGAATGCATGAGCAACGTTAAAAATAAAAACAGAAAGTCACCCAGCATTTGAATGGAGATTCAGACATGGAAAATGCCTCTTATAATGGATATGCAAATAACTGCAATAAACCAAAATGAAATTAAAAGTGTCTACTTAAAATTGAGAAAGAAGATGCTAGGAAGTTTTTAGCTAGTCAGAGGTGGTTAATATACGTTTGTAATTATATCACATCATAAATGTAATGTTTAATGTTTCTGTATCATCTTATATCTGTTAAAAATTACACTTTTACAAATCCACTTATAATCCTAATGCTACTTTCCCTAAAAGTTTTGATTCACCTATCATGGAGTTTTGTGTGGTTTTTTAAATCTTCAAGATGAAAAGGAATTGTACTTGATATCTCAGAACTCCCTCATAAGTACGCTCAGGATCAGTTTCCAAAAGTTGTCCTAAGTCATACTATAATTTAAGTCCTCCAAAAGCATGAGGAATGAAACCAGAAGAACTGTGTCCCAGTGCTCTGTCTTCCATTAACTACGTGATTGGGGGGAAATCACCTAACATTCTGGTTTCAGTTTTCTTATCTCTCAAGGGCTAGAGCAGTGGTTCTCGAAGTATGGTCAGAGGTCCCCCTGCAACGTTCCTAAAACATTTCCAAGGAGCCCAGGAGGTCAAAACTATTTTCATAATAATACTAAGACATTATTTGCTTTTTTCAATCTGATTCTCTCATGACTGTACAGTGGAATGTTCCAGAGGCAACGTGGCATATCCACAATTATCTGCAAAAGCTTTTAAAATATTCCTCCCTTTTCCAACTACACAGCTGTCTGAGACCAGATTTTCTTTCCATACTTTAACCAAAACAACATATCACAACAGACTGAATGGATAAGCAGATATGAAAACCCAGCTGTCTTCAACTGAGCCAAATATTAAAGAAATTTGCAAAAAATATAAAACAATGGCATTCTTCTCATTAAATTTTTTTGCTTTGGAATATCTACTTTTCATAAAATATATTATTTATGTTAATATGTAATCGGTTTATCATTGTTCTTTTTAAATGATTTAATATTTTATAATTTATCAGTTTTGATTTCTAATATGGAAATATTGATAGGTATAACTCATATAAACAAAAGCTCTCTGGGGTGCTCAAATATTTTCAAGGGTGTAAAAAGGTCCTGATACCAGAAAGTTTGAGAACTTACGGGACAGAATTCCCAGCTCTAAAATTCCGTGACTCAGTAAATAACTATGTGAAAGACAGACTCTTTCACTCTTTTCTTCTACCTTTTTGTTTTGTTTTATTTTGGTTTTGCTCCTGAGTTGAACACATTCTTTGCATTTCTCTTCATTTTTTACAACAGAATATTTATAACAAAAACTATAATAAAACTGTAAGTAATGAATATTCTTGCCACAATTCTCATTTTTCTGTATTTCCCTCCAAATGCATGTTTCTATATAATTATGTACATAGGGTATATAAAAATATATAATCTGTCTTTCCACTTAATATTTTTTCTTTTTTTAATAAATTTATTTATTTATTTATTTATTTCTGGCTGAGTTGGGTCTTTGTTGCTGCGTGGGGGCTCTCTCTAGTTGTGGCGAGTGGGGGCCACTCTTTGCTGCCATGCGTGGGCTTCTCATAGCGGTGGCTTCTCTTGCTGCAGAGCACAGGCTCTAGGCGTGTGGGCTTCAGTAGTTGAGGCACATGAGCTCTGAAGCACAGGCTCAATAGTTGTGGCGCCCAGGCTTAGCTGCTTCGCGGCATGTGGGATCTTCCCAAACCAGGGCTCGAACTCGTGTCCCCTGCATTGGCAGGCAGATTCCCAACCACTGTGCCACCACGGAATCCCCCACTTAATGTTTTATTAAATACTTTATGTTTTGCTACAAGGTCTTCTTTTCTAATCATTTTAACAGCTGCCTCATCCACTGAGCAAAAACACCATGATTTATTTATGCTTTCCTCAATAAAACATTGAGCCTGTTTTTATCTTTGTATGCACTCTCATATTTTTCTTAGAAACCAGTGTTTCTGTTTGCTGTCTACTTCCCCACGCTTTGTTATTCTGATCATCAATACTGACAATTATTTGTCTAGATGCCATTTGACTTCCCTCCCTCCACTCTTGGCTACGACTTTCCTGTTTAAAAAGAGGGGAGAGGGCTTCCCTGGTGGCGCAGTGGTTGAGAGTCCGCCTGCCAATGCAGGGGACACGGGTTTGTGCCCCGGTCCGGGAAGATCCCACATGCCAAGGAGCGGCTGGGCCCGTGAGCCATGGCCGCTGAGCCTGTGCGTCCGGAGCCTGTGCTCTGCAACGGGAGAGGCCACAACAGTGAGAGGCCTGCGTACCGGAA
>NW_006782866.1:3126843-3135227 GCF_000442215.2 Lipotes vexillifer
AAAAAAAAAAAAAAAGAGGGGAGAAATCATCTCTTAAAAGTGAGAAATCCAGTATCACTAAAATAACGTGAGAAAACAAGGAAAATAATTTAGCATTTGGTCATCATAGCTGCAATTTCCAATCTCATCTTTTCCATTAAAAACTCCTATTTTCTGGGACTTCCCTGGTGGTGCAGTGGTTAAGAATCCACCTGCCAATGGAGGGGACATGAGTTCGATCCCTGGTCCGGGAAGATCCCACATGCCGCAGAGCAACTAAGCCCGTGTGTCACAACTACTGACCCCACATGCCGCAACTACTGAAGCTCACAGGTTCTAGGGACCGCGTGCCGCAACTATTGAGCCTGTGTGCTGCAACTACTGAAGCCTGGGTGCCTAGAGCCCGTGCTCTGCAACAAGAGAAGCCACCGTAACGAGAAGCCCGCACACTGCATCAAAGAGTAGCCCCCACTCGCCACAACTAGAGAAAGCCCATGCACAGCAACAAAGACCCAGTGCAGCCAAAAACAACAACAACAAAAACAACAAAACAAAACTCCTATTTTCTTATGGGCAACAGGGAAATATTTCTTATCCACTGCCCTATCACTTACTTGGTAATCAGTTAAACAATGTATGACATTTAGCTAAAAGACTTAAAAAGAGAATTTTTTAAATCTTTCAGATTAAAATGTTTTTATACAAACTTTTTGTGTAAAGTTATAGAAATACTTTGACAAGAGCAAACACACATTAACTGGTTACAGGATCAGTGCTATGGGTGAGCCTTTCAGTTATTGTAAGATACTGAATCATATCACAGATTTATTCTGGACTTTGAAAATTAGAGTACTTTGTAATGACACAACAATATAGTGTTGCTGTGCTTTTTATCGAGATACTTTTATTTATCATAGCTTTTTTAAAAAAAGAATGGAAGAAGTCTTCAAAAATTCTGAAATTCGGTATTTTCCTCATTGCAAAGACTGTCTCATTTGAGAAAATTATGGAATAATATCAGTGAAAACAACAAGGTTGCAATCACATCCATGAGCTTTAAGCTTGCAGTTAGAATTCAAGCCCAGATACTTTCTCATGCCATAATAGATTTAAAACCACTACGCAATCAAACTACCTAGTAAGCACTGATGATTTTCCAGACACTGTTAGTAATGAGGATTTAAATTTGACGGAGACCAAGGTGCATCCCTCAGGGCATAAGTGAGCTAGACGTAACAGGCCAGGGTCTGTAGAAGAGGAAACAATTAATCCTACATTGAAAGATTCAGAGCAACAAAGACAAGGAGATATTTAGCTGTGACTTGAAATATGAGGCCTTTGTTTCAGGAGAGAAAGAAGGTCTGGGTTACTGGCATTTCAGTGAGAGCTAACAGCATAAACAAAGAAGAGAAGTATACCACTTTCACCTACTCAAAACAAGAGAAATGCAAATCAAAACTATGCTGAGATAACACTTCTCATCTCTCAGACTGGCAAAAATTCCTAAATGTAAGAACGTGTGCTGTTGGCAAGGCTGTGGAGAAAAAGATGGACTTACACACTGCTGGTGGGAGTGTAAATGGTACAACCCCTGTGGCACTGGGGCAATATCTAAAAAGAATCCATGGCATCCAGAGGGATGGGGTCTGTGGGGGTAGGAGGGATCAGGAATGAAGGTGAAAGAGAGGCAGGGATTGGATCAATAAGCAACACCTTGTCTGGCTAACTACATTATCCAGGAGGCAGTGAGGAGTTAGTAAGATTTTATCAAAGCAAACTAGGGACATCAACAGGGCTGTTTTGTAAAATGATGACTTAAACTCAAATTTGCTTATGATTAAAAGGAATAATGGGGAGGACCTTCAGGACGGCAGAGGAGTAAGATGTGGATGGAGATCACCTTCCTCCCCACATGTACATCAAAAATACATCTACAGGGCTTCCCGGGTGGCACAGTGGTTGAGAGTCTGCCTGCCGATGCAGGGGACACGGGTTCGTGCCCTGGTCTGGGAAGATCCCACATGCTGCGGAGCGGCTGGGCCCGTGAGCCATGGCCGCTGAGCCTGCGCATCTGGAGCCTGTGCTCCGCAACAGGAGAGGCCACAAAAGTGAGAGGCCCATGTACAGCAAAAAAAAATTTTTTTTAAATACATCTACATGTGGAACAACTCCTACAGAAGACCTATTGAACACTGGCAGAAGACCTCAGACTTCCCAAAAGGCAAGAAACTCCCCACGCACCTGGCTGTGTGGCTGATAGGGTCTTGGTGCTCCGGCTGGCTGTCAGGCCTGAGCCTCTGAGGTGAGAAGGCCGAGTTCAGGACATTGGACCACCAGAGACCTCTTGGCCGCACATAATATCTATCAGAGAGAGCTCTCCCACATATCTCCATCTCAACACTAAGACCCAGCTCCACACAATGACCAGCAAGCTACAGTGCCAGATACCCTATGCCAAACAACTAGCAAGACAGGAACACAATCACACCCATTAGCAGAGAGGCTGCCTAAAATCATAATAGGTGCACAGACACCCCGAAACACACCACTGGACGCAGTCCTGCCCACCAGAAAGAAAAGATCCAGGTTCATCTACCAGAACACAGGCACCAGTCCCCTCCGCCAGGAAGGCTATACAACCCACTGCACCAACCTTACCCACTGGGGGAAGACACCAAAAATAACAGGAACTACAAACCTGCAGCCTGTGAAAAGGAGACCCCAAACACAGTAAACTAAGCAAAATGAGAAGACAGAGAAATACACAGCAGATGAAGGAGCAAAGTAAAAGTCCACCAGATGAAACAAATGAAGAGGAAATAGGCAGTCTACCTGAAAAAGAATTCAGAGTAATGAGAGTAAAGATGATCTAAAATCTTGGAAATAGAGAAAATACAAGAAACATTTAACAAGTACTTAGAAGAACTATAGAGTGAGCAAACAAACAATGATGAACAACACAATAAATGAAACTAAAAATTCTCTAGAACAATCAATAGCAGAATAACTGAGGTAGAAGAACAGACAAGTGACCTGGAAGATAAAATAGTGGAAATAACTATCGCAAAGCAGGATAAAGAAAAAAGAATGAAAAGAATTGAGGACAGTCTCAGAGACCTCTGGGACAACATTAAATGCACCAACATTCGAATTACATGGGTCCCAGAAGAAGAGAAAAAGAAAGGGACTGAGAAAATATTTGAAGAGATTATAGTTGAACTTCCCTAATATGGGAAAAGAAATAGTCAAGTCCAGGAAGCACAGAGAGTCCCATACAGGATAAATCCAAGGAGAAACATGCCAAGACACATATTAATCAAACTATCAAAAATTAAATACACAGAAAAAATATTAAAAGCAGCAAGCAAGAGCAACAAATAACACACAAGGGAATCGCCATAAGGTTAACAGCTGATCTTTCACCAGAAACTCTCCAAGCCAGAAGGCAGTGGCAGGATATATTTAAAGTGATGAAAAGGAAAAACCTTCAACCAAGATTACTCTACCCAGCAAGGATCTCATTCAGATTCGATGGAGAAATTAAAACCTTTACAGACAAGCAAAAGCTAAGAGAATTCAGCACCACCAGACAAGCTTTACAACAAATGCTAAAGGAACTTCTCTGAGCAGGAAACCAAGAGAAGGAAAAGACCTACAAACACAAACCTAAAACAATTAAGAAAATGGTAATAGGAACATACATATCGATAATTACCTTAAATGTAAGTGGTTTAAATGCTCCAACCAAAAGTCACAGACTGGCTGAATGGATACAAAAACAACACCCATACATATGCTCCTACAAGAGACCCACTTCAGACCTATGGAAACATACAGACTGAAAGTGAGGGATGGAAAAAGATATTCCACACAAATGGAAATCAGAAGAAAGCTGGAGTAGCAATTCTCATATCAGACAAAATACACTTTAAAATAAAGACTATTACAAGACACAAAGCAGGACACTACATAATGATCAAGGGATCAATCCAAGAAGAAGATATAACAATTGTAAATATTTATGCACCCACCATAGGAGCCCCTCAATACATAAGGCAAATGGAACCAGCCATAAAAGGGGAAATCGACAGTAACACAATCATAGTAGGGGACTTTAACACCCCACTTTCACCAATGGATAGTTCATCCAAAATGAAAATAAATAAGGAAACACAAGCTTCAAATGATACATTAAACAAGATGGACTTAATTGATATTTATAGGACATTCCATCCAAACAAAATACACTTTCTTCACAAGTGCTCATGGAACATTCTCCAGGATAGATCATATCTTGGGTCACAAATCAAGCCTTGGTAAATTTAAGAAAACTGAAATTGTATCAAGTATCTTTTCCAACCACAACGCTATGAGACTAGATATCAATTACAGGAAAAAAACTGTAAAAAATACAAACACATGAAGGCTAAACAATACACTACTAAATAACCAAGAGATACCTGAAGAAATCAAAGAGGAAATCAAAAAATACCTAGAAACAAATGACAATGAAAACACGACAACCCAAAACCTATGGGATGCAGCAAAAGCAGTTCTAAGAGGGAAGTTTATAGCAATACAATCCTACTTCAAGAAACAAGAAAAATCTCAAATAAACAACCTAACCTTACATCTAAAGCAATCAGAGAAAGAAGAACAAAAACCCCCCAAGTTAGCCGAAGGAAAGAAATCATAAAGCTCAGAGCAGAAATAAATGAAGGAAACAATAGCAAAGATCAATAAAACTAAAAGCTGGTTCTTTGAGAAGATAAACAAAATTGATAAACCATTAGCCAGACTCATCAAGAGAATAAGGGAGAAGACTCACATCAATAGAATCAGAAATGAAAAAGGAGAAGTAACAACTGACACTGCAGAAATACAAAGGATCATGAGACATTACTACAAGCAACTATGTGCCAATAAAATGGACACATTCTTAGAAAAGCACAACCTTCCAAGACTGAACCAGGAAGAAACAGAAAATATAAACAGACCAATCACAAGCACTGAAATTGAAACTGTGATTAAAAATCTTCCAACAATCCAGGCTTCCCTGGTGGCGCAGTGGTTGAGAGTCTGCCTGCCGATGCAGGGGACACGGGTTCATGCCCCGGTCCAGGAGGATCCCACATGCCACGGAGCGGCTGGGCCCGTGAGCCATGGCCGCTGAGCCTGCGCGTCCGGAGCCTGTGCTCCGCAACAGGACAGGCCACAGCAGTGAGGGGCCTACGTGCCACAAAAAAAAAAAAAAAAAAAAAGATTATTTAAAAAAAAACTCATTAGGGAGAGTAATATATGTCTAGCAGCAATAAGATAACTTTACCTTAAACATTTTTCTTGAAATTTTTAGTAATTTAAAATATTTCAACTGTTATCATTTTTTCAGAAAAGACTTCCCTCCCCTCTTCCAAGAAAAGAGTTCTCAGTGAATTTTTAATCCCCCCTCTTTTCTATATCCTCTCCTCTGACTTAAAAGTTCTTTTTCCTCCCCTACTCAAGACCTATATTCCTAGAGTGAAGCAATCTGGCGAAATGTGACAAAAGGTGGAGGAGTGGATAAGAGCTCTTCTAATCCTAGATTCTATAAACCCATTCTTACCTGCTGTGGAAAACAGGTGCGGACTGAGTGCTCTGTGTAACCAAAAGATGGCCCTTCAAAGACAGCTGTTGGGAGCTTCAGAACTTCCTTCAGAAACTGGTCAAACTTGCTAAATATCATTAAGCCATTGGAATCTGACATCTGGGAGAAAACATCTATGAGAACAAAACCAAATAAAGTCAAACTATAAGGAAATATCAACTCTTTATAAACAGCTCTATGTCATTTGTATACCAGTCCAAAAGCATCATTAAAAAGTATCATAAAGTTATTATGATTTTTAGTTAACAGGAATTCTCATTCTCATTAACACTGTGTGGTTACTTTGCTGATGAGGCCCCTCTTTCCCACCCACTTAATATTCTACCTAAACATCACATAACCACTCATGTACGTCTACCTACCTACTCTTTTTGAGCATACGTAACTGGATAATACATAACTTTTTATTTTATCTATTTACACCTCACTTTATTCCAAGAAGAATTTGTAGCAGCATATCTTTATCTCTTACATTTGTGTACATATTTATATAAGACATATATATCTTTGAGTGTATGAATATATTTGCATATTGGTGATAGGGTATGAAAGAAATTGTATTGTATTTGCATATTCATATACTAATGATGTAATATATTCCTGTGTAGTGTGTTTACTTAAAATATTCCATTTAGTAAGTTCCAGAGTAGAATAAAAAGAACTCATATAATCTCTTCTATCACAAGATACTCTGATACTATAAGATCCTATTTTTATATAAAGTCTGACCCAAGCAGCTAGAAAGACAGTTCCAGTAATACTACTATTTCTTTATCTCCTTGTAGAGAGTTTCCTATCTCCAGTTAGTTATTTCTCTCTTCTCACCCATAATTGGGGAGAAAAAGAAAAATAACCAGGAGCTCAAAACAACTTGACAACTTTAACCTAAGCTTTCTTTTCAAACTATTCAGCTTTCTTACAAACAAATCAGTGAGTTAAACATGCAGAGAAAAATAATTTCCTGAGGCCTTTCCAAACATTGCACTTAAAAAATCATATTCTGGGCTTCCCGGGCGGCACAGTGGTTGAGAGTCCGCCTGCCGATGAAGGGGACACAGGTTCGTGCCCCGGTCCAGGAGGATCCCACATGCTGCAGAGTGGGTGGGCCGGTGAGCCATGGCCGCTGAGCCTGCGCGTCCGGAGCCTGTGCTCCGCAACGGGAGAGGCCACAGCAGTGAGAGGCCCGCATATCACAAAAAAAAAAAGAAAAAAAGAAAAAAAAATCATATTCTACATATTCATAATGAACAGGTATCTTAGAGATACATATGTATCCCAAAGCACCAGATATAGGAAAAAAACCACCATTAAAATACATTAATCAAAGAAAGATAAAATTTAGATCATCAAGTCCACAGGGTAACTTTTAAGGCATTAGAAAACGGGAAATTATCAAGGAATGAAAATCTCCAGTATATTCCTCTCATGAGAGCTGCTAGCTTGTAGTTGAGGTAAAAGTAATAAATACCCATGAGGTGGGGAAAATCCAACAAGAGGCTAAAAGAAGTATGGTCCTAGTAGAAAGTAAAATCAATTAATTAACAAATACATACTAAGTTCTTACTAAGTAGTCCAAGTGCCAAGTATTCTGCTAGGTGTTTTGAAAAACAACAAAGAAGTATGATACATGGTCCTTATCCCCCCCAAGAAACTTTCAACATAGCTGGAAAAAGTAAGATACACATGAAGCAAAGAAGAATAAAGCACTAAGCTGACTCTAAATAGAACAGAAAGAAGGGAGGCATAAGATATTTCTTAAACCTCACCATTTGCCTGGCACCACAACAGGTAACTATGGCTGAGTCTGCTGTAGACACCCAGTATTCTTATCTCCTTCCTTAGTAACAGAACATTAATTTTATTTTGTGCAGCAATGTACCCAACTAAGAGATTAAACTTTGAAGCCTTCTTCTAACAACTTGCAGTCATATGACTAGGTGTTTGGACAATGAGACTATAAACAGAAGGACTGTGAGAGACTTCCTAGAAGGCTAGTTTTAGGCAGCTTTTTAAAGAAAGCTGACTGCACTGGAAATAGACCCTTTCTTCCTTCCTCCTTTTGCTATCTGGAATGCAGCTACGATGGCTGGAGCTTCCAGCAGTTCCCTTGGACTATGCGGTAATCTCAACTTTTATGTAGAAATCATACACTAGAATGATAGAAAAGAAAGATATAGAAAGCCTGGGTCCCAGATGAACATGAAACTATCATACGAGCCCTGGACTACATACTCCTGGACTTCTTTTATATATGAGAAAAATAAACTTCAACTTTGTTTAAAATACTGTTACCTTGGTTTTTGTTTTCATGTAGCAATCCCCAATATTAAGTACTACTATAGTTTACTAAACATTACCTCATTTTACTGTCACAAAAAGGTGTGTGTGTACACTTGTGTATGCACATAATTGTTTAAATTTTATAGATAAGGAAAGTAGCTTAGAAAGGTTAACTTTCTTAAGGTCAAAAGTTACTAAGTGGCTAAATCAAGATTTAAACCCACACTTATCCAACTGCAAAGACATTCCATTACATCACACTTCTTCAAAATATAGTGTAGAGGGCTTCCCTGGTGGCGCAGTGGTTGAGAGTCTGCCTGCTGGTGCTAGGGGACACAGGTTCGTGCCCTGGTCCAGGAGGATCCCACATGCCACGAAGCGGCTGGGTCCGTTGAGTCATGGCCGCTGAGCCTGTGAGTCTGGAGCCTGTGCTCCGCAACGGGGGAGGCCACAACAGTGAGAGGCCCGCGTACCGCAAAAA
>NW_006782866.1:3136453-3155068 GCF_000442215.2 Lipotes vexillifer
AAAAAAAAAAAAAAAAAAAAAAAGAAAGAAAGTAAAGTATGTTATGAATGAAAACTTTGAAAGAGGAAACAATTTGGATTTGGTTTAAAAATGCTGAAGTAGGGAAGAAATATCTAGAAAGTTAGGTTTCAAGAAAATTAGACTGTTAATGACTGGCAGAATGAATAACACAGGAAGAATAAGATTGGTGACATCAACTAGAAAACCCTGTAAATAATGCACAAGTAAGGAAGTGAGAGTCAGAATTACAGGAGTGACAGTATTGAGGGGAAGGCTTGGTCAACTCCAAGACATTTCAATGCAGGAAACTGAAGTTGATGGCAAACTGGATTAGAGAATAAAGGAATTTCTAAAATTAGGATTATTTTAAGCTTCTAGCTCAGAAGAATGCTGACAACCCTGACTGAAATAACCAAATTGAAGATAAAGACACTTAGCTTTGAACATAACTGTATTTGAACTAATCAGCAAATTTCCAAGTAGAACCATTCTGCAGGCAGTTAGAAGCAGAGTACTGGGCCACAGTTCGATACAGCAGATACAGAGTTTTGAAGACATTACCAATTATGTGAATAACTGATGCCCTTTGAAGGAGGGAAGAGCATCATGACTTAATTTTCAAATAGTTGGCTGCTGTTCTCATAATGAAGAAAATAATCATCCATTAAATCTGAATGAAAACTAAGGAGAAATATGGGATGTGGCAGACACTGCAAGGTGCCTACTACTCAGTATCTATTTTCCCATTTTCACTCCTGAACTGAACTCTGATTAGAATGGCAATGTGTTCCCCTTAAAAATTACTTCCCAGACTCTTGTGCATGTCATAATTCTGAAGTGAATTTGTGGAAAAGCTTTTGCCTTCCTGATAGAGGCATCTCTTTCTTCTTTCTACTTAAAATGAGAATAAGGTGCAGTAAAGAGCAGTCACTTATAATCCTAGGAGGAAAGCCATATGGCAGAGCAGGAAGACAGGAGGAACCCAGGTCTCTGATGACATCCCTAAGTCATGGTACCAACCTTGAACTTGCCAGCCTCTGAACTTATTGTTGCATGAGAAAAATAAATCCCAATGGTTTTATGCCACTGTTAGTCAAGTTTTCTGTTGCCATTCAATGTATTCATAACGGAGAAACTAGCAAGTTAATGGTAGACTCAAGACCAGAGACTTCAGCTACCAAGTATATATTGATAAATACACATATGTATAGCATCCAATCACAAAAACATACGTGTATACATCCACACCACCAAATCTACACCTAACTCATTCAGAGCAATAAAGGAGTGATTAGATAGTGAAATGACTAACTTCCCCCTCAAAAAAAGTATTACTTTCAGTTATACTTAGTTACTAGGTCATAAAATAGATTCAAAGTAGTAAAAAAAATTTTAATCAATGAAAAAAGAAACTATAACTTAATAGGCCCACATTACACTAGTAACAGAACAAGCAGAAACATGTTTGTTGGTTGGTTGGTTTTAAAAGAAAAACTGGTAGACCTCAAAACTATTAAGTAATTACTTAGAAGTCATGACTTCTAGAGTTACTTGTTTAAAACAGTTTTTTTGGTTTTTCTTAGATTAGGCGTCTCATATCTGTAACAAAAACACTGAAAATAATTGCTTATTTTTTATTGTAAATGAAATATAACAATGAATCTAAGTGTGATTTACTATATACATATAAAAATACCTTACCAAAGAAATAAATAAGAGACAATTTAATAAAAACATCCCCAAAATTAAACTAGTCCTTTAATTAAAGCCCTAAACCCTTCTGGCATTAAGGGAATAAACTGCTTTCCAGATCGCTGGTTAATTTCCCCAATAATTCGCTTTCTATTTATACGTCTCCGAAAGAAAGTATGCTAATTTCCCATTAGTTGTTTCCAGATAAAAATACAGGCTTTCTCCCTTGTGGAAAACCCACAATCAAGCCCTTACACGCACACGTGTACAAACTTTTAAAAATATTCTGTCCTTTGTGTAGTGGCAAAATAATGTTACTATTCTACCATCTTCACATATGTTTCAAATTTTTTTCTGGTGATAATGACCCTGGCCTTATTCATTGCATCTATCCATCTATCCACTCCCCTCTCATCCCCACATGACCAACCATATACTTTTGCAAGATGATAGGGCTGTTTACAATAAAGACTCAAGTCTATAGAAAAGAAAGCCATTTTCTTCTATATGTTGGTTTTCCTGGCAAACATCTCTCATCTTCTCCTGTCATCTTTCTACCAACTGAGCAACCTAACACACAAAAAATGTATACACATCTGCATGTTTATAAATATCTGTATGCAACTAAATCCAAGTGCATATTTTATTCCCAAACTCATGAATATTCCTACATCATTCATTAAGTCAGAGTGAGCCTGGAGGATGGGATTCAGCCATGCCTTGGGCTTCCAGTGTTGATTGAGTCAGGAACTACCTTAGCAAGTCTCCAGGCCTTCCGTGGTTTTTGTTTATCTTTTTCTTTTTCATAAAATGCAGATGTACGACTCATTTCTTTTTTTTTTTTTTTTTTTTAACGACTCATTTCTTACTTGCTTCTAGCTCTAAAACATTTTGGTTATATGAGAAATGTGAATATGGGCAAGTATTCAGATTAAAGAGTCACTTCAGGCTAATGAAGTGAAGAGATGATTAACACAAATCAGTCAAGATAAATATGCAGTGACAGGTGGTTAGAAGACAGTAAGAGAGGATGCTAAATTTTGAACAGGTGAAACTGCTTAATTATAACTTCAAAGGTTGGCTCCCTACAGTTTGTTAATGAAACATCAAGGAAGCAAACAATTGAAATGTTAGAACTGCCAGTTCTGAGAAAAAACACCTCAGGTCATCTTTTCTCTGGCTGCACAAAGTGTGGTCTATCAAAAACACGCAAAAACAATAAGTAATATAAATTATTATTATAAAACCATTTTTATGCTATAACCCAGAGAAAATACCTAACAGTGTTATCATTTTGGTATATTTCTTTCTTTTCCTATGTGCATAATAAATTTTTATTTAAAACTATATTACATTTATGCATTTTGATCTGAAGCATATTTTTAAAAGGCAGTATATTCAATCGTGTCGGTATCCCAAAGTGTAACTGAGCTCTCACTTTTGGACACTAGAGCTGTTTTAAGTCTTCATATATTATAAAAAGTGTTGCAACAAATATATGTAAAACCTAGGGTACGCCTCTGATTAATTCCTCATGATAAACTCAAGAAGCAGGCTGAGTCATTGGATACAAATATTCTTATAGCCTTTCCGACACACTGTTAGACTGCCCTTCAAAATGGTGGCACCAGTTTTCTAAAGGATTTAAAAATAAATTGCATGAATCATCTGCTCCTATCTTTCAGTGCAAGACAGATGGGGTTTGCATAAGAGATAAGTTTCTTAGAAAACAGCAGAATTAGACAAAGTAAATAAATCACATAGTTAAATTAGTTGATAATTAGTATGGTTTAATAAATAATGGGTTTTACAGTCTACAAATTTTCTCTAAGTTATTTTTTGGGTTTCTGAAATTACTGAGTTTTCATCATGCTGATAATCAAAGTCTGTACTCTGATTATAAATCATTGGTATTTAGAATCCTGACTTAAGTTGCCTTTGAATCTAGGATACAGTCCCTAATGGCCACAACAGTTAACCATTTATCTATAAATGAATGATACCTGGGGACAGAAACTCTCTTAAGAGAGACCTGAAAAGTCTAATTAAGAAATGTTTCTGGACTTCCTTGGCAGTCCAGCGATTGGGACTTTGCCTTCGAATGCAGGGGGTGCAGGTTCGATCCCTGGTTGTGGAGCAAAGATTCCACACTACCTCGCGGCCAAAAAACCAAGACGTAAAACGGAGGCAATATTGTAGCAAAATCAATAAAGACTTTTAAAAAAACGGTCCACATCAAAAAAATCTTAAAAAAGGAAATGTTTCAAACTAAAAACACAAGTATTGGTTAAGTCATTTTAAATGCCATCTTGACACTAAAACAAGCAAACAAAGACAGATCAAGGAAAAAAGGGAAAAAATTAAAGGAAAAAATTCTAAAATAAGAGGTAAAAAGCAAAAAGATAAAAATAAAAGTAGAAATGCTGAGGCATATTCCATAAATTAGAAAAATCTAACTTAATGGGAACATTAACAGAGGTAACAGAAGTAGAGTCAGTGGGAGGAGGCTGCAGAAACTAAGAACAAAGACAAGGGAACAAGTAGGAAGAAAAAGTGAATAAATGGTCAAATATCATTTTATGTTACAATACAGTGTTATAGCTACCTTCTTCTACACTATTATTCAGCCACCTCAACTAAGTAGGACATAGCTGTGACTAGAAAGCAAGGGAAAAAGGATTCTCATGATAGCCAAAACTACAAAAGTGAGTGCTTCTCTCAATACGAGTAATCACTTCGTCCATACTCTAACAGAATAGAATGTTAAAAAGGCTGGTTATGTTTTCTCTGTCAGTAGCATATGAAAAGTAAATCAGAAGCAAAAGGAGACTGCTTGAGACTGGTACACTGATAATACCACCACATTTACCAGTGATAAAGGACACGTACACACACATACACACACATACACCATCACCACCACCACCAATGACAAAAAGTTCAAAAGCTGAAAAAACACAGCAGTCTGAAAACACGAGAAGGGACAAACAACCCAGAGCCTCACAATTAGCCCTAAATGCATCAGAGAATGACATCCCTAAGAGATGAAAAATGTTTAAATTATGATCAGTGAGCTCTGTTTAAAACAGAAGGCACAGACCACAGTTAAAGCAGTTTCCACCCTAGATGATTAAAACAAAAAAGTGGAGATAGGCTTCAATACCTGAAAGTGTTACTTAGGTTAAACATCTCACTCTCTAGTCAAGATAATTACAGTACAACAAAAATAATGAAATGGGGGGACTTCCCTGGTGGCGCATTGGTTAAGAATCCACCTGCCAATGCAGGGGACACTGGTTTGATCCCTGGTCTGGGAAGATCCCACACGTCAGGGAACAGCTAAGCCCGTGAGCCACAACTACTGAGCCTGCGATCTAGAGCCCGAGAGCCACAACTACTGAGCCCACGTGCCACAACTACTGAAGCCCACATGCCTAGAGCCCATGCTCTGCAACAAGAGAAGCCACCGCAATGAGAAACCCGCGAACCACAACAGAGTAGCCCTCACTCACTGCAACTAGAGAAAGCGCACACGCAGCAATGAAGACCTGACGCAGCCAAAAAAAAATTAATTTAAAAAAATAATGAAACAGAACAACAGATGGTAAAGAAACCTTAATTTTGAACGTGAAGAAGATAAAGAAACCAGATTTTAAATCTATCTGAATCATGTAAACATGCTATTAAGCGACCTAGTGTGGCTTGTATTTCCGTACACAATGTGTAACGATATGGTGTTGAGAGCACACTGACGTGTCACATTTGCCTAGGTATGTGTACTTTTGTGCCACTTGAATATTGGTCACTTGTGCTCCTCTAAGAAATTCAAAAGCCACATAAATAAACAAACAAAAAACCCACCTGCTATCACCTGGATCCCTTCAATACTTCACACAGAACTAGGATTTGCACCTTTTCACTAATAGTTACAACAGAGAGCTGCAGTAATTTTAGTTCTCAATCAACAATTTATATTTGGCAAAATTTTAGCACTTACTATGGGCCAGGTACCAGCTCTATGTAAATGTAGCAAATTTAATCATAGAAACTTAGAGTCCAGAATCATCTAGAATGTGCAGTTATATAATCAATTTTCTATTTTCAACCAGTTTCTCCAGTCCTAATAAAAATGGGAATGTATATTTCTTTATCTGGTATCATCATCGTTAAAAAACAGACAAAATCCCAACTTTCTTTTTCTCTGTGAATGAGATATAATTTTATCTGTATTATATTATCATCCTCAGAAAAACACCATGTTAGAATTAAGAAAATGTTAAGAAATTTCAGCCCAAAAGAGTAATATTTTGAGATACCATGTTAAAAAAAAACTCAGAAGAGTATTTAAATAAAACTATACTTTTTTTTCTGCCAAAACTTTGTTTTACAATGCAGCTGATTTTGAAATGAGATAACCCGATAACATTGACCAAATATACTAAGACCTTTCTTTAGACATCTAAATCTATACCTAGTGAGCCTTCTAGCTTTCTAACTTTTAATGTCATGGTAACATGTAAGAAAAAGCACAGAAAACAAACATGCACCCATGAAGTAATCTTGCCCAAAAGCTTGTACTTGAATCTGTTGAAGGCTCTGTATCTTTCAATTAAAACAAAAAATGTAGGGCACAGAGGAACATCACGGGGATGCAAACATCAAAATCTAGTCCATGAGAAATGCCACAAGACAGATGACCCAGTTTCTTCAACAAATCAATTCACAGGTTTTCTCAGCACTTCATGAAAACCCACAGCTTCAATCTCACCTCTGTGAAACCTGCTAGAGTTTCTCACTCCATGGATACTTGTATTAGGGCACTTTGAATGTGTGTCTCCCACTACAGGATGAGCACAGTGGAGTACAAAAGAGTAGCTTAGAAAGGGCTCTGAAGCTAGCCTTTCAAGCCTGAGTTGAAATCCCAGCTTCGCCCCCTCAGTTAACTCATCTATAAAACAGAGAAAATACCACCTGCTGCTCAAAGAAATTTAAGGATTCAGTGAGAAAATATATGTACAGCACCTAGCACAATGCTTGGCATATCTTAGGCAGTGAAGGACTATCTAATGAGTGAATAAATGAAAATGATAAGCAGAAAAATTAAGTAATTGTGAATTTTATCTCCTTCAACTTCATCTAACTACCTTCTAACAGTATCTAGTGAACAGTAAAATGCCAAAATGGTCAACAGTAAGAAAAAAATTAAGGAAAGATAAGTGAATAAATAGGTTATCAAATAACTACACTTGAATCTAAGGTACTAAAAAACAGTTTAATCATAAGAAATACCACCTGATAAAGCATCGAGTGATTAAGAAAAGAGCTAAACTTGACCAAACCCGGTAAAAGTGATGAAATTTATTTTCTAATTAAAAGTGATCAACAAATCACCTTCAAGCATAATTTTTAATAATATGGAAAACATTTTTAAAGAAATTTTTAAATGTCCACATTACTATTCTGAATCTTTTCAGAGTTTTCTTGTTTTAACCTAAAAAAAAAAAAAAATTAAAAAATTAATTCAACCAACTTTTCCATCTGAACAGTAGGTGGCATAACTTACATACTCTGAGCCAGTTGCTGTAAAATGAGTGGTATGGTAGTAAAAAAAACAAAAAAGTTCAATAGACCATCATCCAAAATTCTGAAAACATTCATTTAAAAGTGTTTAAAAGTCCTAATTTGAAAATAAAATCTTTCAAATAATATAAAAATACTTACATCTCAATTTGTCCAGCATTTTTCCACCACACATGGTTGCTAACATAGCTTTAACTGAAAATACCGTCAACTTGCCTCGGCCCTCACTGCAAAATAAATTATATTAGAAATAATTGCTATCTGGAACCACAAAAGCAATCAAATGTATCACCAGTAAAATGATTCCTGCCCTTCTGTTACAATATTACCACATTTAGAAACCTTGGATTCTTTTTTTCCTTTACAGAATTAAGGCTTCACATATGCTATGTGAACAGTGTTAAAACTAACCTGGTTTATTTGGCAATGAGTTTAGAAACACCCTATAAAGCAACTTCTGTTGGCTTTGTAGGCAGAGGCCAAATGAATGAACCTAAAAAACATCCTACCAACTTAGCCCATTAAATCCACAGCTGAGGTGTTTAAGTATTCAAATCTGAGGCACCACCTGGTTTGAATAATAATTCAGAAGTGTGTCCTTCCATCAGGATATTATAACAACAGTTTATTGTTACGTACTAGGGCAACAGGATGCATGTTGCTATAAAGATTTTATACTACCTTCATCTTTGCTTGTTTTCACTGTAACAACCTTTATGTTACCATGTGTTTATTCTAAGAAGTTCATCTGTCTCATCTGAGACATCTGTGTTAGATCTCCTGCCACCACTGTGAGAAAAGTGAAGGGGAAGGGACAGTATTATCAATTCTTCTTCAGGAACTAGAAAGATGAAATGTAGACCATAAATGAACTACTCAAAGTAACGCTATACACCACCTGCAGAGCCAGGACAATAACAGCAAGGCCCCAACCCCTATGGCCACTGCTCCAACCATTCAACTATGTCCTGGTTTCAGAGAAGATGAAAACTTCACTAGCCTGTTTTTAAAGTCACATATGTAAATTAACAATGGGCTTTTGTGTTAATTTTATAAAGCTTGTGCTTACAAAGTTTCAGTGACTTAGAGTAAAATACCTTTGCAATAATGAGAACTATATTTATATTTATATAAATATATAGTAAATATATATTTATATTTACTAATGGTCCTAAGAGTGTCTCCTATTTTCCAAACCTTTTTGTATACAGTAAGATCACATCTGAAAAAAGGCAAATGGTCAATAAGCCAGAAAATTCTCAGTGAAAATACTGCCAGGAGACACCAATGTTTGTTACAGTTGATTTTTAACTATTACATCTCATTAAGTTTACTCATAAGATAAAACAGGAATTCCCCCAAAACTAGCTAAAATTAGAATGGGACTTTTAATATACACAGATCATCAGAAATACAGATTCTGTTCCATGTCTTATATAGTACCTGGCAATATATCACCTGGAAATGATAAAAAATAGTCCTATGTCAAATATTCATTGCATTATATGAGCAACGTGAGTGTCTATAAAGAGCAACAACTGTGTTAAAAGTGATGGATTTCCAAGACTGATACAGACCTTTTACAATGGACATTTCTTTTTGGTCGCCAACCATCCAAACGCTGAGTCTACATTTAAGCACACCCTACCTTATATGACAAGTATACATCCCACTACCAAAGTATGAAGAAGGAAAAAAAAAAAACTTTCCCATCTTCCTTTGAAACTAAGACAGGGGCACATAATACAAGCTCCGCCAATAAGATGCACCACTCTAGACTTCAAATAGAAAACAATTAACTTGTAGAAGTAAGAACTCCAAAGAATCCACCTGGCGAGGATGTCAGCAGTAGGAGCAGTTACATCCAGTGTCCTGAGAGCTGGGACAGAGATTCTCATGGCAGCAACCACAGCCCAGCATCAGTGGCTTTTGGAGCACAAGCAGCAATATCTATGCCCAGCTTGGTGGCAGAGGGACTTCCTGAGACCAGTTTTGTAGTATGATTTTGAGCTTTGTTCTTGGCAGTGTGGTCATCAAGCCTACTTTCCCAACCTTCTTAGAAAGCCGATTGGTCACCCATATCCTTTTAATGAATTAGCTAGAGATGGTTCCTACTGCTTACAACTAAGAATTCTGATGGATGCAGCTTCTACCCTGAAGTAAAGTGGCCCAGAAAGATGAAGTGACAAAAGAAAGTATTCCTGAAGCTCAAAGCAAGAGTAAGCAAGCCTGATGACCAGCAGAGCAAGGATGAAGAGCAAGTGCTCACCAGCAGAAAAGTCAAGCCTTGCTGCAGAGCTAACGACATTTTTTAAGGTAAACTTGCTCGAAACGTTTTTTGCAGACACAGATTTCATGACTTAAGAACACCCAGAAAATTCCACAGGGGAAAGTAAAACCTAATCTTAAGAGAGATTTCCACAGAAATCAGGATACTGATTACCTCTGGGGGAAGAGAGAGGAGTTGTAACACAGAAAGGAGAACACAAGGGGCTTCTGGGGTGCTGACAACATTCTATTTCTTGGCCTCCGGAGTATTTATATGGATATTTGTTTTAAAGCAATTCATTAAACTGTACTTTGTTTTAGGTATTCTTCCGTAGGTGTTTTCTATTTCTGAATAAAAACTGTTTTAAAAAATGAATCCCGGGACTTCCCTTGTGGTCCAGTGATAGAGAATCCGCCTTCCAACGCAGGGGACAGGCGTGCGATCCCTGGTCAGGGAACTAAGATCCCACATGCCACGGGGCAACTAAGCCCACGCATCACAACTACTGAGACTGCGCACCTCAACTAGAGACCCTGCGTGCCGCAAACTACAGAGCCCACGTGCTCTGGACCCTGCGTGCCACAACTAGAAAGAGAAAACCCCCAACGCCACGACTAGAGAGAAGCCTGTGCACCACTACGAAGAGCCCACGCAACAACAAAAGATCCCGCATGCCTCAATGAAGACCTCGCATGCCACAACTAAGACCCAATGCAGCCACAAAAAGAAATTTAAAAAAAAATTTTTTTTTAATGAATCCTGAGGGACTTCCCTGGTGGCGCAGTGGTTAAGAATCCACCTGCCAACGCAGGGGACACGGGTTCGAGCCCTGGTCCGGGAAGATCCCACATGCCGCGGAGCAACTAAGCCCGTGCACCGCAACTACTGAGCCTGCACTCTAGAGCCAGCATGCCACAACTACTGAAGCCCTTGCGCCTAGAGCCTGTGCTCTGCAACAAGTGAAGCCACTGCAACGAGAAGCATGCGCACCACAACGAAGAGTAGCCCCCACTCACAGCAACTAGAGAAAGCCTGTGCACAGCAACGACCCAACACAGCCAAAAATAAATACTAAAATTTATTAAAAAAAAAGAATCCTGGGAAAGTGAGGGTTACCATTACTAGACAAAGGTAATGGTTTAAAGGAGAGAATAATGAAAGGGAAAAATACAGGCTAAAAAACATTTAAGATATATAAACTGCAATGCATAAAATTTTCCATAATGAAAATTTCCATAATAAAATATATAAAAAGAATAAAAACATTAAAAACCCCAAGGCCCCAGCTTTAGATGTCTATTAATAGAAGACTGGCTATTAGGCTATCATAAAAAAGAATGAAAAAAAACATATGAAAGATAGAGAATTATATCCAAGATAGATTACTTAAAAAAAAAAAAAAAAGCAAGGCATGGAACAAAATAATTGCTAGAATGTAATCTAGCAATTACGTTAGAAAGGAGAGAGTAAAAAAATATTTTCATATATTTGTATATGCATAAGCTGTCTGAAAGGATACTGAAAAAATAACATTAGTTGCATCCAGGGTCAAAAGCAGGCAGCCAAAGGAAAGCAATGAAAGAGTGGGCACTTTTTACTTTATAAATATTAAATGTTTATACTAGAAGAGAAGGTTCTTAAGCCAATAACCTAAGCTTCCATCTGAAGACTCAAGAAAAAGAACAGCAAATTAAACCCAAAACAAGCAAAAGGGAAAAAATAATATGAGTAAGAACAGAAATCAATGAAATTGAAAACAGGAAATCAATACAGAAAATTAATGAAACCAAAAGCAGGTTCTTTGAATAAACCAATAACATCGATAAATCTCTAGCCAGACTGACTAAGAAAAGACACAAATTACCAATATCAAAAATGAAAGAAGGGATATCACCACAGGTTTTCTAAACATTACAGAAATAATAAGGAAATATTACAAAAACTTTATGTCCATAAATTCAACAACTTAGATGAACTGGAGACACAAACTACTCCTTGAAAAATAGAAACTATTAAAGCTCACTCAATAAGAAATAGGTAGGGCTTCCCTGGTTGCGCAGTGGTTAAGAATCTGCCTGCAGGGCTTCCCTGGTGGCGCAGTGGTTGAGAGTCCGCCTGCCGATGCAGGGGACACGGGTTTGTGCCCTGGTCCAGGAAGATCCCACATGCCGCGGAGCAGCTAGGCCCGTGAGCCACGGCTGCTGAGCCTGCACATCCAGAGCCTGTGCTCCGCAACGGGAGAGGCCACAGCAGTGAGAGGCCCGCGTACCGAAAAAAAAAAAAGAATCTGCCTGCCAATGCGGGGGACATGGGTTCAAGCCCTGGTCCGGGAAGATCCCACATGCCAGAGAGCAGCTAAGCCCGTGTGCCACAACTACTGAGCCTGTGCTCTAGAGCCCACGAACCACAACTACTGAGCCCATGTGCCACAACTATTGAAGCCCACGTGCCTAGAGCCCGTGATCCGCAACCAGAGAAGCCACGACAACGAGAAGCCCGCGCACTGCAACGAAGAGTAGCCCCCGCACACTGCAACTAGAGAAAAGCCCACGTGCAGCAATGAAGATCCAATGCAGCCAAAAATAAATGAATTTTAAAAAAAGAAGAAACAGGTAATCTGAATAGGCCCATATCCATTATAGAAGTTGAATCTGTATTTTTACACCTTCCAAAAAAGAAAGCTCCTCATTCAGATAGCTGTATTGGCAAATTCTAAACATTTAAAGAAGAAATAATTGCAGTTCCACTCGCTTCCAGGGAATAAAAAAGGAGGGAACACTTCCCAATTCTTTTATGAGGGCCAGCATTATTCTGATAACAAAAACGCATACAGGGCTTCCCTGGTGGCGCAGTGGTTGAGAATCTGCCTGCGAATGAAGGGGACACGGGTTCGAGCCCTGGTCTGGGAAGATCCCACATGCCACGGAGCAACTAGGCCCGTGAGCCACAACTACTGAGCCTGTGAGTCTGGAGCCTGTGCCCCGCAACAAGAGAGGCCACGACAGTGAAAGGCCTGCGCACCGCGATGAAGAGAGGCCCCCACTTGCCACAACTAGAGAAAGCCCTCGCACAGAAACGAAGACCCAACACAGCCAAAAATAAATAAATAAATAAATAAATTTATTTAAAAAAACGCATACATACATTACAACAAAAGAAAATAAGAAGTCAGTATCCCTCATGAACCCATACACAAAACCTTCAACAAAATGTGAGCAAATCGAATGTAGCAATATATAAAAACGATTTAAAAATCACAACCCAGGGGGCTTTATCCCCCTAGTGATGTAACACTAGTTTGACATTTGAAAATCAATCAGTACAAAGAGAAAAGCTATACGATCATCCAAATAGATGCAGATGGCAATAGTACTCAACATCCATTCCGATAAATACTCTTGGAAAACCAGGAAAAGAAAAGAATTTCCTCAGTCTGATAATGGGCACCTTCAAAAAAAAAAAATAACAGCTAATAACATCATACTTAATGATGAAAGACTAAGTACTTTTCCACTGAGATCAAGAACAAGCCAAGGATGACTGCTTTCACTACTAGAATGCAATACCACACTGGAGAACACAGCTAGTGCAACAAAGTAAGAAAAAATATAAATGCATACAGACTGCAAGTTTAAAAATAAAACTATCTACTCCAGACAATATGACCTTCTGTGCAGAAAATCCCAAAGAACCTACAAAAGAAATATATAGAACCTACCAAAACACTACAATAAGGAACTTTAGCAAGGCTGCAGAATACAAGGTCAACATAAAAAATTCAAGTTTCTATAAATTAGCAAAAGAAAATTGTAAATACAATACCACCAAAAATATGAAAAACAGATAATTTTTTTTAAACTTATGTTCAAGATGTGTATGCTGAAAACTACAAAACACTGATGAAAGAAATCAAAGAAAATGTAAATAGATACACCATTTCATGAAATGAAAGACAATATTGTTAAAATGTCAATTCTCCCTAAACTGATCAGAATCCTGTTATGATTCAATGCAATCCCAAATTCACAATAGGATATTTTTGTAAAAATCAACAAAGATGATTCTTTGTATTTCCTTAGAGTTCTAAACCCAAATCTCAATAAGGTATGAGAATAGAAGATACTATTCAGATGCCTAAACCCCACCCTGTTCTTGGTACTTTTAAAAAGTTCCTCATGTTGGGCTTCCCTGGTGGCGCAGTGGTTGAGAGTCCGCCTGCCGATGCAGGGGACACAGGTTCATGTCCTGGTCCGGGAAGATCCCACATGCCGCGGAGCGGCTGGGCCCATGAGCCATGGCCGCTGAGCCTGCGCGTCCGGAGCCTGTGCTCTGCAACGGGAGAGGCCACGACAGTGAGAGGCCCGCGTACCGAAAAAAAAAAAAAAAAAAGTTCCTCATGTTATTTTCATATGCATCCAAAGCTAAGAACTACCAACACAGAGCTTCGAATGCAATTCTAAGACTTTGGCTTGTATTTCACAGGCAACAATAAATCAGACATGACCAAAGATGAAAAAGAATTGATCATATTGTGTTTGTATAACTCCTTCTGGCTCCAAATCTCACGTTCTTCCTTCATAGAGACAAAATAATATCTATTCCTTGCTGCAAAAAAAGAAACTGTCATCTATGCAGACAGGAGAGTGTGGCAGAGCCCAAGCATACTGGCAAGAGACCCAGGTGAAAATCAACTCTAACTGAAGAAAGTGCTCATCAATAAATGCCATAAAACAGGTCTTAATGGGTCTATGACATCTTTACTCCTAAAAATTATTATAATAGCATTTAAACAGCACTTTTTCCTAATCTTCAAAATGCTTTAGAAACACTAATATTCTCAACACTTTGCATCCCTTACTCAAATATTCTTTAACTCAACTCTGTTGCAAATAATAGTCCTGGATTCAGAAAGTCTTATATTTAAATACAGAATAGCAGCTGTATTTCTCAACTGACCTGGATCAGCACTAAACACCTGTGCCCTTTTCTACTCATTAGGATTACTGGTCTCAACAGCTGGTCTCAGGTCAAGCAGTCTGTAGATGCATTAACAGAATAGTGCATTAACTCCTCAACTAATTATTATCAGTAACACGTGGCCCCTTAACTCATCATCTCTCGTTATCTATTTTCCAACCACTTTCCTATTCACAGCAGCCACACAGCAATCTCCACTCACTATCTCCCACCCAGCCAACGGTGGATCTTTTCTCCTCTCTGCCTGCATGCTCTTCTGAGTCTGCAAATGTATCGCACTTAGCATTGCATGCTTCATTGAGGGTGAGGGGATATGCATCTGAGTGTCAATACGTAACCCAGTAGGATAGAGGGAATATATGTCAGGTTGCGGGTGCTTTAAGTATGGAGGAAAGGAGAGGTATCTGAGATTAAGGGTCATAGTAAATGTGAGGGGGATGAATCTGCAGGCAGGAGAGATTTGGAAATGATGCTTAGTGAACCTTTTTGTTTAAGAACCTGTTTATAAATATGTAACTATGCATCCTGAGAACAGGGGAATGGGCCTGAGCCCACTCTTAATTATGAACTAATCTTTCCCACTTATAATGCTTACCATCATTTACAACTTTAGGTTCACAGTTTCAACTACCAAAAGGTTTATTCACCCTTTGAAAGGAAATATTAATATAAACAAGTTAATAAATGATATATTTAAAGATATTAATAAATATTTATTAAAGATATGTATATAAAAATCTAAGTATAACAGCATGAAGACACAATCATCCAATAAAATTAGTGAATGGGTAGCCTCACAATTCTTACTTCCTCATGTTATTTTTATTTTTCTTCAAAAAGAAAAAAAGTTAGCTCCCTCCTTGCAAGTATTTGCTTTGTAGGCCAAACTTCAGCATTTACTCCTTTGCTCTGAATGCTTTTCTTGGCACTGAAATCCCTCAGTCTACTTTAAGCCTAACTACAACTTCCTATAACTGCCCCCAAACACAGCAAAGCGAAAGTGCCCCTTTTACTTCTGTAATGTTTGGTTGGAGCTCTGCATTCTTCCTCTGCAATTAGAGGCAGTAGGGAGAAGCTGCAGTCACTTAGCAAGCAGCCTAATCCCCTATGATTCCGTCCTTTATCTGACTGATTACTTCTTGGAAAAACTCATTCTTGATCCTTCCCACCATACATCTGAATTTAATCCACATACCCTGGTCAAGTTACATTTAAAACTGAATAGTCAGCTGCCCCTGGCCATCGCACATATAACCTCACCAACATCCATGTTTTCAGTACTTCCAAAGTAAAGTCCAAGTTCATACCAGAATCAGTTCTCTTCAAACAAGATCTGGAAAGATCTTTAACCCGGTTTCATCATAAAAAATGTGAGTCACTTAAAATCTGGCCTAGCTGGAAAGCTGGGTATAACTTTTTTTTAAAGGTATTTAAGGTATAACATGATTAACAATGAATATTAACCCCTACAGAAAGATACTAAAATGAAAGGATAAACAGGTAATATGTGTTGAAGATGACAGGAGAGAGGAAACTTGTTATTTTAACCCCACCCACACGGAATCCCTCTGGGGAGCACCCTCCCTCAATAAGGAACATGATTCTCTGTCTCAGACTTCTCTGCATGATTCACCTCCATAGATCCATCATTTTAGAGTCTGACAATAAACCATGCCCATGACTTCTAAAGAGAGTTCTTATCACCCAACACTGAGAAAACACCATGATTAGCTCTGCGCCAAGCTAAGCAAACAGTGAGTCACCCTGAATAAACACTGTTGAGTTTTGACATGCAGGTGCCTTCAGAAGTCTCTGCACTCCTCACTTGTGCGGTCTGGATGGGAATTTGCTCATTTCAGTTTAGTAAAGTCTCAAATTTTTTGACATTTAAACTAACCCAGAGACTTCCTTGGTCGTCCAGTGGTTAAGACCCTGTGCTTCCAATGCAGGGGGTGGGTGTAGATCCCTGGTCGCAGAACTAAGATCCCACATGTTGCACAGTGTGGCCAAATTATATATATATATATATATATATATATATATATATATATATAAACTACTGTATATAAAATAGATGACCACCAAGGACCTACTGTATACCACAGGGAACTATACTCAATACCCTATAATAACCTATCATGGAAAAGAATCTAAAAAAAAGAATACATATATATGTATATATATGTATAACTGAATCACTTTGCTGTACACCTGAAACTGGCACAACATTGTAAATCAACTATATTTCAATAAAAAATTTTAAAAAATAAACTAACCCAAACTGGATGGTGTTTATAGCTTTGCACTATCTAATAAGAACTTGCTATTCAAATGAATACTTTTGAAAACAGGACTGTAGGGAGCACTGTTTACTTAAGAAAACAAGCTGTTTCTACATTTTTGGCAAACAACTACAAATGCTGTCAACCATAAATGAGTACTTCTCACGTGAAAAATAGACTTCTACTTCAGAAACAGTATTACCAGTCCAATTATCGCACATAGCTAAAAGTAATGAGAGCATTTCTCCTCGGTTTTCGAAAACTCATATTTTTCCAATTAATCTTAATTTACAAAACTTCACAGTGAATGGATTATGCAATAATCAACGGCAAATCAAGAATCCATTTGGCAAATGTCAAATAGTTTAATCAAGTAAAATCAACACAGAATATTATTCAAATTTACCACAATCAGAGTGCCTGCTAATTTTCATTTCAATCTTACAAATATTTATTAAGAATCCAGCATTATACACTTTGCTGTACAGCAGAAAATAACACAACATTGTAAAGCAACTATACTCCAATAAAAATTTTAAAAAAAGAATCCAGCATTACATTTATTGAGGAATCAAAGAAATATAAGGTAGAATCTCTGCTCTCAAAGACTTTCAATCTTATTTGTATAATTACGAAGCAGTTGAGAGCATCATACATTCGAAAGTCAAAATAATGATACAGATAAGTACTACAGGTCATCACAGGGATGAAAATGGGATTGATGATTATAAGGAAGGCTACAGGGTAGGTAAAAACCAGGGGGGGTGGGGCAGGAGACCAACCAAAATACATGGAGAGAAGAATTCAGCATGTCATATTGCAAAACCTGAAAAGTGCCTCAAGTAGCTTAATTAGAGTTTGCTGTGAGCAGGGAATTAAGGACTGATAGAATCAGACCTAACTGAGGAGTACAAACTTCATTCAAAAACCACAGGGGAAAAAAAAAAACAAAAAACCACAGGGAATCTTTGACAGTTTCCGAGGTGGGAAGTTGCATGATGAAAACAGTGTCTTAATCAGATTACTTTGGAGGTGAGTACTGAATGGACTGGAGAAGTCTCTCTGTTACTTCCTCTCTCCTTTTCAGAGAAAAACAAAGAAAAAGCAACACTCAGAAAAAGTATTCCTCTTGCCCTTTCTTTAAAAAAAATTATGAAAAGGAAACAATAAAATAAGACCAAAATAGCAATCCAAAAAATTTTTTAAAATCTGAAATATTAGCTAACGGTCAAACCCTTTGCAGGTCTGTGTATCCTGAAATCAGAGTTCTTTTTGAAAACTGGCACAAATGCATTAATTCTCTTGGGAGAGAAGAAAAGCTACAAAATTTAAAGAGTAAGTAAGTGATGGAAAAAGTAATAAGTGAACTTAGAAGTAATTCTGCCACCAAGCACTTAGACTGGGGCTCGGTGAACTGGTTTTGGTGATGTCACATCACACAATCCACACTACAGCAGCATCCTGGAGGGTAGGGGATGTCGTGAGGGCACACGGGCTCCACTCCTCCTCTTCCACCAAAGTGGCTGTTTGTCTCCATTTTGCAATAGGTTTCCCCTTAGGATTTCATATTTTTAAAACTTTCAAGACCCCTAGCTCGTTCTCCACCATTGCCTGGAAATTTCCTTAAAAAGCTATGATCAGGGGCTTCCCTGGTGGCGCAGTGGTTGAGAGTCCGCCTGCCGATGCGGGGGACACGGGTTCGTGCCCCGGTCCGGAAAGATCCTACATGCCGCGGGGCGGCTGGGCCCGTGGGCCGTGGCTGCTGAGCCTGCGCGTCCGGAGCCTGTGCTCCGCAAATGGGAGAGGCCACAACAG
>NW_006782866.1:3155082-3172479 GCF_000442215.2 Lipotes vexillifer
AAAAAAAAAAAAAAAAAAAAGCTATGATCAGATCTTTCTAAGAGTTAAATGTGCTACTATTGAGGGCATCAAAACCTTCCCATTCAGCACTAGTTCTCTCCTATTTTTTTTTTCTCTCCTATTTTTATTTGGCTTTTTCCCGTCATCTTGAATCCATCAAAGAACAAGCAGGGATATTAGTAAATACTGTACATAAATAAATGAAATGTTTGTGTTTCCCAGGAAATTATAGTTTTGTTTAAAAATCACTAATGAGGAAGACTGTAACCTAATATTATCCTTTTTCAGCAATGTCCATTCCATAATATGCTAGCTGGGCACATTGGGAATTTAAGGAATACATTTCCTTTTATTTAAAGTGAACTAGTTTGGTTTTGCTTTTTTTTTTCTTTTATATTGCTTTACTTTTTGCATCCAGTATTAAAAGGGAACTATGGAAACTTTCAACATATCCAAATTAAACTGCTAAAACAAGATTTTAAAATAGTTCTCAGCCATATTTCCAAACTACACAGGAACTTTTCTCATATAAAATCACCATAAATTCGACATATAAAAGTCTTTACCCTAAAGGAATCTTTAGATTGTTCACATTTGAGAGAGTGTGTTCTACTGTTATTTTAGATGGTAAACAATAACCCTGAGCCTTTCATTGATACATTCAATACTGATATGTTTTGAAGATTTTATCCAAGCCTAGTTTCATTAGATACATGATTTTTTAAATAGATTTGTTCCATTAAAGGTGGAATTTCATTATATCTCAGAACCAACATGTTTGGTGAAGGCCACAGACTCTTACAAAACAAATACTGATGAAAAAAATAAGAGGGAAAATAAGGTTCAATAGTCAGATAAAGTATAAAAGGAATTTCTCAGGAAGTCATTATAGAACATTTCTCTTTCTTACACAGGGAGTGGAAAATGCAGAATACAATAATTATGCAAGAAGAATGCCCCAACAGGATTAAAATATAAAAGTTTACACCAGCAATTCAAAATGAGATAAGTCTTGTAGAAACTAAATCTTTTGTCAGAAATCACATGGCCTAATCAATAGCTGGTACCAGGCCTGCCCCTACAGCACCATGATTACAAAAAGAGGCCCATATACATATGTCTAAATATTAAAGTTATCAATCAAGCTAATAGATTATTAATTAAAATATGTTCTATCTCTGTACAATGACTAATATACCTTCAAAATGGCCTGGAAAGTCAAATTCAAATCTAGGATTCTGAGACACTTCATGCCCCCACATGGGGAGAGTCTGGCCCCCTTTTCCTGCCACCTCCAAGACACCCCATACTTCAAAGACCATATACTCATGTGGACACTCCAGCCCATGTGTCCATGTTTTGCCCACATCCACTGCAAATATCCAACCCAAGACCACTCCTCGGACAGGGGTACAACTACCTTAAAAAAAAATCAACTAACAGGACAACTTATACCAGTTTCAATAGAATAAGTATTGGGCTTCCCTGGTGGCGCAGTGGTTGAGAGTCCTCCTGCTAATGCAGGGGACACGGGTTCGTGCTCCGATCTGGGAAGATCCCACATGCCGCGGAGCGGCTGGGCCCGTGAGCCATGGCTGCTGAGCCTGCGTTCCGCAATGGGAGAGGCCACAACAGTGAGAGGTCCACGTACCAAAAAAAAAAAAAAAAAAAAAACATAAGTATTAGAACAAATGAACCAGGAACTTAAAAATAAACATAAACATATCAAAGACATATGAAAACAGACATTTTCAGGGAAATGCAAATCAAAACCACAGTGGGATTTCACCTCACACATCTTAGAATGGCTATTATCAAAAACAACAAATAACAAGTGCTGGTGTGGATATGGAGAAAAGGGAATGCTTGTGCATGGCTGGTGGGAATGTAAACTAGTGCAGGCACTATGGAAAACAGTATAAAAATTCCTCAAAAATTTAGAAATGGAACTACCAAATGATCCAGAAATTCCATTTCTGGGCATTTATATGAAGAAAATGAAAACACTAACTCAAAAAGATACATACACCCTCACCTTCACTGCACCATTACTTATAACATCCAAGACATGGAAGCAATCTAAGTGTCAATCAGTGTATGACTAGATAAAGAAAACATGGTGTGTATGTATGTGTATGTATATATATACATACACACACATACACATACATACATACAATGAAATATTAGTCATAAAAAAAGAAGGAAATCTTGCATTTGCAACAATATGGATGGACTTCAAGGGCAGTATGCTAAGTGAAATAAGTCAAAAGGGAAAAGACAAATACCATATGATCTCGCTTTTATGTGTAAACTAAAAAAAAAACTTTTTTTAGTTAAAAAAGAAAAAGAAATCCCCAGTTCAGAGATATATAGAACAGACTGGTGGCTGCCAGAAGCAGGGGGTGGAGGGTGGACAAAATGGATTAAGGGGGTCAAAACATACAAAATTCCAGTTATAAAATAAGTAAGTCATGGGGATGTAATGTACACCATGGTAACCATAGCTTAAAATACTGTAGTGTATATCTGAAAGTTGCTAAGAGAGATCTTAAAAGTTTTCATCTCAAGAAAAAACCTTTTTATAACTATTTATGGTGATACACGTTAACTAGACTTGTTGTGATGATCATTTTACAATATATACAAATATTGAATCATTATGTTGAACACCTGAAACTACTATGTTATGTCAATTATATTTCAATAAAAAATAGAAATAATAAAAGTCAAACTAAAAGAGAGAGAGATTAGCAATATGAAATAAGAACCACAAATCATGAAAAAGAATGAATCAGATATTCTAGGTTTGAAAAATACAATGGCTAAAAAATAACATAACAGATGAGACAAACAGTAGAATGACTCTAGACAAAGAACATATTAATGAGTAGAAATGCAGACTGATAAACTCTTCTAAAAGGAAGCAGAGAGGGCTTCCCTGGTGGCACAGTGGTTAAGCAGCCGCATGGCACAGGGAAACCGGCTCGGTTCTTTGTGGCTGTCTGGAGGGGTGGGATAGGGAGGGTGGGAGGGAGGGAGACAAAGAGGGAGGAGATATGGGAACATATATATATGTATAACTGACTCACTCTGTTATAAAGCAGAAACTAACACACCATTGTAAAGCAATTATACCCCAATAAAGATGTTAAAAAAAGAATCTGCCTGCCAATACAAGGGACACGGGTTCAAGCCCTGGTCTGTGAAGATCCTACATGCTGTGGAGTAACTAAGCCCGTGCGCCACAGCTACTGAAGCCTGCACACCTAGAGCCCGTGCTCCACAACAAGAGAAGCCACGACAATGAGAAGCCTGCATACCACAACGAAGAGCAGCCCCCACTCACAACTAGAGAAAGCCCATGCACAGCAATGAAGACTCAATACAGTCAAATATTAATTAATTAATTAAAAAATTAAAAAAAATAAAAGGAAAGCAGCAAGTTACAGAATTGAAGCATATGTGAGAAACAATAGGAGACAGAGGAAGTAAATATGACAACATTCCGAAAAAGAGAAAAAATAAATAAAAACAGAGGAAATATTTGGTAATGGCAGACTAGTTAATTCTGATCACCTCTTCCTCTGAAGAAAAGTAGTAAAGATGGGGAAAAAAATTTTTAATCTCCCTGAATCAAATGAGGACTAACAACTGAGTTACCTAATACAAAGGAGTTGGATGCCCAGGGAGGTGAGTGCAATGACTGAAACTACTTTTTCCATGCAAGCAATTTTCTGATTTCAGAAGGGCACCAGAAAGGCTGCAGTACAGAGTAGTAACTCTTTGATAGTATTAAGGGGCTAGAAGAGAGATGTGGAACGTTGAATCCTGATGAAACTGCCTATTCCTGCTCCCATTACTCTGGGTTGAAAGCCCAAAGGCTGCACCTAAAAGCACTAGTGTGCAGAAGTAAAACAGGGCCTCACATGGGCTGAATTGGAAATAACTCAGGTGCTTCGGGACTGTTATGGTCTCCAGGCACCTGGCAGAAGAAAACATAAACACTCTCTGTAAGAAAACATTATCCTAGGCCTCAAAGTATTTCTGCAAATAATTTTGCAATATAATGACTGGTACATACTAAAAATAAAAAATAATCTTGGAATATGTTTCTCACATAATAAAAAATAAGGCAGAGAGGAAGTAAGATGACATGAACGAAAAACAGAAATAGCAAACAGTACAAAAAGAACCATAGGGAACCTAGATATTGGATTACAAGCACAGATCTTACAGTAACTCTGCTTATTATATTTAAGGATTATGAGATAAGAATAACGCATCTGGCATCATGGTAATATTGCTGAAAACCAAAAGAAAAAAGAAAAGAAAAGAAAGAATATCTTAAGAGTTGCCAGAGGAAACTGACAGATTACCATCAAAGCAGCTAAAATTATATCCACTATTGATTTCTCATCAGAAATTATGGAAGCTAAAAAAATAGTAGAACAATATTCTTAAAATGTTGAAAGAAAACAATTGTCAACCAAAAACTCATATATCAAATGAAAATATTCTTAAAGTATGAGAATGAAATTTTCAAACAAAAATTAAGACGACGTGCCACAATCTAACTTGCAGAAAGGAAATGCCAAAGAGTGTTCTTCAGGAAGAAAGAAAAGAATTCCTGATGGAAGCTTAAAAATGCAGGAGCAAGTGAAAAACAACAAAACTAGTATATTTAAAATTAAGCAGACACTATTTTATTACAGTCAACATCATTTAGTTTACCTATAAATTAAATGATGCTCACTGTATAAAAAAATTAATAAGGCCTGCTTGATTTTAAATATATATAAAATAAAAATACACAATATCAATGACATAAAAGAATGGGTAAATGAAATTAAAGCGTCCTAAAACCAAAATGGTATAGAAACACATCAGGCTTTGTATTATTACCTAGAAAGAGAGTAATGGTACCAATTAACCTTAGACTTTGAAAAATCAAGAATACATACTGTAATCTCCAGGGTAAAAAAAGAGAGATGAAGGGAGAGCTTACAGATTAAAAGAATCTTAAAAGAATATCAACTGCAGGGAGACCTTCAAGATGGCAGAGGAGTAAGAAGTGGAGATCATCTTCCTCCCCACAAATACATCAGAAATACATCTACATGTGGAACAACTCCTACATAACACCTACTGAAGGCTGGCAGAAGACCTCAGACTTCCCAAAAGGGAACAGATGCCCTCAGGCGACCTACAAGCAGAGGCAGGGCCAAATCCAAAGCTGAACCCCGGGAGCTGTGAGAACAAAGAAGAGAAAGGGAAATCTCTCCCAGCAGCCTCAGGAGCAACGGATTAAAGATCCACAATAAACTTGATGTACCCTGCATCTGTGGAATACCTAAACAGACAACAAATCATCCCAAAATTGAGGCAGTGGACTTTGGGAGCAACTGTAGACTTGGGGTTTGCTTTCTGCATCTAATTTGTTTCGGTTTTATGTTTATCTTAGTTTATATTTAGAGTTTATTATCATTGGTAGATTTGTTTATTGATTTGGTTGTTCTCTTCCTTTTTTGTATATACAGATAGATAGATATAGATATATACCTTTTCTTTTTCCTTTTTCTCTTTTTGTGAGTGTGTATGTCTATGCTTCTTTGTGTGAGTTTCTCTGTATAGCTTTGATTCAACCATTTGCCCAAGGGTTCTGTCTGTCCGTTTTTTTTTTTTTTCTTTTTAGTATACATTGTAGCACTTGTTATCATTGGTGGATTTCTTTTTTGGTTTGGTGCTCCCTTCTTTCTTACTTTCTTTTCTTAAAATTATTTTTAAATTATTTTTATTTTTAATAATTTCATTATTTTAATAACTTTTTTTTTATTTATTTATTTTTTTCTTGCGTTATGCGGGCCTCTCACTGCTGTGGCCTCTCCCACTCGCGGAGCACAGGCTCCGGACGCGCAGGCTCAGCGGCCATGGCTCACGGGCCCAGCCGCTCCGCGGCACGTGGGATCTTCCCAAAACGGGGCACGAACCCGCGCCCCCCGCATCGGCAGGCGGACCCTCAAGCACTGCGCCACCAGGGAAGCCCTTAATAACTTTATTTATTTATTTTTCTTTCTTTCTTTCTTTCTTTTTTAATTTATTTATTTATTTTTGGCTGTGTTGGGTCTTCGTTTCTGTGCGAGGGCTTTCTCCAGTTGCGGCGAGCGGAGGCCACTCTTCATCATGGTGCATGGGCCTCTCACTGTCACGGCCTCTCCTGTTGTGGAGCACAGGCTCCAGACGCACAGGCTCAGTAGCTGTGGCTCACGGGCTTAGTTGCTCCGTGGCATGTGGGATCTTCCCAGACCAGGGCTCGAAGCCGTTTCCCCTGCACTGGCAGGCAGATTCTTAACCACTGCGCCACCAGGGAAGCCCTCTTTCTTTCTTTTTTTCTCCCTTTTCCTCTGAGCCGTGTGGCTGACAGGGTCTTGGTGTACTGGCTGGGTGCCAGGCCTGTGCCTCTGAGGTGGGAGAGCTGAGTTCAGGACACTGGTCCACCAGAGACCACCCGGCTCCATGTAATATCAAACGGCAAAAGCTCTCCCAAAGATCTCCATCTCAACACTAAGACCCAGCTCCACTCAATGACCAACAAGCTACAGTGCGGGACACCCTATGCCAAACAACTAGCAAGACAGGAACACAACCCCACCCATTAGCAGAGAGGCTGCCTAAAATCATAATAAGGTCACAGACACACCAAAACACACCACTGGACGCAGTCCTGCCCACCAGAAAGACAAGATCAAGCCTCATGCAGCAGAACACAGGCACCAGTCCCCTCCACTAGGAGGCCTACAAAACCCACTGAACCAACATTAGCTACTGGGGGCAGACACCAAAAGCAACAGGAACCACGAACCTGCAGCCTGCAAAAAGGAGGTTCAAACACAGTAAGTTAAGCAAAATGAGAACACAGAGAAACACACAGCAGATGAAGGAGCAAGGCAGAAACCCACCAGACCTAAAAAATGTAGAGGAAATAGACAGTCTACATGAAAAAGAATTCAGAATAATGATAGCAAAGATGATGCAAAATCTTGGAAACAGAATGGAGAAAATACAAGAAACGTTTAACAAGGACATGGAAGAACTAAAGAGAAAACAACAATAAACAACACAATAAACGAAATTAAAACTTCTCTAGAAGGAATCAATAGCAGAATAAATGAGGCAGAAGAACAGATAAGTGACCTGGAAGATAAAATAGTGGGAATAACTACCGCAGAGAAGGATAAAGAAAAAAGAATAAAAAGAATTGAGGACAGTCTCAGAGACCTCTGGGACAACATTAAACGCACCAACATTCGAATTATAGGGGTCCCAGAAGACGACAAAAAGAAAGGCACTGAGAAAATACTTGAAGAGATTGTAGTTGAAAACTTCCCTAATATGGGAAAGGAAATAGTCAATCAAGTTCAGGAAGCGCAGAGAGTCCCATATAGGATAAATCCAAGGAGAAACATGCCAAGACACATATTAATCAAACTATCAAAAATTAAATACACAGAAAAAAAATCAAAAGCAGCGAGCGAAAAGCAACAAATAACACACAAGGGAATCGCCATAAGGTTAACAGCTGATCTTTCACCAGAAACTCTCCAAGCCAGAAGGCAGTGGCAGGACATATTTAAAGTGATGAAAGGGAAAAAGCTACAACCAAGATTACTCTACCCAGCAAGGATCTCACTCAGATTCGATGGAGAAATTAAAACCTTTACAGACAAGCAAAAGCTAAGAGAATTCAGCACCACCAGACAAGCTTTACAACAAATGCTAAAGGAACTTCTCTGGGCAGGAAACACAAGAGAAGGAAAAGACCTACAATAACAAACCTAAAACAATTAAGAAAATGGTAACAGGAACATACATATCGATAATTACCTTAAATGTAAATGGTTTAAATGCTCCACCCAAAAGACATAGACTGGCTGAATGGATACAAAAACAAGACCTGCATATATGCTGCCTGCAAGAGACCCACTTCAGACCTAGGGACACATACAGACTGAAAGTGAGGGGAAAGAAAAAGATATTCCACGCAAATGGAAATCAAAAGAAAGCTGGAGTAGCAATTCTCATATCAGACAAAATACACTTTAAAATAAAGACTATTACAAGAGACAAAGCAGGACACTACATAATGATCAAGGGATCAATCCAAGAAGAAGATATAACAATTGTAAATATTTATGCACCCAACGTAGGAGCGCCTCAATACATAAGGCAAATGGAAACAGCCATAACAGGGGAAATCGATAGTAACACAATCATAGTAGGGGAATTTAACACCCCACTTTCAACAATGGACAGATCATCCAAAACGAAACTAAATAAGGAAACACAAGCTTCAAATGATACATTAAACAAGATGGACTTAACTGATATTAATAGGACATTCCATTCAAAAACAACAGAATACACTTTCTTCTCAAGTGCTCATGGAACATTCTCCAGGACAGATCATATCTTGGGTCAGAAATCAAGCCTCGGTAAATTTAAGAAAACTGAAATCGTATCAAGTATCTTATCTGACGACAACGCTATGAGACTAGGTATCAATTACAAGAAAAAATCTGTAAAAAATACAAACAAATGGAAGCTAAACAATACACTACTAACTAAGCAAGAGATCACAGAAGAAATCAAAGAGGAAATCAAAAATACCTAGAAACAGGGCTTCCCTGGTGGCGCAGTGGTTGAGAGTCCACCTGCTGATGCAGGGGACACGGGTTTGTGCCCTGGTCTGGAACGATCCCACATGCCGCGGAGCGGCTGGGCCCGTGAGCCATGGCCGCTGAGCCTGCGCGTCCGGAGCCTGTGCTCCGCAACGGGAGAGGCCGCAGCAGTGAGAGGCCCGCATACTGAAAAAAAAAAAACAAACCTAGAAACAAACAAACGACAATGAAAACACGACGACCCAAAACCTATGGGATGCAGCAAAAGCAGTTCTAAGAGGGAAGTTTATAGCAATACACTCTTACCTCAAGAAACAAGAAACATCTCAAATAAACAACCTAACCTTACACCTAAAGCAATTAGAGAAAGAAGAAGAACAAACCCCTAAAGTTAGCAGAATGAAAGAAATAATAAAGATCAGATCAGAAATAAATGAAAAAGAAATGAAAGAAACAACAGCAAAGAAAATAAAGCTAAAAGATGGTTCTTTGAGAAGAAAAACAAAATTGATAACCTATTAGCCAGACTCATCAAGAAAAAAAGGGAGAAGATTCAAATCAACAGAATTAGAAATGAAAAAGAAGTAACAACTGAAACTGCAGAAATACAAAGGAACATGAGAGGTTACTACAAGCAACTATATGCCAATAAAATGGACAACCTGGAAGAAACAGACAAATTCTTAGAAAAGCACAACCTTCTGAGACTGAACCAGGAAGAAACAGAAAATATAAACAGACCAATCACAAGCACTGAAATTGAAACTGTGATTAAAATTCTTCCAACAAACCAAAGTCCAGGACCAGATGGCTTCACAGGTGAATTCAATCAAACATTTAGAGATGAGCTAACACCTATTCTCCTCAAACTCTTCCAAAATATAGCAGAGGGAGGAACACTCCCAAACTCATTCTACAAGGCCACCATCACCCTGATACCAAAACCAGACAAAGATGTCACAAAAAAGAAAACTACAGGCCAATATCTCTGACGAACAAAGATGCAAAAATACTCAACAAAATACTAGTAAACAGAATCCAACAGCACATTAAAAGGATCATACACCATGATCAAGTGGGGTTTATCCCAGGAATGCAAGGATTCTTCAACATACGTAAATCAATCAGTGTGATACACCATATTAACAAACTGAAGGATTAAAACCATATGATCATCTCAATAAATGCAGAAAAAGCTTTTGACAAAATTCAACACCCATTTATGATAAAAACCATCCAGAAAGTAGGCATAGAGGGAACTTACCTCAACATAATAAAGGCCACATATGACAAACCCACAGCCAATATCATTCTGAATGGTGAAAAACTGAAACCATTTGCTCTAAGATCAGGAACAAGACAAGGTTGTCCAGTCTTGCCACTATTATTCAACACAGTTTTGGAAGTTTTAGTCACAGCAATCAGAGAAGAAAAAGAAATAAAAGGAACCCAAATCGGAAAAGAAGAAGTAAAACTGTCACTGTTTGCAAATGACATGATACTATATGTAGAGAATACTAAAGATGCTACCAGCATACTGGAGCTAATCAATGAACTTGGTAGAGTAGCAGGATACAAAATTAATGCACAGAAATCTCTTGCATTCCTATAAACTAATGATGAAAAATCTGAAAGAGAAATTAAGGAAACACTCCCATTTACATTGCAACATAAAGAATAAAATACCTAGGAATAAACCTACCTAAGGAGACAGAAGATCTGTATGCAGGAAACTATGACACTGATGAAAGAAATTACAGATGATACAAACAGATGGACAGATAAACCATGTTCTTGGATTAGAAGAATTAACACCGTGAAAATGAGTATACTTTCCAAAGCAATCTACATTCAGTGCAATCCCTATCAAACTACCAATGGCATTTTTCACAGATCCAGAACAAAAAATTTCACAATTTGTATAGAAATACAAAAGACCCCAAAGAGCCAAAGCAATCTTGAGAAAGATAAACAGAGCTGGAGGAATCAGGCTCCCAGACTTCAGACTATACTACAAAGCTACAGTAATCAAGACAGTATGGTACTGGGACAAAAACAGAAATATAGATCAATGAACAGGATAGAAAACCCAGAGATAATCCCACGCATACATGGTCACCTTATTTTTGATAAAGGAGGCAAGAATATACAATGGAGAAAAGACAGCCTCTTCAATAAGTGGTGCTGGGAAAACTGGACAGCTACACGTAAAAGAATGAAATTAGAACACTCCCTAACACCATACACAAAAATAAACTCAAAATGATTAAAGACCTAAATGTAAGGCTAGACACTATCAAACTCTTTGAGGAAAACATTGGCAGAACACTCTATGACATAAATCACAGCAAGATACTTTTTGACCCACCTCCTAGAGAAATGGAAATAAAAACAAAAATAAACAAATGGGACCTAATGAAACTTAAAAGCTTTTGCACAGCAAAGGAAACCATAAACAAGACCAAAAGACAACCCTCAGAATGGGAGAAAATATTTGCAAACGAAGCAACTAACAAAGGATTAATCTCCAAAATTTACAATCAGCTCATGCAGCTCAATATCAAAAAAACAGACAACCCAATCCAAAAATGGGCAGAAAACCTAAATAGACATTTCTCCAAAGAAGATATACAGATTGCCAACAAACACATGAAAGAATGCTCAACATCATTAATCATTAGAGAAATGCAAATCAAAACTACAATGAGATATCATCTCACACCAGTCAGAATGGCCATCATCAAAAAATCTAGAAACAATAAATGCTGGAGAGGGTGTGGAGAAAAGGGAACACTCTTGCACTGCTGGTGGGAATGTGAATTGGTTCAGCCACTATGGAGAACAGTATGGAGGTTCCTTAAAAAACTACAAATAGAACTACCATATGACCCAGCAATCCCACTACTAGGTATATACCCTGAGGAAACCAGAATTCAGAAAGAGTCATGTACCAAAATGTTCATTGCAGCTCTATTTACAATAGCCCGGAGATGGAAACAACCTAAGTGCCCATCGTCGGATGAATGGATAAAGAAGATGTGGCACATATATACAATGGAATATTACTCAGCCATAAAAAGAAACGAAATTGAGCTATTTGTAATGAGGTGGATAGATCTAGAGTCTGTCATACAGAGTGAAGTAAGTCAGAAAGAGAAGGACAAATACCGTATGCTAACACATATATATGGAATTTAAGAAAAAAAAATGTTATGAAGAACCTAGGGGTAAAACAGGAATAAAGACAGAGACCTACTGGAGAACAGACTTGAGGATATGGGGAGGGGGAAGGGTGAGGTGTGTTAGGGCGAGAGAGAGACATGGACATATATATACTAACAAACGTAAGGTAGATAGCCAGTGGGAAGCAGCCGCATGGCACAGGGAAACCGGCTCGGTTCTTTGTGGCTGTCTGGAGGGGTGGGATAGGGAGGGTGGGAGGGAGGGAGACAAAGAGGGAAGAGATATGGGAACATATATATATGTATAACTGACTCACTCTGTTATAAAGCAGAAACTAACACACCATTGTATAGCAATTATACTCCAATAATGTGTTAAAAAATAATAATAAATAAATAATTTTTTTAAAAAATCAACTGCAATACATGGACCTTATTTGAGTCTCAAATTAAACAACATAAAAATAAAAATTTATAAGTGAATTAGTGAAATGGATATTTTAACATATTAATGAATATTTATATTAATTTTCAGGTGAGATAAGGGCATTATGGTAATTTTTTTAAGGCATCCCATCTTTTAGAGATATGTATGCACTGGAATATTTACATATGAAATGATAATGACATGTGAGATTTGTCTCGAAATAAGTCAAGAAAGTGGGGAGAAGGGAGGCGGAGAGCCTGGGGATATAGATGAAATAAGACTGGCCATGTATTGGAAATTATGGAAGCTGTGTTATGGGCACATTGTTACTATAATATTCTTTCTATGTTTGTATATGTTTGACATTTTTCTTTAAAAAACATTTTATGAAGAAGACATCTTAAGAAAAGTAAAAAAAAAATCAAGCTATAAATTGGGAGAATATATGTGCAACACACATAATCAAGAAAGGATTGTTATCTAAATTATAGGAAGAACTCTTACAAATCAGTATAAGAAGAAAATACAACACGCTAGAATAATGGGCAAAAGACACAAAGAGGCATTTCACAGAAGTAATAAATATGGCCAAGAAACATATGAACATGCTCAGTAATCAAGAAAATGCAAATCAAGATAACAATGAGATGTCATTTAGCAAAAACTAAGAAGTCCAAGAATTCTAAGGCTTACAGAATGTGAATCAAAAGGATCTCTTATGTATGGGTACAATTTGGAAAAATAATTTTATACTTTCTAAATATCAGTTCAGAGTAAAGCTGAGCTTTCATATACCCCACAGCTCAGCAATTCTATTCCTCAGTTTAGAACCAAGAGAAACACTTGGACACAAATAAGAATATTCCAAGCAGTGCTGTTTCTTAGAGCAAAAATCTGGAAAACACCAGAATGGTATAGAAACACAACAGAATGTTATGTAACAGTTAAAATAACTGAACTATAGATAAATGCAACATGAATGAATCTTTAAAATATGTTACTGGCTGAAAAAAATAAATCAGATAATAGTACATTACTATGGCACTCTTTTTATAATTGTAAAAATATTTAAAATTAAATAATACTTTATTTATGTCCATACATGTGAACAAAAATGGTTTTTAAGACGCAAGGAAATGATAATACAAAATCAGAATAGGGTTCGCCTTAGTTAAGTGTAGGTCAGTGGGATGGGTTAGGAGAGATAAATGTAAATTATTGTCAATGTTCAAGTTCCTGGGTTAGAAAGTGGGTTGGTGGATGTTTATTATTTCTGAGAATGAATGAGGGAAAAAAGAGTATACGAAAAAAAATCACTTAGAAGCTATAGCAGTAATCCAGGCAAAAGATGATGCTGGTGGTCTGGGATGGTAGCAGTGGGGATGGAGAGAAGTACATAGACCTGAAGGATATTCAAGAGGTAGAAATGAAAGAACTTGGTAACCGACTGGATGTGGGAGCTGACGGAGAAGGAAGAGTTATAATGACTCTCAGGTTTAAGGAACTGGATGGAGAGTAGGACTATTTAACAAGAAAGGGAACCATAAGTTTATAATACACTTCAAGGAGTTTAGTAGTGAACACTTGGTCATCACCTTCATATCTAGTCCAACCATCCCCATGATGAAGCAACACAGGGTGAGGGTGAGAATTTAACTATCCTCTGCCCCAGAGGCACAAATCCTTTGTTTCAGCTAAAAAGCCTACCACTTACACATACATGGCCCAAACACACATATCTGGTGGAGGGCCAGGTACTTTTGTTCAGTGTTGAAAGAAACCAGGCTCTCTCCCCCACCTAGACTTGACAGGAAGCATTTAGTAGCTGTAGCAGGCATTTTTTGAAGTCAGCATAAGGATGAAGCTAATAGAAGAGAAGGTCAAAGCCAAGACCACTATAAAGACATGCAGGGATTTCCCTGGTGGCCCAGTGGCTAAGACTCCACGCTCCCAATGCAGCGGGCCCAGGTTCGATCCTTGGTCAGGGGACTAGATCCCACATGCCGCAACTAAGAGTTTGCATGCCACAACTTAAGATCTTGCATGCCGCAACTAAAGACCCGGCGCAGCCAAATAAATAAATATTAAAAAAAAAAAAATGAAGAAATGCAGCCACGGCCCTGATTCAAGCACAATCCTGTCTCTGGCTCCTCTGTTATGTGAGCCTATTGCTCCAGTTACTGTGAAAGCCCATCTGAGTAGGCTTTCTATTGCTTATAGCTGAAGCTGTGGAACTAACACCAAGGTTGGAAACACAAAGGAGGTTTATAAATTCCAAGCTCTAAATCACTAAATCCGCTCAATTGAAGAAGAGGAAGGTTTCCTATCCCTCACACTGGGAATTTGGATATCCTTGTTATCAAAAAAAAAAAGAAGAAAAAAATGTTGGTTAGAGCATCACCTGTTGTACCTTCGGACCAGACCATGTACCTGTGGTACCGTAACTGTGGTACTGAGGACCTGAAAGAGGAAAGAACTGAGGCTAACAGAATGTTTTGGCTATTCCTCATAGCTTAAAGTCTACACACAGATGTTTATAATATCATTCTTCATACTTTTCAGTGTTTTTAATTGTCCAATGTGAAATATTTTAAATCTAAGTATTAAAAAAATTAATTCCTAAGAAAATACATGCTTAAGGGAGAAAGTCTTAGATCCTTATTTGTTCCTGATGATTGTTTTAGGGTCTCACCATCTAATAATCAGAAACAACCTGACCAAAAATTTGACTATGAATTTGGAGGTGAGGGAATTTAATAATTAAGTTAATTGCTGTATTCAAATTTTAACTTTGAGAAATTATGAAATACAAAAGCTTGAAAAGATCAGTTAAAATAATAGGAATTCTACACTCCAAAGGGACTCTCCAGCCTAAATAACAAAGTGGCCAATCTATAAAGAGACTACTACTTTTGGAAGTATTTAACAACAAAACGCACTGATTTTCAAAAATAAAATTCTGATAACCAGATCCTTTCTTTCTTCCAGTACATGAAAGCCAATTTCAAATTTCCGGAGAGCTAACTAAATAAGCTCTTATCATATGAAGATTTCAAGGTCAGTAAAGATGTGATGATTTATTCTGATGCCCACGGTCAACATTTTAAACAGGATATGACTTGAGAATTACCAAACTCACCCCAGCCATACTATATTCTTTACTCTTAACTCATTCATCTCTTTTTGCTTTCCTAGTTCTCTTCAGTGTGCCCTCCTGCTGATTTACTGTCTGTTTTTTCTTTTCCTTTGTCTCTTTCTGCCTGTGTGCAGCTTTCTCCGACTGTGTCCCAGGACACCTCTGTACCTTCTGCCCTTACCTTTTTTTTTTTTTTTTTTTTTTGTCTGTGGAGCACAGTCTCCGGACGCGCAGGCTCAGCGGCCATGGCTCACGGGCCCAGCCGCTCCGCGGCGTGTGGGACCCTCCTGGTCCGGGGCACGAACCCGTGTCCCCTGCATCGGCAGGCGGACTCTCAACCACTGCGCCACCAGGGAAGCCCTGCCCTTACCTTTTGTCTTCCCGTTCTCCCTTTTGCTATCTCTTCACTCTCTCTTCTCCTCCTCTCTTTAGCGATAGTACTTATTTGATATAATTATGGAGTCAAAGTTTATAATCTCTGCTTTATCATTTTTAGCTCTAAGATGACTTTTATTTCTAACTTTAAAAAGTTTCTTAAATTAATTTGTGTTGTGTGGCCCTGAAGTGACTTACTCAGTGAGTCAGTGTCATGATAAGGTGCTGCTTACTCACCACAGAATAATGGTTTTTACTAAGGTTTTTAGATGAGAAGAGTCATTCCTTGGACAGTATAAACTTAACCTACCAGATTAACTGCTAAAAAAATGGCATTAGAATTCTGGGACATATGCTACATGTACACTCATGTTTTAAAAATTCAAATTTCTTTAATTTTTTATTAAATGGATGGAATATCTAATTTGATAACATCTTAAAAAAATGTGGGGGCTTCCCTGGTGGTGCAGTGGTTGAGAATCTGCCTGCCAAAAGACACAGATTGGCTGAATGGATACAAAAACAAGACCCATATATATGCTGTCTACAAGAGACCCACTTCAGACCTAGAGACACATACAGACTGAAAGTAAGGGGATGGAAAAAGATATTCCATGCAAATGGAAACCAAAAGAAAGCTGGAGTAGCAATTCTCATATCAGACAAAATAGACTTTAAAATAAGGACTATCAGAAGAGACAAAGAAGGACACTACATAATGATTAAGGGATCGATCCAAGAAGAAGATATAACAATTGTAAATATTTATGCACCCAACATAGGAGCACCTCAATACATAAGGCAAAAACTATCTATGAACTTACAACAAATGACTGGAAAATGAAATTAAAATATCCTTTACAATAAGAGCATTAAGCTTAACAAAAGATGTGTGGTATTTGTATATTTACAACTACCAAACATTGCTGAGAGAGATTACAGAAGGTCTAAATAAATAGAGATCGTGGTTGGGAAGAATTCATATTTCTAAGCAGTCAATTCTCCCCAAATTTATCTATGGATCTAATGCTATTCCAATCAAAATCTCAGCAGGTGTTTTGGTAGAAACTGGCAAGGTGGTTCTAAATTTTATATGTAAATTTTAAGAGACCAGGAATAAATAGCCAATATATTCTTAAAAAGAGAATAAAGTTGGAGGGTTTATTCTGCCTTATTTCAAGATGTACTGACAAGTTACAGTAATTAAGATAGTGAGGTATTGGCAAAAGAATAGACAAATAGATCCACAAAACAAACAAGTGACTCCAGAAATGTGTATATAAGTGCGTATATATGTGTGTGTAGATAAATGTATATGAAATGTACATGTGTATGTAAATGTATGTGTATGTAGATATTTGTATGTGTATGTAGATGTGTGAGTATGAAATAATTGTAAAAGTCACCAACACAATTCAATGGATAAAGTAAAATGTTTTCAATAAATGGTACCAAAATAACTGGATAGCCACATGAAAATAAAAAACCGTTGACCCCTACCTTACACCACACGAAAAAATTAATTTGAGATGGATCATAAATTTAAATTTGAAAGCCCAAGTTATGAAGCTTCTAGGAGAAAGTGTAGGAGAGGATCTT
>NW_006782866.1:3175213-3192974 GCF_000442215.2 Lipotes vexillifer
ATGTGGGGGCTTCCCTGGTGGTGCAGTGGTTGAGAATCTGCCTGCCAATGCAGGGGACACGGGTTCGAGCCCTGGTCTGGGAAGATCCCACATGCCGCGGAGCAACTGGGCCCGTGAGCCACAACTACTGAGCCTGCGCATCTGGAGCCTGTGCTCCGCAACGAGAGGCCGCGACAGTGAGAGGCCTGCGCACCGCGATGAAGAGTGGCCCCCACTCGCCACAACTAGAGAAAGCCCTCGCACAGAAACGAAGACCCAACACAGCCAAAAATAAATTAATTAATTAATTTTTTTTTAAAAACTGAATTTAGTGAGTGCCTATGTTGTGACCTGGCCTTGACATTTGTATGATTTTACCATTAATTCACAGAACCCTCAATATTATTAAAGTATAACTAATAGCATTCTACAAATGTATGAACTCATTTTCCTACAGAGAGAAAAATGAAGCAGAGAGAATTAACCCATCCAAATCATACTGCTGATAGTACAGCGGGGATCAGACATCTGAACTCCTGGTTCCCAGAAAATAAATATTAACCTCTGTGCTTCCATCATTTATGATTTCTTTTTTATTTTTTATCATATCAACTTAATCCTCCATAAATACAAATATAACAACTCATTTCTGTTTTAATTTGGAGGACATTTAGTTTTCTTCTATTGTTTTAAGGTTTAGAACACAATGCTCTACATTGAAAAGAATTAAAATAGAATCCTAAACATAAATAAAGACAAAACAAGATACTATAGTCCAAAGGCAATTGCTATTACATAGCAAAGAAAAGTTAGTTTAAAAGTCAAATAGAAAGCCTCATAATCAAATGTACCACTTGGCTATATTTCACTGGATAGAGAACAGCTATATTAAGGTACCGACAATTTTACCAAACAATTATGTCTCAAGTGTTGTGAATCTCCCTAATGTTACAGAGGTTAATATGTGACATGCCCCAAGACAGTAAGTCACTCTGGCATTTAACCAGTCTTTAGAAGGGACCTGTACTAATTCATTTCCCTTTTAACTGTGATTCTAAGTTGACAACCCTTGGCAAGGCAGTACAGAAGAAGGATGATTAAAAGAGAAACATTCTTAAAATGGATTAAGCAGGGCAGGTACTAGCCTGTCATATGCAGCAATCATAAAGTTGAGGAGGAGGCTGATGGACTGTTCCACACTGATTTGGTGAGTAGAAGGAAGGCGCTTGTTCAGCTGGTAGTAGATGGATGAGATGACGGTCTCGAGGCGAGACACGCTGATCTCAGTGGTATGGTCCAGTGTATTAAGGCCATTGTCTCGGAAGGCTTCAATCATGTTCCAGATATCAACAAGATGGACTGGAACACAAAGAAAATAAACTTTGTGTTTATTTTGTCAACACAAACTTTGTGTTTATTTTGTAACTTTTTCAACAATTCAAAAGTTTTAATTCAGCAGAAAGATATAAGAACTTTACATTTACTTACATTTAATAGAATAGTGAAGGGTGGCAGAATATGTCACCCCAAGATATGCCACTTTGGCATACAGAGTGGTTTGAGCTAAAGACACCTGAAAAACAGCAGATGCCAAGAAGGACACTCTGACCTCCCCTTTTCTTCCCAAAAGTAGGAAATAAAAGTCCCATGTGAAAAATGCCCTCCCTGTTCCAAGAGGAAAGAAACATCCTCATCACCAGAGACAGTGAATTGAGTCTGAGCGAAATCTGCAGACTTCGTTAAAATAGCTCTTATCCTTAGTCTCCTGACATATTTTAGTTATTTTTCCACAACTGCCACTCTTTGTTCAACTTAGAATATAAGCACTTAAGCCTACTCACTCCTTTGGGTTTTCATTTTCCTATGGGGGCTCCCATGTACATGTAAAAATCCATATGCTTTTCTCCTGTTAATCTGTCTTATGTCAATTTAATTCTCAGGCTCCCCTGGAGACCCTGAGAGGGTAGAGGTAAAGTTTTGCCTCCCCTTTGTAGCTTCAAAAATACACAATGCAAAATGTAACAGAACCTCAAAGAGACAAATTCACAGGCTTTGTGGGAGATATTAACACACCTCTCTCAGCAAGTGACAGAGCAAACATACAAAAAAATAAGTACAGTCATAGACAAACTTACAACTAACAAGGCAGGCATAATGGACACTATATGAAGTCCTGCTCCCAGTGATTAGAAAATATGCTTTATTTTCAAGAACACAAAGAACATGTAAAAAAACTGACCTTATCCTGAGTCATAAAACTAATCCCAATAAATTTTAAAGGGTTAAAATCATATAAGCCATGCTCTGTGATCAAAATGAAATTGTCAGAAATCATTATCAAAAAGAAAACTTTTAAAATAAACTTTATCTTTAGAAATGAAGAAACATACTACTTGGAAATTTCCTTAATCTAATTAAGGATATCTACAAAAAACTGCAGCAAACATATTACTTAATAGTAAAATGTTGAAAGCCCGTTCCTCTGATATTGGGAATAAGATAAGAAATGCCCACTGTCATCATTCCTATCGTATTTCAAATCCTAACCTATATAAATATGCAGTAATCATCAGTACAAGTACTGGAAATAAATGTAACTGTCATTATTCAGAAATGACAAAATTATACACATTGAAAATCATAAAGATTCTGCATGTATATCACTAAAATTAATATTTGAGTCTAGAATGACTGCTAGATACAAATCAAGATATGAAAGTCACTGTATTTCTAAATATACACCAGGACTCATGAATAAATCCAATAAAGGATGTGCAACATCTCTACCAAAAAATATATAAATTAGCAAAACTTAAAGACCTAAATAAATGGAGGGATATACCAGGTTCACAGAAATGAAATCTCAACACTGGAAATACATCAATTCTCCCCAACTTGATCTACAGATTCAGTGTAGTCCCAACAAAATCCCACAGGGCTATACATTAAAAGGATGAATTTTATTATATGTAAATTATACTTTAAAAAAAAAATGAAGGAAAGAAATCCCAGCACAAATTTTTGTTTTTGTTCATTTTTAGTAGAAATTAACAAGCAAATTCTAAAATCTGTGTGAAAATAAACGTAAAAAGGCCAAGAATGTCTCAGACAATCTTAAAAAGTAAAATAGAACAAAAGTACCCAGAACATAATACAAAGCTCTAACAGTGATTATTGGTATAAGGATAGACAAACAGACCAATGGAACCCAAGAGTCCAAAAGCAGATCCTCTCACATATGGACACAGCTATGAACATTCTTGTACATTTCTCCTAATGAATATGAGAAAAAGATTTTTTTAGTAATGAAGAAAAAGGATGGTCTTTTCAATAAATAGTATAGGGTTAAATGAACATATATATAATCTGGAGTAAAAAAAATTTCAGGTGGACTGAAGAATCATATGTGACAAAATAAAACTGCTAGAACAATGCATCTTTTACTTTATATTACTAAAGCCACTAGCCTGGCTCAGCCCACACATAGACTACTGTGTTCCAAGAATAATTATGGGAAGAAGTATAAAAATGGTAGTTCCTGTAGGACAGCGGTTTTCAAACTTTTTGACAACATGCAAATATATTTAAATCAACACACACACACCCCTCTAGATATATAAAAAACACGTTTCACAAAATACCACATAAGCTACGTTCTGACTATTTTTTTCTCTTTTCTTTTCTCCATTACATGCTTTAAATTCTGGCTACAGCTCACCAAAACAGTTTCAGGAACCCTTAACAGGTCACAACCCATAATTTAAAAACAATGTTTTGGGAAACCAGAGAAGAAACATGACTTTGGTCTAGGATGGTATGGTAAACTCTTTGGAGAGAATTTTAAGCTAGGATTTTTGAGTAGGACTTAAAGTAGTGTAGAAGTATTTAAATATAAAGGGACTTGTCCAAGGTCACGTGTTTATAATAAATGACAAACAAAACCTGGAGTAAAACAGGTTTTCCCATTCTAAGGCTAATGTTCTTTCCATTACACAAAACAGTTTTTCATTAATACACACACACACATACATACACACACACATATTTGAGAAAAGTACAATAATTCTAAGTTAGTTCATCTGCACACAAGTTAAGAAAGATTTTATATGCATTTTACAAATATTTTAATTTACTTATTTTATAAGTAGCAACTGTGGAAGCAACTGCTTATAGAAAAGGCTGATTTGTGTTATATTAAGTTTAAACAAGAAAGTTAATTTTTATTATGCCTTTATCAAAATATTAGTTTTTCTTTCTCTCCAGAAGCTGATAAACTGTATTAATTTTACATAAAACTTTGTATTAAAAACAGTGACAAGGAAAAATCAATTCTCCCATTTAAAGAATTAATTAATCTTGGGACTTCCCTGGTGGTGCAGTGGTTAAGAATCTGCCTGCCAATGCAGGAGACACGGGTTAAAGCCCTGGTCCGGGAAGATCCCACATACCGCGGAGCAACTAAGCCCGTGTGCCACAACTACTAAGCCTGCAGTCTAGAGTTTGCGAGCTACAACTACTGAGCCCAAATGCCACAACTAGTGAAGCCCGCGTGTCTAGAGTCCATGCTCCACAACAAGAGAGGCCACCGCAATGAGAAGCCCGCGCACCGCGAGGAAGAATAGTCCCCGCTCACCGCAACTAGAGAAAGCCCAGGCACAGCAACAAAGACCCAACACAGCCATAAATAAATAAATAAATAAATAAATAAATATTTTTTTAAAAAAATAAAGAATTAATTAATCTCAAAACTAGTTACCTTATTGAGTTTCTTAAATATTTTGAGGGACACCTAGAATAAATTAACAAGCTCTTTCCATTACAAAGCTTATATTCTGATAAACACTTAAGACAAAATAATTCAATTAACATTACAATATGACTAAAACACATTAAAATCTTCTATATTATCAAGAGCTCTATCCAGCTATCATAGAAATGAGTAGAAATGACTTACGGTTGCATCGTTTTTGCACAAATCGCAATTTGCAAGCTGTTCTGTAAGTTGATAGTCGTATGACATCAAAATTCTGAGCACCTGAAAAGGGGCAAATAAAAAATCTTCAACTAGATTTACCATTTAATTTCCACATGCTAGGGAAGTGACTCTATTCCATTGTGTTGGCACAGTCTATACATAACATGTCAACAAGGCCCTCTTTGGATAAAACACAAAGTGGGGAAGAAGGGTTAAAAATGCTTTCTGCGTGCCCACTCCATGCCAACCAAGCACGATGTCAGCAGTTTTGCCTATATCATCCTGTCTGCTAGCCTAAGAAAACTCTGAGGGGAGGACCACTGATGACTTGAGTGAATGAACTACGTATTCCGCAAAATGAAAAAAAGTGGTATAGTAGGGAAGACCCTGGCCCAGAGTCAGGAAAGCTAAATTCCAGCCCCAGTCTGACCACCGACCATAGGCCATGACCGTGGCCATGTTACATCCCTTCTTCTCAAGCCTCAGTGTCCTCATCTATAAAATGAGGGAACTGGACCAGCTGATCTCTAAGTTCCCCTTCCAGGTCTGTGGCAGCCTGTGTTTTTCAAAAAAGGGACACAACAGTATTTCCAGACCAGTATTTTTATGTGCCTCTAGTATGCTGCCACTCCCCATCAAGAACTAAAGATTATTTCCCTCCACTTGCACCTGAGGACACTGTGACTGCCTCAATGAATAGAGTGTGGCAGAGGAACACTGCCTGACTTCTGAAGATGGGCGATAAAATGTGGGACAGCTTGTCTGTGCTCTCACTCTCTCAGGATGCTTGCCCTAGGAACCTGGACACCACTGATGTGAAGAAGCCCAAACTAGCTGATATGGAGAAACCACACAGAGACACCGATACCCAGAGAAACTGAGTCCATCAGCTGAAAGTCAGCAGCAATTACCAAACATGTAAGTGAGCAAGGCAACAAATGACCCAGCTCTGAGTCTCTGAGTCTTCCAACGGAGGCCTGAGACATCATGCAGCAAAGTCAAGACATAAGCACTGGATGCTGTTCTAATTTTAGACCCAAAAAAGGTATAAACAAAATAAATGACTGTTTGGGGATAAGTAATATATAGCCATAGTAACTGGAACAAAGCCTAAATTATATGAATCTATAAATAAAACTTTGTTTTCATTTCAAAATCTGCTGTAAGTCTCCTTGAATTTTAAGGCCACTTCAGGGAACTCTGGCCTCCACCGTGAGTTTTTTTATTTCACCTATGCTGCCTTTGTAAGATCTGGCAACTTTTGATTCAATAAAGGGAAAGTGAACCAGCACAAATTATCTTCTACCAATATTTACAGTCATGTCTCATTTCTGCTCATAGAAAAAAAAAAAAGGAAGGATTTTTCCAGGTTTAGTGAAAGTAATATTTATTGACCAAAAAGTGAAGCAAAGATTTCTCTTAATCTCACTTCAATCAACCCTTACCTTGATGTCACAATTAAAATTATTTCCTCTATCACCTGGTTCTCACAAAATTTCTACCCTGCTATACATACACGTTATAGTCCTATTTTCTTTTTTTTAATATAACAGGTGTTTTGAAATATAATTCATCCATTAAAGTATTCAACTTAGTTGTGCAACCATCACCACAGTCAGTTTTTCATTATCTCAAAAAAGAAACCTCTTCCCCCTATGATTCACTTTGCCCATTTTTTAATTGAGTTGTTTGTCTTTCATTATTGAGTTATAAGTACTTCATATGTTGTAGATACAAGTCCCTTATGAAATATATGATTTGCAATTTTTTTTCCCCATTCTCTGAGTAGTCATTTCACTTTCTTGGTTGTATCTAATGGGGCACAAAAGGTTTTAATTTTGATAAATCCAATATATCTATTTGTTATTTTGTCACTTGTGCTTTTGGTGTCATATCTGAGAAGGCTTTGCCTAATCTAAGTTCATGAAGATTTATACCTATGTGTCCTTCTAAAAGTTTTACAGTTTTAGATCTTACATTTAGGGCTATGATATATTTTTAGTTAATTTATTATGCGGTATGAGGCAGAGGTTCAAATTCATTCTTTTGCATATGGATACCCACTTGTCCCAGCACCATTTGTTCAAAATACTATTCTTTCTTCATTAAATGGTCTTGGTATCCTTGTGAAAAATCAAGTGACCACAGATGTACGGGTTTAATTTTTAACTTTCAATTCTATCCCACTGATTATATGTCTATTCTTATGCCAGTACCACACAATCTGGATCATTGTGGCTTTGTAGTTCTCAAATTCAGAAGTGTGAGTCTTCCAACTTTGTTCTCTTTTGAGACTGTTTTGGCTACTCTGGGTCGAATTTCCATATGAATTTTAGGATCAGCCCATCCATTTCTTCAAAAAAGCCAGTTTTTTTATGAGGACTGCAATGAGTTTGTGGATTAATTTAGGGAATAGTGACATTTTAATGATAAATCTTCTGATCCTTTAATACAGGATATCTTTCCATTTATTTAGTCTTCCTTAATTTCTTTCAACAGTGTTTTGTAGTTTTCAGAGTATAAGTTTTACACTTCTTTGGTTAAATTTATTCAGTCTGATTTTCTTTTACTCATTTAGTTTCTATATTACTATCTCAGCCTAAATATTTTAAATTGGAACCATTAAATATTAATTATTCAAAACCAATAATTTTAAGAAAGAATGCCAACACATGTCCAAGAACATTTAATAAATAACCCACCATTAAATCACTGCAGGTAATTTTAATGTCTAAACATTTATTTCTATGAAATATTTTAATAAGAAACACTGATAAAACGAATGTTAACAGCTAGGAAAGGAAAGTTCTACCCCCATCTGATCAAACAGAAACATTACTAACCTGATTAATCAGACTTTTGCAGGATATTTATTAGGCAATGCTTGCTAGTGGAAAAGTAACTACAGAAAAAAGGTAGTGCACTTGGTATAACTCACTCTTTTCAGACTCCTTCTCCAGTGCAGAGTCAGATTTGTCACAACAAAAGATGAAATAGAGCAGATATCACACAAGCCCAAAGCTAAAGTTTAGGAAAAAAGGAAACTCCAAATGCTTCAGACCAGTTTGCCAGAAATCTCTACACTGAAGTCTCAGGAACTAGTCAAGAACCAAGCATCACTCTGCTTCCCTTTGCCAGTCTGATCCTTGTGAAAATACATCACTCTAAATGTACTGAGGAAAATGTAGAGAGAGCAGTGGGATGTTACAGGATTCAGAAATTCTAAGAAGTCCTGGCCAGAGCATCATTTTTTAAAAATCTAATAGCAGTCCAAATCCAAAAATAATTTCTAAAAGTTAAGATATAATTAATAACCTTAGAACTTTATTAAAATCTTATTGTACTAATATTCAACCAAACTTCCCATGTTTCCCTTCTTCTGAAGCAGTCATCTTCCCTGATCTATATAAGGAGAATCCTCATACAGTGCCTAAGAATAGCCTTCATTTTTTTAATACTTCCCCTATGTAAATGTCACATTAATTTCCTGATCAGAAAATATGGTAGTTTGGCAAATACAAAATAGAAAAGCCCCCAGTGAAGAAACTGAAATGACTGGAATATCACTTTGGGAATTCTGAACTAGAAATGATTACTCTTCATTATCATTCATTTCAAGAATATTTCATTAAAAGAAATACAATAAAATGTCATTTTTATACTAATGTCAGACAATGTTTCAAGCCCACCCAGAAACTACAGAGGTTTTCCCTAGTGGTGCAGGGGTTAAGAATCCGCCCACCAATGCAGGGGACAGAGGTTGGAGCCCTGGTCTGGGAAGATCCCACATGCGGCAGAGCAACGAAGCCCGCGTGCCCCAACTACTGAAGCCCGCGCACCTAGAGCCCATGCTCCACAACAAGAGAAGCCACTGCAATCAGAAGCCCGTGCACCACAACAAAGAATAGCCCCTGCTTGCGGCAACTACAGAAAGCCTGAGTGCAACGAGGACCCAACGCAACCAGAAATTAATTAATTAATTAATTAAATTTTTAAAAAGAAAAGAAATGATACAGAGAGCCCTAACTAAATATCCAGGCAGAACTCTGGCCCCAGTTAGAAAGCCCAGTGAAATTCATGAACAGACAGGGAACCAATGGGACAGTGGGTACCCAAGAGGTACAGGAGAAAGACAGGGAAAGGATAAGAAAGGATTAAGCCTTCTTTGCACTTTATGGCTCTCTTTATTCAAGAGAATGGGATATGAATGTTCTATAGTATAACCAAATCCCAAGGAAAGCAAAGAGTCAAATGGAAGGGTTTTATTGTATCTGTTTGTATCAGAAGCTTATATCAAAATCTCCAGGGGAGGAAGCTGGAATCTTCATTCTTAACAAATGCCCCTAAAGAGTCTTATAATCAAGCTAGTTTGGGGAAACATAGGACTACCCAACTCAACTTAAAGGTCTAGCTCATGCACCTCTCACATTTTACCTCACACTCAACTCCAATCAGTCTGGACTACCTATAATTACCCAAACATACCAGGTCCCGTCACCTCTGGGCCTTGGTAAGTGATAGTGCCTCAGCCCTTCCTTCACCACATTATTGGGCTGACTCAGCCAAGACATCACTTCCTCCCAGATTCCCTCCTGGACCCTCCTTGCTTCCCCCATCATGGCTCCTACTGCACTATCATCCCTTGTTCCCACTTCCAGGAAAACAAAATCCATGAAGGCAGAGACCATTTTCCTGTTGTATTATTCATTACTGTATGTCCCAAAGTAGGACATAATAAAACTAGCACCTAAACATTTAATGAATGAATAAATAACTGAAAACTGAGAAGTTCTGGGTTGTCTGGTATAAAAAAGGCTTTTCCCAAAAAATATACAAAGTAATGTCAAAAGGATATACAACTGCAGACACTAGCAAGGAAAGGCTCATGGAGGGAGATGATAAAAGTAGTGGGGAAGCCAATTCCTTTTCCTGTGTAAACATGTTGATGCTTTTAACTTTCTTCAGGTAGGGCAGAGGACTCCAAACTGTGTTCCAGGAAGCCATAGGATTTGATGGAGGTGCTCAGCAGACTAATGAGAGGTATAAGGAAGTAAATGTACTTTGTTGAAAATCGAATCTAACTGGGGAGATGAGGAGGAAGGAAGGAGAAAGGGGGGAAGAGATTATAAATCTAATAAATGTAAGTACAGTAACATTTCTGAATTGTCTAAAAACTTTCACAAGCACTTCTAATTAGGAAAAAAATTTTTTTCAAAAAAAACATTAGTCTGAATAAGCAACAAATATGAACACGAATGACTTCCTCATTTTTTTCTTGGCAGTACACTTAAAAACCCTAGGGACCAAAGATGAAGCCAGAGGTCCCAGCAGAGAGGAAGGTACAGATAAAACCAAGATCACTGAAGGGTGACTCTCTCAGTGGGTGAACTAGGAAAAAAAGTTTTAAAATCCCGCAAAAGGAAATGGCTGTGACACATACCTGGCTCCACCAAGATCTGGATTTAAATTTTTGTAAATAATGGCAAACAAACAAAGTGATAACCAAATAGGTTGGATAAAACAAAAATGGATTACACAAGATAAAAATAAAGTCTAATTTGTGGAGTTCAAAAGATAATACAAGAAAGAGCATATATTTCATAAAGGAGGTGCTCTAACACATTCTAATAATATTCTTATATCACTTTAAACAAAGTTATAAATATTGATATGATTTGGGCTTCATTTTTTTTTACATCTTTATTGGAGTATAATTGCTTTACAATGGTGTGTTAGTTTCTGCTTTATAAAAAAGTGAATCAGTTATACATATACATATGTTCCCATATCTCTTCCCTCTTGCGTCTCCCTCCCTCCCACCCTCCCTATCCCACCCCTCTAGGTGTTCACAAAGCACCAAGCTGATCTCCCTGTGCTATGCGGCTGCTTCCCACCAGCTATCTATTTTACATTTGGTAGTGTATATATGTCCGTGCCACTCTCTCACTTTGTCACAGCTTACCCTTCCCCCTCCCCATATCCTCAAGTCCATTCTCTAGTAGGTCTGTGTCTTTATTCCTGTCTTACTCCTAGGTTCTTCATGACGTTTTTCTTTTCTTAAATTCCATGTATGTGTGTTAGCATATGGTATTTGTCTTTCTCTTTCTGACTTACTTCAATCTGTATGACAGATTCTAGGTCCATCCACCTCATTACAAATAGCTCAATTTCATTTGTTTTTATGGCTGAGAAATATTCCATTGTATATATGTGCCACATCTTCTTTATCCATTCATCCGATGATCGACACTTAGGTTGTTTCCATCTCCTGGTTATTGTAAATAGAGCTGCAATGAACATTTTGGTACATGACTCTTTTTTTTTTTTTTTTTTTTTTTGCGGTACGTGGGCCTCTCACTGTTGTGGCCTCTCCCATTGCGGAGCGCAGGCTCCGGACGCGCAGGCTCAGCGGTCATGGCTCACGGGCCCAGCCGCTCCGCGGCATGTGTGATCTTCCAGGACTGGGGCACGAACCCGTGTCCCCTGCATCAGCAGGCAGACTCTCAACCACTGCGCCACCAGGGAAGCCCCATGACTCTTTCTGAATTATGGTTTTCTCAGGGTATATGCCCAGTAGTGGGATTGCTGGGTCGTATGGTAGTTCTATTTTTAGTTTTTTAAGGAACCTCCATACTGTTCTCCATAGTGGCTGTATCAATTTACATTCCCACCAACAGTGCAAGAGGGTTCCCTTTATATGGTAGTTCTATTTGTAGTTTTTTAAGGAACCTCCATACTGTTCTCCATAGTGGCTGTATGAATTCACATTCCCACCAGCAGTGCAAGAGTGTTCACTTTTCTCCACACCCTCTCCAGGATTTACTGTTTCTAGATTTTTTGATGATGGCCATTCTGACTGGTGTGAGATGTTATCTCATTGTAGTTTTGATTTGCATTTCTCTAATGATTAAAGATGTTGAGCATTCTTTCATGTGTTTGTTGGCAGTCTGTATATCTTCTTTGGAGAAATGTCTATGTAGGTCTTCTGCCCATTTTTGGATTGGGTTCTTTTTTTGTTATTGAGCTGCATGTAAATTGTAAATTTTGGAGATTAATCCTTTGTCAGTTGCTTCATTTGAAAATATTTTCTCCCATTCTGAGGGCTGTCTTTTGGTCTTGTTTATGGTTTCCTTTGCTATGCAAAAGCTTTGAAGTTTCATTAGGTTCCATTTGTTTATTTTTGTTTTTATTTCCATTTCTCTAGGAGGTGGGTCAAAAAGGTTCTTGCTGTGATTTATGTCATAGAGTGTTCTGCCTATGTTTTCCTCTAAGAGTTTGATAGCTTCTGGCCTTACATTTAGGTCTTTGATCCATTTGGGCTTCATTTTAATTGATGTTAAAATTTCTGGAGTAACCACAAAAAGAACAGAAAAAGAACATACAACTCACAACTAAGTAGAGGGAAAAAGTAGAATGGAGGGAAGCTCAATTCATCTAATAGAAGTCAAGAAAGGAGGGAAAGAAACAACAGAGAAAGGACAAAACTGAAGTACAAAATAAAATGGAAGAAAAATGAAACATAACAGTATTCATAAAAAAGGTTAAACAGGGCTTCCCTGGTGGCGCAGCAGTTGAGAGTCCGCCTGCCGATGCAGGGGACATGGGTTCGTGCCCCGGTCCGGGAAGATCCCACATGATGCAGAGCGGCTGGGCCCGTGAGCCATGGCCGCGGAGCTGCGTGTCCAGAGCCTGTGCTCTGCAATGGGAGAGGCCACAACAGTGAGAGGCCTGCGTGCCGGAAAAAAAAAAAAAAAAAAAAAGGTTAAACAAAATAAAGTCTTCAGTGAAAAAGCCGAAATTGTCACAATCGTTGTTTTGGTTATTTTTTTAAATAATCTAACTTATGCTGTTTACAAGAGATACATATATAACAAGGATACAGGGGAAAAAATTAAAGAATAAATGGATATATACTGAAAAATCTACAAACAACAAATGCTGGAGAGGGTGTGGAGAAAAGGGAACCCTCTTGTACTGTTGGTGGGAATGTAAATTGATACAGCCACTACGGAGAAAAGTATGGAGGTTCCTTAAAACAACTACAACCAGAACTACCATACAACCCAGCAATCCCACTACTGGGCATATAACCTGAGAAAACATAATTCAAAATGAGTCATGTACCACAATGTTCATTGCAGCTCTATTTACAATAGCCAGGACATGGAAGCAACCTAAGTGTCCATCGACAGATGAATGGATAAAGAAGATGTGGCACATATATACAATGGAATATTACTCAGCCATAAAAACAAAATTGAGTTATTTGTAGTGAGGTGGATGGACCTGTCATACACAATGAAGTAAGTCAGAAAAAGAAAAACAAATACCATATGCTAACACATATATATGGAATCTAAAAAAAAAAAGTTGTTCTGAAGAACCTAGGGGCAGTACAGGGATAAAGATGCAGACAGAGAATGGGCTTGAGGACAGGGGGAGGGGGAAGGGTAAGCTGGGACGAAGTGAGAGAGTGGCATGGACATATGTATACTACCAAATGTAAAATCGATAGCTAGTGGGAAGCAGCCACATAGCACAGGGAGATCAGCTCAGTGCTTTGTGACCACCTAGAGGGATGGGATAGGGAGGGTGGGAGGGAGATGTAAGAGTGAGGAGATATGGGGATATATGTACATGTATAGCTGATGCACTTTGTTATACAGCAGAAACTAACACACCATTGTAAAGCAATTATACTCCAATAAAGATGTTAACAGAATAAAAAATAAATTAAAGAGATATATAGTGTACTAGCCATGCTAATCAAAAGAAAGCTGGTGGGCTTCCCTGGTGGTGCAGTGGTTGAGAGTCCGCCTGCTGATGCAGGGGACACGGGTTCGTGTCCTGGTCTGGGAAGATCCCACATGCCGCGGAGCGGCTAGGCCCGTGAGCCATAGCCGCTGAGCCTGCGCGTCCGGAGCCTGTGCTCCGCAACGGGAGAGGCCACAACAGGGACAGGGCCCCGGTCCGCAAAAAAAAAAAAAAAAAAAAAAAAAAGAAAGTAAGCTGGTATAGATCTATTAATATACAACAAAACAAACTTTGAAGCAAAAAAGCATTACTAGAAAAAAAAAGTTTACCTATATAATGATAAAAGATTCAATTTCCCAGGTAGACAGAACATTTTAATATATATGCATCTAAGAACAAAAGCTTCAAAACACTGACAGAACTACAGGGGGGAAATTTTAAATCCATGATCAAAGCAGAGATTTTTAACATCTTCGAGTAATTAAGATCAAGCAGTCAAATCAGAAAGGACAAAAAGATTTTAATAAAACATAATGAGCTTGATCTAGATAATACAGAAATCATACACATTATTTTCAAGCACTCATAGAATATTTAGAAAAACATATAAATATCAACAAATACAAAGATTCTAGAACATCCCTCACTCCCTGACCCATAATCCCATTAAGCTAAATATCTTTATTATTAAAACAGACATTCATTTACGAATTTAAAAGGATACTTCTCATTAATCTACAACAGAAATTAGAAAACAGAGATGTGATAATGAAAACAGTATATATGAGAACACATGTAATACAAAAATAGAAAATCACAGAAAAGTATATTCTTCAATGCTTACATAAAAAAGAAAAAAGTCTGAAAATAAATGGCCTACATTAGAAAAAGAAAAATACAACTGCCTAAAGTAAAAAGAAGAAAATATTAAACCACGTAACAGCATGAAATAATGACACAGAAAACAAAGATACATAGAGAGGACCAATAAAGCCAAAGTTCCTTGAGAAGACCAATAAAAGTGACAAAATTCTGGAAAAGGAAAAATTCTGGAATCTCTGAGCATGGAGGCCTGGCATCAAGTATTTTGTAGACTCATCTAGAAAATTTTTACTTTAGCACCAGAGTTGAGAGATTGTCACCTTTCCTTTTTCTTAGTAATGTTACATCATGTAAAAATCGTAAACTATCAAATTATTTGTAAGTAATTTATTCTACTCCTCCTTTAATAAATATTTATTGAATTGCTGGGGCTACCATGATAAATACATGTGATTCTTACTTTCATGGTGCTTAGAGTCCAGAAGATAAAATATTAAGCAAAGAAAGAACTGATTTCATCACTGTTCAAAAAAGGAAATTAAAAGCTACTGTCTAAAAATAGAAAGGCTTAAGAATACTACTGAAAGGCACAACAATAAAGGTAACACAAGATAAAAAACACAACCTATCTAAACTATTAAATTCCTATGACCGCTTTCATGCTACAACAGCAGAGTTGAGTAGCTATGACAGAGAACTCATCATATGGCCTGCAAATCCTAAAATATTTACTTTCTGGCTCTTTAAGAAAAAGACTGCTGGCCCCAGAACTATGTATGTTAAGGAGAAATATATTATATGTCACTGTATCATCTCAAGAGAAGCAGAAAACAACTGATAAAATTCTATACTCATTTGTGATTTAAAGAAAATAACAGTAATAACTCTTGGTAAATTAGGACAGAAAAGTAGATCTTTCACCTGATGAAGGGTACAAAACCTACAACAAATATCATTTTAATAGTGAAATATTACATCCATTCCCATTCAAGTCAAAAACAAGACAAGAATGCCTGCTATCTTCCCACCTCTTAAATACAATACCTGAGGTCCTAACCAGTACAGTAGGTCATGAAAAAGAGGTATAAGGATTGCAAAAGTAAGAGTCAAATGGCCTTTCTTTAAAAATAATGCAGTTCCATAGAATGTACACCACCAAGAATGAACCCTAATGTAAACCATAGACTTTGAGTGACTATGATATGTCAATGTAGGTCCATCAGCTGTAATGGACGTGCCACTCTGGTGTGGGTGCTAATAGTGGGGGAGACCATGCATGTGTCAGGGCAGGGGGTATATATGAGATAGCTCTGTTCCTTCCTCTTCAATTTGGCTATGAACCTAAAAGTGCTCTAAAAAAATAAAGTCTTTTTAAAAAATGATGTACATGTAGTTACCTACCTAAGCAGAAGTCTAAACTAACCATTAAGACTAATGAAAGAGTGGAGAAAGATCACTGGATTCAAAACCGACATACTAAAATCAACCCAACACCTAGATGATAGGGCCAAGTCATAAGGCTGGCAAATGGTGATTTTCTGCATCCTCAGAAAGTAATTATAACGCAGATTTGGGGTGATGTTGGAAATGAGAGTGGGGCTTCCCCTCAGCAGATACCATTGCCACCAGTGCAATACCTTCTGTGAAGAAATAGAGGAGGCTCAAGAAGCCATACCCACCAAACACCTCCCAGACGGTTCATATCCTTGAATCTGTTACACAGCATGGTAATTTATATGAAGTTTCTGTGTCAGTGATAACATTCACTAAGTAGTAAACCCAATTCTTTGCAGAATACCCAATTTCTACTTCCAATATCTACCCCAGTCATGCTCTCTCACATGCCCATGTGAGTGCACCCCAGGTAATTCTTAGTATGAGGAATTATTATTTATTTCGTTTCCATTTTTGTCGGTTTCCCTTTTAAAATGTAAGTGGTATGAGTGAAGTCTGGGACTGTGTTTTGTTCTCCCCTATAACCCTAGCACCTAGAATGGTGCCCGGAATGGAACAGATTCTCAGTAAATGTGTTAAAAATTAAATGAAAAGATGGCCCTTTTGCTGAGTCTGGAAGGGTAGGCAGGAACAACAAGCCAGATGAAGGTGAAGGCAACCCCATAAGCAACAGCACAGGGATATGGAAAACACGATCTATCTTGGGGAAAGCCAGTTCAGAACTGCTGGGAAATGACACACAAGGCATGTGATGGAAACTGGGAACCAAGAAAAAGAGTCCAGAAGGGCCTCATCTGGCACACTGCGGAGCTTGGGCTTTCTCAGGACCGTGATGACAAGCCCTGAAGGGATTTAAGAAGAAAGTAACCTAGAATAAATCTGGGTTCAATCTGGCAGCATCAGAGATCACCGATTTGAGAGTGTCAAGACTAAGGAAAGGATCAGAAACCAACTGTTTTAGTTTAGAAAAGTAACAAGGATAAAAATATTAATAATAAACACAGCTTAACGTCACTGAACTGCATATTTATAAATGGTTAAAATAAATATGATTTATTTATATTTTACCACAATAAAAAAAAAGAGGAATTAAAAAAAAAAACACAGCTAACCACATTAAATACCTACTTTTCTGGGAAAGGAATGTGCTAAGTGCTTTAGTCACATTCTCTCATTTAATCTTCATGATAGTTCTATGAAGTAGGTACAATTCCCATTTTATGGATGAAGAAACTGTAGCACAGAGAGAGAAGGTAACTTGCCCAAGGTTATACAGCCAGGAAGTGAGGGAGCCTAGATCCAAACCCAGGCAGTCTGACTGCAGAGCCTGGATTCAACACCATCATGGTATGAGGAACAGACAGATTCAAGACTCACTTTTGAGGGAACACTCAGCTGCACTTTGCCATTTCCTTGGAGGTGAAAGGTGAGGTGGAGAGAAGTGACTCCAAGCTGTCTGGCTTAGATGACCAGCAGTTAGCGACTCAGAGCTACAAAAGTCCTTAAAGGTCACCCAGACCAACTGCCTAACCAATGCCAAAAATTTCTTTTCCTCCTTTAACAAACAGTTACCTAGGCTATGCCTGGCAGGACAACGTAGGTCTGAGTTGAGTCAAACTCTGCCTCCCATTACTAAGACTCTAAAGACTTAAAACAGCTTGATAGTTGGAAGGGTCTTCTGAGACTTGATCTGCTGATTTTCACTCTGTGGTAGGTAGAATTCTAGAATTCTGCAACGACCTCAGGAGCCATCTACTTCCCCCAACCCCCCACCCC
>NW_006782866.1:3192984-3193352 GCF_000442215.2 Lipotes vexillifer
TTCAGCCAAGCAGAACGAATTTTATGACACTTATGTTGAAGGTCCTTGTAAGGAGCCCAGTGCTTTTAAAAGGTTTCACAATCATTGGTACAAACTAATAACCTTATTTCCTGGCTAAGGAATTTGAGGTCCACCAAGTGTGAACGCACTAGTCAAGGTCACACAGACAAGCAATTGCAAAACAAAACAATTCTTCAAATACTGGGAACTGCCCTACTCTTCCTGGCCATCTTTTTCTTTGTTTGAGTTTCATATAAGAAACATATAAGAATATAGGAATATATGAGAATAAATAAGAATATAAGAATTTTTTAACAGAAGATTTCAAAGGGTATATAGTAAAGTAATATACCAAAGTACACATTCCT
>NW_006782866.1:3193362-3205645 GCF_000442215.2 Lipotes vexillifer
TTTACTTTTTCCTACAGCTCTAAGTGTTTCCTAACACTTAGTCCTCAGCTACCTTAGAATCTTTATCTAGTGTAAGGTAATTTACACAATATAATGTATTAATTACTTATCACCACCTGCAATCTCATGGTAACAATGGAGTTACAGCAAGAAGTCTAAATTGACTGGCGTTCCTTAAACTCACAGATATTTTAGGTAACATTTCTGCCTTTTTATTTATGACCTTGAAGAAAGCAATTCAAGTCAATTCAATTAAAATATATGCTCTGGCTTGGTGTCCTCCAACTGCACGATTCTTTAATTCCCATTCTTCCCTTTCTAAAGCTTATAACATAAAACTTATGATTAATGCTATGACTCGATCGGGGGGAAAAAAAAACATTCCCACACATACAAACAGGATTCCAGAAGCACTCAGGACTCACGCATTTCTATGAACAGCTGCCTCTTCTCTGCCATGGTCTTCCGCTTGTTCCCACTTTCCTCAATCATCCTAGAGACAAAGAAGGATACAATAAACCAATGTGTAATTTGACAATTCCACCAAGTGCTTATCAGTCTGTTGTGAAGAGGTACAAGAAACCAAGCTGTGTATGCACACATTAAAAGGATTTCAGTAAAAATAAAGTAGAAGCCCGATAGAGAAAAAAACAAACTGTTGTCCCTTTATTTGATAGCTTCTAAAATATTATAAAGTCAATACTTAAAGGAGCTCATACACTTGCTTCCTGTGCTGAAAATATGGGGCCATGTCTTATTTCTAACTTTATTTTCTCTGCAGAGTCCTGGATTAGTTGAGACATTTTCCCCATATTCCTACTGCTTTACAAAGATAAACATGTTACTAAAGATAATTTAGATAATACTTATAATGAAAGGCTATAATAAAGAACATCAGGATAATTAGCTTATACATAAAAGGTATAAATAGAATCTTTTATTTTTATGTTAAAAAGTATTAAACAAAAAAGGTATTCATCCACAAACTCAAAGAACTCCTAAATGTAAGTTTTTAATCACATGACTTTGGCTATGCCAGTCACTTTGTTTAAGAAAAAACTCTTTCCATGCATTATCTCATTTAATCCTCCCAACAACTCTGGGTGCTGGCATTATTATTATCCCCATTTTACAGATTAGGAAACAGATGCCTAGAAAAGAACACTAACTTGCTCAAGGACACACAACTCAGAAGCAGTAGAGTAGAATCCCAACCCTTTCATTAAACTTCTTTCATAATTTTTGCCTCTAGATGCATATTTTCAAATCTCTATGCTTAAAAAGCTAGAATACAATAGCCCATTGCATGGATCCTACTTATGCAAAATCTGTGACATCTCAGCCAAACTTCGCCTTACTCTATGAAGAAAAAAATATCTAAACAAATAGCATAAGCTAAAGATCCCTAAGAAGATTAAACTGCTGTAAATCATGGAGTGATTTATATAACATTGTCAAATACGTTAGAATCACGAATTAAATGGTGACTACACAAATTACATATCTATTAAAGCAAAGTGCCTGCTGAAAGTTTAGTTATAAATATATCGTAAAGAAACTTTTAAATGTAAATATATTCCTTACCATTCTGCAATTAATATTTTGATCATTAAAACTATCTCTTTCCGGGCTTCCCTGGTGGCGCAGTGGTTGAGAATCCGCCTGCCAATGCAGGAGACACGGGTTCGTGCCCTGGTCCGGGAGGATCCCACATGCCGCGGAGCAGCTGGGCCCGTGAGCCATGGCCGCTGAGCCTGCGCGTCCGGAGCCTGTGCTCCGCAACAGGAGAGGCCACAACAGTGAGAGGCCCGCGTACCGCCAAAAACAAACAAACAAACAAACAAAAAAACTATCCCTTTCCTAGATCACTGAAATGTTACCAAATAGGCTTCAATGTACATGATGGTTACCTAACAATTTGCCCCCAAGAGGAAACAGTTTTAAACAGAAAGAAAGTAAGCCAAAGAAAAAGCTACCAGAAACAGCAAACATCTAATGAAATCTAGGTCCTGGAGAAAAAAACAAGAGTTGGTACCAGGAGCCTATAATTACAATGAAACGAAGATATTCAACAGCCTCCTCCCTGTCCCCAAACTTGGTCTCCCACTGGGTAATACAAATTTTAAATGCTAAACACATTAAAACAGAGAATCATAATGTCCTTTATAATATATATCATTTATTATATACTTCTTCTACTTTTGCTATTTCTTTAAATCACTTTTTCTCAAAGTAGAATTATGAATTCCTGGAGATCCCTAAGTTCTTCATAACAGTTTTCTAAATTTTGTCTTTATTTCCAGATTAATCTTTAAAAAAATTAATATAAACATATTTTAGATCATCTAGATGACCACGAAACTACAAGTACTGCCGATGCCACTTCAGAGCCCACATCTGCATGTGTGATTACTGGGGCATTGGAAGAAAGAGAGCACGTAAAGCAGGCGTCAGCAAGCTAGAGGAACTATAGTACCTGGACCAGATCTGACCTGCCACCTGTTTTTGCAAATAACGTTTTACTGGAACACAGCCAAACCTATTCATTTATGTATTGTCTAAGGATGCTCTCATGCTACAATGGCAGAGTCGAGTGTTTTCCACTGAGAGCATCTGGCATGCAACGTCTAAAATAACTACCATCTGGTCCTTTAAGTAAAAGCATGCCAACCCAACCTAAAGCAATAGTAATTAATATTGCATTACTACACGTCTGGCTTTCCCATGGTGCCTGATAAGAGATCCTTTATTAGCTACTTTCTGCTCTGTCTTACTTCTCTACTCTTCTACCAGTATTTCCTAGGATCTAAAAAAAAATTTTTTTTTTTAATTTGCACTTGAGGCCTTATAGAGCATTTGCTTCTAGGGTAACCCAAAATAAGACAGATTTGATCCTGTAAAACAGACCTTCAAGATGAATTCTGTAAGTGGATCACTCGCCAACAGATGACAAGGATCCCAGTGCTGGTAGTAAGCAGCTTGGTGAGAACCCCTGGTGTGCTGCTGCATGGATAGTACTAAGACTCATGAAGTGGTGGAGCTAGTAAGGGACACAGGTAGAAGAAGATGATTGGCTTATGCAATAGCTTTAGCATTTGAGAGAGACAGGAGGACTGGGAATTTTAAAGACAATTAAATGGTTGAGCTTTTGTTAAGTAGGACAGACGCACAGAAGAAAGAAAATGTCAAGGCTTAAATCAGCCAAGTACCAACTCAGAGCATGCTATGAGAGCCAGAGACCTCCATGGCAGCACGTTTTTAAGGAACCCTCAGCTCCCACAACTTGAGGGCAGATTGTGCTAAAAATCAGGCTCAAATTCTGTTTATGAAAGTAGGCAGCTTAACAAAGAAGACTGAATTCATAGTCCAGCCAAGATCCCCTGAACCCTATAGGCCTGACGAAGTGGCTGTCTGCTCTTGCTACAAGGGCAGTCTCCTCTGCCTTAAGACTATGCAAAGTTCTCATCTGAGATGCATGCCTAGAAAGATGCTGACCCTCCTCAGGATCTGTTTCTACCTCCCTCACTGCTTCTACGCTAATAACTAGGGTCAAGTCTTACATCATCAGAAAGGGAAGGTACTGTCCCTGCCTTGGATGGAAAAGGGCTGATTCATCAAAACAGCTGCTGGACCTGATGATATGCACTAACAGGAACCGGAAGAACATACCTGGGAATGGACCTTGAGAGTGCTGAACTTGAGCCAAGTGTAAAGTAAAACAAAGTTTGTTGACATGGCGGTACTCATCCTATGACCCAGGATTTAATGTTCTGAAAAGGACACCTGGCGCCAGTCCTAATATGCCACTAGACTGGCTCATTTAAGCTGGGCATCCGGGTTTTGGTGGCCTAGAGAAAATGAACTGAAGATGCTGGAACTGCAGAGCAAGTATTAAGGAAACAGTTAATAGGGTGTTCCCCTTCCCCATATCTCCTGGCCTTTACTGAATCCTTCTGTAATGACTGACAGCATCTGCATTTTCTGTTTGTTTGTTTGTTTAAACAGAGAAACCAGGCTTTCTCTGACCTCTGAAGTCCATTTTGTTCCTTGCATGTCAGGCCTGAAATGCTATAAATTTACCACTCCCTAGAAACAGTCTTAACCAATGATTGATTTAGTTGGTATATACTCTACCTACCTTGCCCCCTAAAAGGGTATAAATCTGAGGACACGTTTTTACACAGGCTCCTAGAGTTCCCCAGTGGGAATAAGCTTCTGTCACCCACAGTGGTAACTTGCTTGATAACAAAACCTTTATCTGCTAACTTCCCTTCCCTATCTCACCTCCCGGTCCCCTGCTCATATTTGCAGGGATAACTTCCAAAACAAAATACTTGCACGCAAATCCTCGTCTAAGAGTCAGCTTCTGATAGAACTCAAACTAAAATATTAAGTCTTTTCATTTCAACCAAGCTTATAGTTCAGATTTCATAAAATCCAAATGTATGGGGTACACATAAATTAAGATTACTATAAATGATTTCCCCAGGCCTTATTAGCATGACTCCATCCCAGTGCTCCATGGATACTCATACCTCCATCTTTGTAATTATGATTTTAACAGTCCACGCTCAACAAAGATCTAACCCTATGACCACACCTGATTACGTCCTTGTCTTCTTGATATAACTTTAAAGATCAACAGTTACGTGAATGTAAACACATCTCTCTTCTTCCTTCCACTTGGACTCCTGGCACTTTGCCTTTTCTGAGCCTCATAATCTAGAAGTAACCAACACCTCCTTATCATTCACTTCACATACTAACGCTGATTTCAAACACTGCCATTTCCTTCCTCATAATCACTCTCACATCCACCCTTTTTTCCCATTTCAACTGCCAAAAATCTTTGTCCACATGAATGCACAAATAAAATTCTCTGACTCCGTGATGTCAGGACTCTGCAACCCCTTCTTCCTGTGGTTCATCCTGTGAAATCTACTAGGTACATTTATTCAAACGTGTTTGAGGGCTTCCCTGGTGGCGCAGTGGTTGGGAGTCCGCCTGCCGATGCAGGGGACACGGGTTCGTGCCCCGGTCCGGGAAGATCCCACATGCCGCGGAGCGGCTGGGCCCGTGAGCCATGACCGCTGAGCCTGCACGCCCGGACCCTGTGCTCCGCAAGGGGAGAGGCCACAGCAGTGAGAGGCCCGCGTACCGCAAAAAAAAAAAAAAAAAAGTGTTTGATCCTCACAGGATCCTGATCACCCTACTTAGGGGCTTCATTCCACCCAATTAAAAATAATCAGAACACAAAGTGAAATAAGCCAGACAGAGAAAAGACAAATACTATGTAATCTCACTCATATGTGGAATCTAATAATACCAAAAACAGCCAAACTCATCATAGAAGCAGAGTAGATTGGTAGCTGCCAGGGGCTGGGGGGTGGGAGAAATGGGGAAATACAAAGCATACAAACTTTCAGTTACAAGATGAATAAATCCTGGGGATCAAATGCACAGCATGGTGACTATAGTTGATAATACTCTACTGTATATCTGAAATTTGCTAAGAGAGTAGATCTTAAACCACCACCACCACACACAAAAAAGAATGAGCTAATTAACTTAATTGCAGTAATCACTGCACAATGTATACATTTATCAAATTATGTTGTACACTTTAAACATATACAATTTTATTTGTCATTATAGCTCAAAAAGCTGGGGGAAAACTTTAACAATATATTTGAACACCTTTCCATGTCACTGAATACTCTTCAAAACCACAATTTTGAATGACAGAATGGAATTTTATCACGATCATTCATCCAAGCCTTGACTGTTGACAATTATTTCCAACTATCTACTTCTGCGAACAATGCAACAGTTAACATCTTTAAAGTAAAATTAAAAAAATGAAGAAGAACCAGAGTACAGCTTTAGTCTACAAAATGAAAGAAGACGAGAGTCCTAGCTATGAGAATGTAAGCAGTTTCTTCCATCTGAAAGGAGCTGAAACTGTTAGGTTCCTAGAAAAGATTAATGACCTAAGCCCAAGGCCAAACTGAAAAAATGCACAATTCATGAAAGGAAAATTTGATAAGCTGCATCTTATCAAAATTAACTGCTCTGCAAAAGATACTATGAACAGAATGAAAAGACAAGCCCCAGAGTGAAAGAAATATTTTCAAAACACATATCTGATGAAGAACTTGTATTCAAATTATGAAAAGAACTCTTAAAACTCAACAATAAGAAAACAGCCCAATTTTAAAATGATCAGGGCTTCCCTGGTGGTGCAGTGGTTAAGAATCCGCCTGCCAGTGCAGGGGACACGGGTTTGAGCCCTGGTGCGGGAAGATCCCACATGCCACGGAGCAGCTAAGCCAGTGCACCACAGCTATTGAGACTGTGCTCTACAGCCCTCAAGCCACAACTACTCAGCCCGAGTGCCACAACTACTGAAGCCTGCGCACCTAGAGCCCGTGCTCCGCAACAAGAGAAGCCACCACAGTGAGAAGCCCGTGCACCGCAACGAAGAGTAGCCCCCGCTAGCCGCAACTATAGAAAGCCCGTGCGCAGCAACAAAGACCCAACGCAGCCAAAAAATAAATAAATAAATTTAATGATCAAAAGATCTGAACAGATAACTTACCAAAGAAATTATACAGATGGTAAGGATATGAAAAGAGGTTCAACTGCATTTGTCATTAGGAAATTACAAAGTAAAACAATGAGATACCACTATACACCTATTAGAACGGCTAAAATCCAAAAAACTGTCAATAGCAAATGATGACAAGAATGTAGAGCAACAGGAACTCTCATCCATTGCTAGTGGGAATGCACAGACAGCCTGGTTGGAAAACGGTTTTGCAGTCTCTTACAAAACTAATCATAGTCCTACCATACAATTCAGTAATTGCACTAGGTATTTAACCAACTAAGTGGAAAATGTATATTCACACAAAACTTGCACCCAAATGTTTATACCAGCTTTATTCACAACTGCCAAATACTGAAAGCAACCAAGATGCCCTTCAATAGGTGAATAGATAAACAAACTACTACTTTCATAAATGGAATATTGTTCAGCAGTAATAAATAAGCTATCAAGCCATGAAAAAACTTGAAGCTTAAATGTGTATTGCTAAGTGAAAAAAGCCAGTCTGAAAAGGCTACATACTATATGATTCCAATTTTATGACCTTCTAGAAAAAACAAAACAATACAAATGGTAAAATGATCAGTGGTTGCCGGAGATTTGGGAAGAAGGGAAGAGGAATGAATAGGTGAAGCACAGGGGAATTTTTAGGGTGATAAAACTTCCGTATGACACTGTAATGGTGGACACTGACACTACACATTTGTGAAAACCAAAAGAAAATTACAACACAGAGTGAACCTTAATGTATGTAAAAAAAAAATTTTTTAATCCTTTAGGAGGTCAAAGAACCCCAGAATGAAATGGAGAATATAACAAAACAATCTAACTGTATTACAAATACATGAAACAACCTCACTGAACAGGGTGGGGGGAAAGTATACTAACCTAAGTAACTCTCAAAGTGAACAGAGTCTGTTAAAACTAAAGGCAAAATAAAATATATTAAGTACTGTACTCTGGTTTCCCACAGGTTAAGAATTCTAATACTGCAAAAAAAAAAAAAAGAATTCTAATACTGCTATGCATGTATGCATAACTGAACAATTAAGTAAACAGATGGCAGATGGTGAAGTGTGAGGTTACAGATAAGCAAGGTGAGAAGCTATAATGATCCAGGTGGTAATGGAATGGATTACAATTGGAGACATCAGTATACATTCATACATTCATGGTTTACTCAATATAGATACATGGATAGTTACATATAAAAGCATTTGTAGGTATGTGTATATGCATTAGTATACACATATACATGTCCTTGCTCTGTCAACTGAGAGGGCCTAGAAACAAAAGTATCCCAAAGCACTCAGCACATTTAGTGGCCAAATTTTTGTTTATAATACCATTCTTCAATAAAAGGAACTAGGGCTCCTTCGAGAAATGTCTGAGGCAAGAAATATACACAATGAGCCTGGAGCATCTTGTAGTATAGAAAGTAAAGAAGTCCTGGGAGGAAAAAAACCATATGATAGGGGTATATCAAAGGGACACAGAGGCTAACTGAAAGAGCTCCCAATGGCCAAAGTTGGAAAAATTTCAGCAACAAAATAAAGTAGTATTAAATATCCTTAAGTTGATATTGATACATGAGAATGAAGAATCGACAAATATCCTGTACAGAAAAATTCCAAATAATTTACATAGAGACTCTGCCCTGAAGAAGGTGGAACATAACTCCTCCCTCCTTAAGTGTGAGCTGCACACAGTGACTTCCTTCCAAAGAGGTGAAGGGGGAGGGGGAAATAACTTGACAGTGGAGAAACCTGATAAACACTACCTCAGCTAGGTGATCAAGTACAACATCAACAGTGATAAATTATGCTGACAGTATGGACCCTTGACACGATGTGATGAAAATGGCATTTTACCTCTGTGGTCTTCCTCCCCAAAACCCATAAACCCAGTCTAATCATGAGGAAAACATCAGGCAAATCTCAAGTGAGGGAAAATTTACAAAATACCTGTGACCAATACTCCTCAGAAGTGTCAAGTTTCATCAAAAACTTGACCAGAAAAAGCCAAGAAACTGACAAACCCAAGAGAAGTCTAAGGAGACGACAACTAAATGTAATGTGGTTTCCTAGATGGGATTCTGGAACAGAAAAAGGCCATTAGGTAAACGCTAAGAAAATCTGAAGAAAGTATGGATTTTAGTTAATAATAATGTATCATCATTGGTTCATTAACTGCAAGAAATGAACCATACTAATGTAAGATGCTAATAACGGAGGGAACAGGGTGTAGGATACATACAGAAACTATTATTGTTCAATTTTTCAGTAAATCTAAAACTGTTCTAAAAAAGTAAAGTTCATTTTTTTAAAGACAGTACAATTACATATTTCTTCTCTTTTATTCTCTTAACTGACTTAAAAAACTGTATCCCGACAGTATTTGCTAACAAAGGATGGATTTTTAGTTTGTCACCAAACTAAAATTGTTATTTTTGTCTATGTATTATTTCAGCCAGTTTTACTAAAACAGGAAGAAGAAAAGTTTATGGTTTTTTGTCTTTTACTCCTAAAGTAAGAAATCTCCAAAGAAATTTCCAAAAATATATCATTAAGTTAATAAAATTTTAAGACATTAATCAGGGACCTCTCTGGTAGTCCAGTGGTAAAGAATCCGCCTTCCAATGCAGGCAGCATCGGTCTGACTCCTGGTCGGGGAACTAAGATCCCACATGCCTTGGGGAAACTAAGCCCGCGCGCCTCACCTAGAGCCCAAGTGCCGCAAACTACAGAGCCCACATGCTCTGGAGCCCGCGTGCCACAACTAGAGAGAAACCCTTGAGCCACAACTACAGAGAAATCTGCACACCACAACAAAGAGCCCTCATGCTGCAACCAAGACCCGATGCAGGCAAAAAAAAAAAAAGATATTAATTAGCACACAACTATAATCATCACTGAAAAAAGCTCAGTAAGTTTGTCTTCATATTCGGAATGCTTCGTTTTAAAATATCTCAACTGACCATATTAGCCTCATAATATCATTAAGGAAATACCTTAAGGCACACTATACTCAATGGTATATATAAACCCATACATCAAATAGTATTTTTAACAATGTTAAGGGTTTTGGGGGTTTTTTTTTTAGTGATTCCTTTTCAATCTGCTTAGACCATTATTGTTTTGTACTTTGCATTTGACTGAAAACAAGCTCATAATATAAACAGAAGTACCAGCTCCGCTTGTTTCCTGCTGTTCATGTGTCCTTGCATTAGCACTTCAGTCTTCAGTTGAACCTGAAACTTCAACCTGCAGATTCTTTGCAGGAATCTTTTTAAGCCCTTTGTCTATTCATTCAGCAAGCTTCATTTCATGCAAATCAGATAATATAATCTGAAAGACCCCTAAACCAGGTAGAGGTTAACTGTAATATGTCCACATAGAATGTAAGCAAACAGGGGCTTCCCTGGTGGCGCAGTGGTTGAGAGTCCGCCTGCCGATGCAAGGGATGCAGGTTCGTGCCCCGGTCTGGGAGGATCCCACGTGCCGCGGAGCGGCTGGGCCTGTGAGCCATGGCCGCTGAGCCTGCGCGTCCGGAGCCTGTGCTCCGCAACGGGAGAGACCAAAACAAAAAGGGGGGCGGCGGCCCCAAAAAAAAAAAAAAAAAAAAAAAAAAAGAATGTAAGCAAACAAATAAGGAGGCTCACACTGTCAGCCCTCCAGGTTGTGGCGTGCCCATGATCCTCCCTGCAGGTTACCTCACTTTCCGTACCTGATGTATATCATCAGACATACAGACGGAGTAAAGTGTCAAACTATGATTTAAATATTAGTAAAGTTAATTGCCCATTTTTTTTCTTGTTATACCCTGCCGAGAAGATCATTTTGCATGCCTCCCACTTTGGAAACCATTACTCTTAAAAAAAACTAGAATGAAAAGATGAGACTGTGCTAGGCTTGAGGAGCAAATAAGGAATGTGAATGGCAGAATCAGATGAGGAAATTTAGAGCCTAAGTGGTTAGTTAACTTGGCCTAACATTCCAAAGCTAGTCATTCGTGGAGTAGGCAACCAATCTGACAATAAAGCCTATTCTCTTTCCACTGTGCCACATCACCCCCTCCAGGGCAAACACCGACGACTCCAGGACTCAGGAAAGAATACAGGTCCCCAAGCCACATCACCCCCTCCAGGGCAAACACCGACGACTCCAGGACTCAGGAAAGAATACAGGTCCCCTAAGGTCCCCAAGACCTTAGGTCACAGTTAAACAGGGTCAGGAGGCTAGTGCAGCAAAACGTCTGGACCCTCATTAGCCCTGTCAGGGAAGCAATGTGTTCCAGAGCTAGGCCAAGTCTGCAGGCAGAAGTTAAGTAAATCCCACAGTAAAGCCTAAAGGAAAGAAAGCAGGCTCTAGAAATGTTTCCAGAAAGTCTCTATACTACACCTAAGTGTTAAGTATCCCTCACTTCCCTTGAATCTTTTTGTTACTGTCTTAACTTCCAGCTCTCAGTTACTTCAAAGCATCTAGGTATCAAAACTTCTTGTGTAAGTTCATTTTCTGCCAGCAAAACTCCTGTCAGTTTTTCTCTGGATGCTCCTTAAATTAAGAAGTCAGAGATCACTGTGCTTGTCACTAACAAGTTCTTAACTGGAACTAATCAAACTTCCCTATAAGAGAACTAACTTCCTTGCTTATTTCAGGAAAATTCTCGACTATCCTTCCCCTAATACTTCTTTTCTTTTCTCTTCTCTTTCTGATTAAAAAAAAAAAATAAGCCAGGGAAAGTAAACAATGGTAAAGCCCTAGAGATTGGGTTTTTTGGTTTGTTTGTTTGATTTTACAAATCTGAAAAAGTTCTCTAGGTTCCAATAAAAAATATTTAGTGACTGCACTCCATTACTACAGAGCTCTGAATAGCAAATATAACCTCCCAGGACTGTGGTAACTGGTGTTTTTGATTTTTTGGCCACGACTGGCAGCTTGCGGGATCTTAGTTCCCCAACCAGGGATCAAACCCAGGCCCCCTGCAGTGGAAGCCCATAGTCCTAACCAGGAATCCCCTGTGGTAACTGTTAAATAAATTATGTAAAGCATTTAGCACAATGCCTGGCACAAAACAAGAGCCTAATAAATGTTAGCTGCCATTATTATTATTATTATTATTATTATTATTATTATTATTATTATTATATTATCATGTAACTACCCTCTTGAATGATGCCTAGACTAGAATTCTATTGGCAAGACTCCTTTTTTCTTAATTTACAGTTTTTCTGATTTATTTAAAAGTATAAAACTGTAGAGTTGGAAGAAGAGAAAATACTTTTTTATCAATCATTTACAACATTTTAAATCTGGAATAGAGGGACTTCCCTGGTGGTGCAGTAGTTAAGAATCTGCCTGCCAATGCAGGGGACACGGGTTTGAGCCCTGGTCCAGGAGGATCCCACATGCCGTGGAGCAACTACAGCCGTGCGCCACAACTGCTGAGCCTGTGCTCTAGAGCCCACGAGCCACAAATACTAAGCCCATGTACCAGGACCACTGAAGCCCTCACGCCTAGAGCCCATGCTCCACAGCAAGAAAAGCCACTGCAATAAGAAGCCCACACACTGCAACGAAGAGTAGACCCTGCTCGATGCAACTAGAGAAAGCGCGTTCACAGCAACAAAGACCCAATGCAGCCAAAAATAAAGTAAAAAAAAAAAAAAAAAAAACA
>NW_006782866.1:3206860-3221269 GCF_000442215.2 Lipotes vexillifer
AAAAAAAAAAAAAAAAAAAAAAAAAAAGAATGTAAGCAAACAAATAAGGAGGCTCACACTGTCAGCCCTCCAGGTTGTGGCGTGCCCATGATCCTCCCTGCAGGTTACCTCACTTTCCGTACCTGATGTATATCATCAGACATACAGACGGAGTAAAGTGTCAAACTATGATTTAAATATTAGTAAAGTTAATTGCCCATTTTTTTTCTTGTTATACCCTGCCGAGAAGATCATTTTGCATGCCTCCCACTTTGGAAACCATTACTCTTAAAAAAAACTAGAATGAAAAGATGAGACTGTGCTAGGCTTGAGGAGCAAATAAGGAATGTGAATGGCAGAATCAGATGAGGAAATTTAGAGCCTAAGTGGTTAGTTAACTTGGCCTAACATTCCAAAGCTAGTCATTCGTGGAGTAGGCAACCAATCTGACAATAAAGCCTATTCTCTTTCCACTGTGCCACATCACCCCCTCCAGGGCAAACACCGACGACTCCAGGACTCAGGAAAGAATACAGGTCCCCAAGCCACATCACCCCCTCCAGGGCAAACACCGACGACTCCAGGACTCAGGAAAGAATACAGGTCCCCTAAGGTCCCCAAGACCTTAGGTCACAGTTAAACAGGGTCAGGAGGCTAGTGCAGCAAAACGTCTGGACCCTCATTAGCCCTGTCAGGGAAGCAATGTGTTCCAGAGCTAGGCCAAGTCTGCAGGCAGAAGTTAAGTAAATCCCACAGTAAAGCCTAAAGGAAAGAAAGCAGGCTCTAGAAATGTTTCCAGAAAGTCTCTATACTACACCTAAGTGTTAAGTATCCCTCACTTCCCTTGAATCTTTTTGTTACTGTCTTAACTTCCAGCTCTCAGTTACTTCAAAGCATCTAGGTATCAAAACTTCTTGTGTAAGTTCATTTTCTGCCAGCAAAACTCCTGTCAGTTTTTCTCTGGATGCTCCTTAAATTAAGAAGTCAGAGATCACTGTGCTTGTCACTAACAAGTTCTTAACTGGAACTAATCAAACTTCCCTATAAGAGAACTAACTTCCTTGCTTATTTCAGGAAAATTCTCGACTATCCTTCCCCTAATACTTCTTTTCTTTTCTCTTCTCTTTCTGATTAAAAAAAAAAAATAAGCCAGGGAAAGTAAACAATGGTAAAGCCCTAGAGATTGGGTTTTTTGGTTTGTTTGTTTGATTTTACAAATCTGAAAAAGTTCTCTAGGTTCCAATAAAAAATATTTAGTGACTGCACTCCATTACTACAGAGCTCTGAATAGCAAATATAACCTCCCAGGACTGTGGTAACTGGTGTTTTTGATTTTTTGGCCACGACTGGCAGCTTGCGGGATCTTAGTTCCCCAACCAGGGATCAAACCCAGGCCCCCTGCAGTGGAAGCCCATAGTCCTAACCAGGAATCCCCTGTGGTAACTGTTAAATAAATTATGTAAAGCATTTAGCACAATGCCTGGCACAAAACAAGAGCCTAATAAATGTTAGCTGCCATTATTATTATTATTATTATTATTATTATTATTATTATTATTATTATATTATCATGTAACTACCCTCTTGAATGATGCCTAGACTAGAATTCTATTGGCAAGACTCCTTTTTTCTTAATTTACAGTTTTTCTGATTTATTTAAAAGTATAAAACTGTAGAGTTGGAAGAAGAGAAAATACTTTTTTATCAATCATTTACAACATTTTAAATCTGGAATAGAGGGACTTCCCTGGTGGTGCAGTAGTTAAGAATCTGCCTGCCAATGCAGGGGACACGGGTTTGAGCCCTGGTCCAGGAGGATCCCACATGCCGTGGAGCAACTACAGCCGTGCGCCACAACTGCTGAGCCTGTGCTCTAGAGCCCACGAGCCACAAATACTGAGACTGTGTGCCACAACTACTGAAGCCCACGCGCCTAGAGCCCGTGCTCCGCAACAAGAGAAGCCACCGCAATGAGAAGCCTGCACACCGCAATGAAAAGTAGCCCCCGCTCACTGCAACTAGAGGAAGCCCGCGCACAGCAACAAAGACCCAACGCAGCCAAAAAAAAAAAAAAAAAATCTGGAATAGCGAAAGAGTTTTAACAAAATTGAAAGGCGGTAAAAGAGCTAGAAATGCCGTGTGCCCAAGGAATCAGAAAATAGAATGTAAGAAACTTGGGGTGGGGGAGTTCCCTGGTGGTCTAGTAATTAGGACTCAGCACTTTAACTGCCATGGCCCAGGTTCAATCGCTGATCAGGGAACTGAGATCCTGCAAGTCACATGCCGCAGCCAAAAGAAAAAAGGAAGGAAGGAAGGAAGGGAGGGAGGGAGGGAGGAAGGAAGGAAGGAAGGAAGAAAACTGGGGGAAAGTAAGGCACAAAAAGGAGAAACAGACACCTCTACTCTGCTAAAGACAAACCTCATAGTTTTTCCTAAAACCTGCCATGGGCTGCTTAGTTCATAAAGACGAAATTTTAGTTCTAAGCAAAGAAACTAAACTACTTACCTAATAAGCAAATATTAAAACCATATGAACTGGGCTTCCCTGGTGGCTCTGTGGTTAAGAATCTGCCTGCCAATGCAGGGGACATGGGTTCGAACCCTGGTCCAGGAAGATCCCACATGACGCAGAGCAACTAAGCCCATGCGCCACAACTACTGAGCCTGTGCTCTAGAGCCCATGAGCCACAACTACTGAACCCATGTGTCACAACTACTGAAGCCCACTCGCCTAGAGCCCATGCTCCGCAACAAGAGAAGCCACCGCAATGAGAGAAGCCCGTGCACCGCAACGATGAGTAGCCCCCGCTCGCCGCAACTAGTGAAATCCCACGCATGCACAGCAACGAAGATCCAATGCAGCCAAAAATAATAAGTAAAATAAATAACTTTATAAAAACATGATGAACAATAAAGAAAAGGGTACATTCTTTTCTGTTTTGTTTTTTTGTTTTTTGGGGGGTTTTTTTTGGTGGTACACGGGCCTCTCACTGTTGTGGCCTCTCCTGTTGCGAAGCACAGGCTCCGGACGCGCAGGCTCACCAGCCATGGCTCACGGGCCCAGCCGCTCCACGGCATGTGGGATCCTCCCGGACCGGGGCACGAACCTGTGTCCCCTGCATTGGCAGGCGGACTCTCAACCACTGCGCCACCAGGGAAGCCCAAGGGTACATTCTTGAAATGATACAAAGCTTTAGTTTTCATAGTCATATTTCAGGAAAAAAGTATCCTTGTTAGTTATTTCTATAGTTATAGTTAAAAAAAAAAACCCAAAGGGTGTTTTAAAAAGATATATAAGAATTATTTTTCAAATGACTTTGGAATTAGTGAAAAAAATAAGGCCAATTAAATGTATTCCATCCTAAATCAAATTATTTGTATTTCTTTTTGATCACATATGCAGCACGCAGCCTTCATACCAAAATCCTGGATGTTAACAAAATTTCATTTCTAAGTTCTCATATTTTTAATTTCAGTTAACATGTTGGTAGTAATGATTAATTATGAGCTACAAAAACCACAGGCAAAGCAATGGAGAGTCAGAATGTAAGGGCTTAGAAATACCCAGGTCTCATATCTGGCACATCCAAATAAATAAAATGTCTAGACTCAGGCTACAGCTGTACTTCACAATAAAGGCATGGAAACAGAAACCCAGAACCCCTAACCCCTGGTCCATTATACCACCTTTCTATATGTGAAGACACTAGGATAATTTTTCTGCCTGTGGTCTGTAGGTAAAATTTCATAAACAATAAATTAAAACCACAAATCCAAAACTTAAGTGCACCAAAAGATCCTAACTTTTTTTTACATTTTAAAAGAGAAGCCACAAACTGTAAAAAGAACTTTGACGCCATCTATGTGAAATATTAGCGTCCCAAATGTATTTTAAAATTATAAATCAACCTGAAAAAGACAACACAACAGAACAGGTAAATGATGAAAACCAGCAAATCACAGAAGAGGAAAACTTAAGAGCCAATAAAAACATGGAGCAATGTTCAAACTCATTAGTAATCAGAAAAACATGTAAGATTAATATAATAAGACTGCATGGTACATCCAGCAGATTTGCAAAGATTATAAAGCCTAGAACACCAGCGGGTGACAAGGCAGGGAAGGAACAGAAGCCACACATCGCTGGTGTGAATGTCAATTGGAAAACTACTCCACAGTGGAATTCAGCAATACACACGGAAGTTGAAGATGTGCATGGCACACATACCAGTAGTTTACTCCTAGTACACACTCTAAAAGACATGCATGTGTACACAAAGAGACGTGACAAGAATACTCATAGCAGCATTATTTGTAGTAACAAATAAAACCAGAACACATTAATTGCCAATCCACAGGAAAACATAAAACTGTGATATAGCCCAATAACAGAATCCTAGTCAGTGAAGAAAATAAATGCACTAGAGCTACATATATCCATATGGATAAGTCTCACAATACTGAGAGAAAAAAAAAAAAGTTATAAAAAGATATAATTAATACTGTTAATATAAAGGGTTTTTTTTTAATGCAAAACAATATACATTTTAGGGCTACTTACATATGTAATAAAAGTATGAAAATATGTACAAGAATGAAAAGCATCAAATGCAGAATAGTGGTTCCCTCAGAAGGGGAGGAGAATACAGCTGGGAAGCAGTAGGGGTTCAACTTTAAAAGGAGCCTAGTGTCCTAAGTTAAGTGGTGTGTACACAGGTATTCACAATTTTTACTCTCTATACCTTTTTGAGGGCCAATATTTCACAATATTTAAAAAGTTAAAGGAAAATAAGCTCAAGGTCCAAGCAACATAGTTTACTCCGGAGCCCACATGCTTAACCATGACACTATTTATTCTATCTTTGTGCAGTTAAAAAAGGTTTAGTCATTTTAAGAAACTGCTCAAGGACATGTAAAACGTCACACCGGTAAAAAGCAATGAAGTACCTGACTAAAGGAAAATTTTCACACAAATCATATTGGAGACACAAAGTGGTCATATTACCACACGCAGGAATCATGTGGGTAAGCCAAAAAAACAAAACCCAAGTTGAACTTGGTACATAAAAGTCTTGTTTAGAGAGAGCATATAAAAAGAATATGGGCTTTGTAGTTGGACCTGGTTCAAATATCACTCCTGTCACTGATTAGCTGTGTGGCCCTAAACAAGTTTTAACTTCTCTGAGCTCAATTTCCTCACCCAAACACTGGAGATACCATACCTAGCTTCCACAGTGGTATAGATTACAGTGTAGCCATTATCTACGAAAATCTCTTGAATACAGTAGCCTCACACTAAATAACAGTTGTTATTACTTGCAGAAGAAAGTCTCTCTCTGGCAAGAGGAGACAGAGCAAGCAGAGATAAAAATTAAAAGGAGGGGGCTTCCCTGGTGGCGCAGTGGTTGGAAGTCCGCCTGCCGATGCAGGGGACACGGGTTCGTGCCCTGGTCCGGGAGGATCCCACACGCCACGGAGCGGCTGGGCCCGTGAGCCATGGCCGCTGAGCCTGCGCTTCCGGAGCCTGTGCTCCGCAACGGGAGAGGCCACAGCAGTGAGAGGCCCGCGTACCACAAAAAAAAAAAAAAAAATTAAAAGGAGGGGGCTTCCCTGGTGGCGCAGTGGTTGGAAGTCCGCCTGCCGATGCAGGGGACACGGGTTCGTGCCCTGGTCCGGGAGGATCCCACACGCCACGGAGCGGCTGGGCCCGTGAGCCATGGCCGCTGAGCCTGCGCTTCCGGAGCCTGTGCTCCGCAACGGGAGAGGCCACAGCAGTGAGAGGCCCGCGTACCACAAAAAAAAAAAAAAAAAAAAAATTAAAAGGAGGGAGTAAAGAGTCTAGAAAAAGAAGCCAGGAAGAAGCTTGAATGGTTAGGGACTGAATAAGTCCTTATAGAGTCCCTAAAGTTACTCTCGCCCCCCAAAAATTTATTTTACTGTACACTATTTGATTATAGTGAGGCTTAGTTACAGGAATATTTGGTCCAAACCTAATTATTGCTGAAATGCCGTAATATATAGCATATATATGATATTATAATATATAGCTTATACATAATATTGTTAACATACAAAAATTCAAGATCAAAATGTGTTTTCTTTAAAAGTTCATTTTTTGGTTGTTAAAAATGTATTAACAAGTAAATCAAATACAATATATCTGTTTCTCTCAGTTATCTGCAACTCAGAAAGGTCTGTCCTACTCTTAACATATTAAAGAGAAATCAATGATAATTTCAACAAATGCCAAAAAGCAATAAAATTCAACCCCCAGTAAAAATATAAACCAAGAATAGAAGGAAACCTCCTTAAATTGACAAAAGACACCTACCAGAAACCTTTAGTAAGTAACATATCTAACAGTGAAACACTGGAAGCATTCCCATTCAGGAAAAAGATTAAAATGCCCATTATCATCACTGCTATTCAACTTTTGCACTGGAGTGTCTAGGCATTGCAATAACACAGAAAACAAGATAAGTGGTATCAAGTTTAGAAAGAAGCCTGGTCAATTAAGTCTTCTAGTCAAAGCAGCCCAGTAAGTAAACACTTCAATGCATCCCCTCTGCTCCAAATACACAGTAATAGATATGTTTAAATATATTTTTTAAGTTACTAAAAAGGCTCAAAAACAAGACAACCCTCCACGTGGATCAGAAACAGAACAGATACACAAAACTGTGAGCAGGACTGAAGCTACAGGCTTGCTGGACTCTGAGTCTAGAAGCAGGTGTATACTTCCTTCAGGGCAACAGTGACACAGAGTGAAGGAGGTGGAGAAACAGGAGACATCTGAGCCAGATTCACTGCTTAAAGCCAAGGATGAGGCTAGAGCTGAAAGGAAGTGAAAAAGTACTGCTGTCAGTCTCTGCCTAGAACTATGGTTTATGTGGTGCTCTGGGCTCTGAAAAGTGAGAAGATAAAAACACAGCCTCATGACCAGGAAATGAACCAAGACATTAACACACTCTGTGAGCGGATCTAAAATAGCCCCAATTACCTCAAAGAGCAGGACCCTGACCATTAACATATCTGATTTCTTGACTAGAGTCCAGTCAATCAGTGGAAGCACCTGAAATATCACCACACAGAGAAAGGTGAGCACAGAAATAAGAGAAACAAAAGCAAAAGTACTCACCCTCAAATAAGTCTGTAAATCAAAACTTCAAAACATATAAAGAAGGCTTCCCTGGTGGCACAGTGGTTGAGAGTCCGCCTGCCGATGCAGGGGTCACGGGTTCGTGCCCCAGTCTGGGAAGATCCCACATGCCACGGAGCAACTAAGCCCATGCGCCACAACTACTAAGCCAGAGCTCTAGAGCCCGCGAGCCACAACTAGTGAGCCCACGTGCCACAACTACTGAAGCCCACGCACCTAGAGCCCATGCTCCGCAACAAGAGGAGCCACCGCAATGAGAAGCCCGTGCACCACAACCAAGTGTAGCCCCCGCTTGCCACAACTAGAGAAAAGCCCGCGCGCAGCAACAAAGACCCAACGCAGCCAAAAATTAAATAAATAAATTTATTTTAAAAAACCAAAAACTATAGACACAGTAAAATGATCAGTTGTTATCAGGAGCTCAGCAGGAGGGAGGGGGGAATGAATGGGTGGAATACAGGGGATTTTAGAGCAACGAAATTATTCTGCATGATACTGCAATGACATTACATGAAATGTCATGTGGTAACATTTTGCATTTGTCAAAACCCATAGAACTGTACAACACAAAGAGTAGAAGCCTAATATAAACCATGAACTTAAGTTAATAATAATGTATCAATATTTATTCATCAGTTGTAACAACTGTACCACACTAATGCAAGATGTTAATAACGGAAAAGTGCCCGTGAAGAAGAGCGGGTTTATAGGAACTCTCTGTACTATCCACCCATTTTGGTCATATTCAGTTATGTACATAATTTTTTTAATATCATGGACAGTTCCACTTCTGGGTGTATACACAAAAGAATTGAAAGCAGGGATTTGAACAGATATTTGCACACCCATGTTCATAGCGGCACTATTCACAATAGCCAAAAGACAGAAGCAACCCAAGGGTCCATTGATGGATGAATGAATAAGCAAACATAATGTATGCATACAACAGAATAGTATTCAGCCTTAAAAAATAAGGAAATCCTGGGAATTCCCTGGAGGTCCAGTGGTTAGGACTTGGCGTTTTCAATGCCGAGCACCTGGGTTCAATCCCTAGTCAGGGAACTAAGATTCCACAAGCCTCGAGGCGGGGGTCAAAAAAAAAAAAAAGGAAATCCTGACAAATGTTACAATATAGATGAACTCTGAAGACATTATGCTAAATGAAATAAGCCAGGCAGAAAAGGACAAATACTGTATAATTCCACTTATAGAAGGTGCCAAGAGTAGTCAACTTCACAGAGACAGAAAGCAGAATGGTGGTTGCCAGGGGCTGGAGGGAGAAAAGAATGCGGAATCAGTGTTTAATGGATACAGAGTTTCAGCTGAGAAAGATAAAATGTTCTGGAAATGGATAGTGATGTTTATACAACAATGTAAATGTACTTAATGCCACAGAACTGTACAATTAAAAATGGTTAAAATAGTAAATTTTATGTTGTGTATATTTTGCCACAATAAAAAAAATGAGGAAAAGTGCTGAAAAACTGGTTTTCCAAATTGAAAAATATATATATATCACTTCCTTACACCGTATAGAAATTCTACACAGAAAGCAAAACAACTTTTTTAATTTTAGAAGAAAATACAGATATATAGAATTCATACCATGCGGTAGAGAAAATTTACTTAAACCAGACACAGAAACAAATTTTGTTAATTTAGTGTAAAATTTTCCATAAATATAACATTAAAATGTAAAACTTGTATACAACTAAAGACATTGTTAACAAAAGCAAAAGCCAACCCTCAGACTGGCAGGATGCTTTGGCAACACATAAATCCAGCAATGAATGAGTATCCAACGTAACCTAACTGTCCCACAGTTAGTGGAGGATACATAAACAGTGATTTAAGGCTACAACTGAACACTACTCCGCTTTTAAAAATAAATCAACCAGATACACAAGTGGCAACATGGTTAAACCTCCATCAATTAATTTAAAGCATGCACCCCTTTGACCCAGCAATTCTACTTTTCATTCACTGCAGCAATGGTGAAATGGCAAACAGCTTTAATGGCCATTAATGAGGAGAGGATTAAATAAACTACAGTACAATATATATTATGTATGGTATTGTGTAGTAGTCAAGAAGAACCAGGTAGATCTTTATGTTCCATCATGGAAAGATCTCAGACATTCTGCTAGGAAAAAGTTGCAGACCAATGTCTACAGTATCATGTCATTAATGTGGGCATCGGAGGAAACCCTACTTCTTCCTGTATTATCTATATATAGATGAAAATGCATAGAGAAAGGTCTGGAAGGATCACAACAAACTGATAACTGCCGTTTTGGTGGAGAAGGGAGTGGGTCAAGGGGCCTTGTATTCTGTCTGTAATGTTTGAGCATTTAATAAGACAGTGTGCATTCATGAGCCATTTGCAGAGCTGCAGTACACAGCCCCCAGACTGCACAATACAACTCCAGGAGCTGCCATTCACAGGCACTCCGATGTGAATGGCATCCCCTAAAATTGGGCAGTATACTTCCTGCACTAGATGCCACAGCCCTGATACTTGTATAACTAGAAATAAATAAAATGAGAGGTGATGAGAGTATTTACTGCAAACCAGCATGAGGGAGTTTCTACTGTGGTGTAAATTTCTATATCTTGATTGAGATTGTGGTTACAAAGTATAGACAGTGCCCAACTTACAATGGTTTGACTTTAGATGGTGCGAAAGCAATACACATTCAGGAGAAACTGTACTTCAAATCTGAATTTTGATCCTTTCCCTGGCTAGCAATATGCAGTATGATACTCTCCCGTGATGCTGGGCAGCGGCAATGAGCCACAGCTCCTGGTCAGCCACAAGAGTAAACAACCCAGATACTTACAACCATTCTGTTTTTCACTTTCAGTACGGTATTCAATAAATTACATGAGACATTCAACAGTTTATTACGAAATAGGCATTGTGTTAGATGGTTTTGCCCAGCTGTAAGCTAATGTAAGTGTTCTGAGCATGTTTAAGGTAGGCTAGCCTAAGCTATGATGTTCGGTAGATTGGGTGTATTAAATGCATTTTCAACTTACCATACTTTCAACTTACAGTGGGTTTATCAGACATAACCCCACTAGACCAGCTCTGCACAGGACATCTGTGCAGACATCAGTAAAGTTGATTTCGAAATAAATGTAAATTAAATATATAAATAAATAAAATACAATATCACTGAGAAAACCTAGAACAAGGCATCCAAAATTACAGGACCTAGGCATCCCAAAATAAGAACTAGTAGACACCTGCTGGTTGCAATCTTAAGTACACAGTCATAAAACTAAAGAGAAATTAACTTAGTTCTTCAAGGCTTACTACACAATGCCAAATTTGAATTAATATTTTATTTTTATACAAGGAAACGTAGGTCCTGAGAGATTTATACTAAAGATATAAAACAAGTGGTAACTTGGCATTCTATTGGTTTTAAATCTGATTTCCTAACTAAGTAGAAATTTTGTCTCTCACACATAGCGGACACTCAAAAGCCTTGCCAACACTACCTTGACTACACAACCCCCTTCAAAAGTAATTCCACTTACGTACGATAAAAATTCTCACAGAACTCATAAAAGGTCAAGTTTTAATTTGGCAGGCAAAGTAACCCAACAGGCACTGCAACCCAGGCAACTGAAACACCAGCCTGGAGCTCGAAGAGTCCAGAAATCCAACCAAGGCAGAAAAAAGGCAGAATCCCAGCCCTTACAGAAGAGCAGAGATACATCCTCTTATGACAGATCTAAGATCCAAGAACCAAGATAAAAATGAAAAAGTGTTTTCTGGACAAAAGTACTCTCCTTCCTCAAGTGATAGAAAAGGGCCAGAACGGGATGATTTGAAGCAACGGCCCAAGGAGTAAGCTCCTGGCAGCCAACATGCAATAAAGATGTGAAAGTGGCAGCATGAGCACAAGATATGACAACTCCATCACCTTAGCCATCACTTTAAATGCCCAGACCTAAGAACCTGGGTTACCTCACACGGCCAAAAAAAAAAAAAGAGAACCTGAGAAACAAGGGAAGTCCAGTCAGCCATCCCTAACACCAGATTTATCAATAGTGCTCTGTGTAAAAGAGAGCAAAACCTTGCTTGGTTCATTCATTCAGGCAATACGTAGGTATTTAGTGCCTGCTGTGGGTCAAGCACTGTTCTTGTCACTGAGGATTTAGCAGTTAACAGTCATGGAGCTTCATTCTACTTGGGAAGAAAGGTAACTTCTTTTCTCTTTCCAATTTCCGTTTCCCTTCTCTCTCTTTAAATGTTACGCAGAAGTTCCCTCAAAACTCTCCCAAGTACCTCCCACAAGCTTCTTTGACCCTCCTGCTTTAATCCTCAAAGCAAGCAGTTTTATGGCTCCAATTTCCCAATACTGGGGAAAAGAGACCTAAAGTGAATGAGACAAAATTCAATGTTGCTTTGTACTTCATACGCATACCTTTACAACCAAATTGCCAGCACTTAAATAGCAAATGATGGCTGTGTTTTACACAATTTTGTGGCGCCAGTGCTGACCACGGTTCTCTACCCAAGGTACCTAACCAATAAACGTTTGCTGAGGCTGCTGGAAGGTCTTCCTAATCCCAAGGCCTGGCACAGGAATTTAACAGCAAGCATTCGTTAGCTGCATCCTTCCTCCTCTCAGGACACTTTCCTTTAACGGGTGACTTCGGTGCACAGGTTCACTGATAGGTGCCTCGGGAAATAGTGTTTTGAGGTGATGTGAAATAAATTCCTTTCCCTCTGCCAGGGCCTGCCTGCCTCACCTGCCCTCTGCCAGGACCTGCCTCCTTCGCCCCCTTAAACACCTAAGGCAGAGCCTGCTCCCTGCGAGCCGGGCACGGGCAGCATCAGCCCTGCGCCCGCACCCCGGCTCGGCGCCCTGCGGCCACAGCGCGCTCGGGACCCCGGAGCCCCCTCCGCGGCCCGGGGCTCAGAGCCCGGCGGCGGCGGCCCGGAGCTCCGCTCCATCCCCCGCGCTCGCCCCTCCAGGTCCGGGCGCGCGGCGCCGTCTGCCCTCACAGCGCGCGCTGTGCAGCGGCCCCGGCTCCCCGAGCGCCGTCTCCGCCGCTCCCGGCCCTGCACCCCCGCAGGCTCCCGAGGTAAGGGCGCTGCGCGGGCTCCTTCCCGCTTCTCGCGGGCGCGAGGCACTGGCACAGCGCTCCTCTCCCGCAGCCTGCGGCGGCCGCCACAAACCCCCGCCGTACTCACTTCCCGGCCGGAGCTGGGGGCGTCGAAAAGGTCTCCGGCGGCCGCAGCCTCCTCCGCCTCCTCCGGCCCGGCCTCCGAGGCTGAGGCGGTGGCGGCGCCCGCTCAGGCCCCGGAGCCGCCCCCGCGGCGAACGTTCTCAGGAACCCTGCTCGCGCCGCTTCCCCGCCCGGCACGCGCAGCGAGCCCGCCCCCGGTGCGAGGGCGCGAGGGCGCGGGGGCGCGAGGGCGCGAGGGCGCAGGGCGGGGGCCGGGCACGCGCCGCCTGCGCGAGCGCGCGGCTGGGGGCGGAGCTTCCGCCGCGCCGAGGAGGGGGCGGGCCAGCGGGCATAGTTCCCCTCGAGGCCCGCCCCCTGCGGCCGGGTTCCGGGCGGGCGGACTAAACTTGCCCCCTGCGGGCTTTTCCCGTGAGCCAGCTGCGGGCGGCGGAGTTGCGTTCCAACTCCACAGGTATGTGCCCCGCCGGCTGGATGATCTGCCCGACGTGACTACAAGGTAAAGAATGCAAAGAACCACCCCCATGAATCATTCATCCGCACCTCGAGCACGAGACCCTGCCCTGAGTAATTTTTCCGTGTTAATTCAGCTCAGCAACCGTTAACTGAGCACCGACTACGTGCCTAGCGCTGTAGCACTGTACCAGGTGCTGTGTGGGTACACCGTCAAGGACCCTGGTCTTACGCGCTACCAGGAGCGCGTAACTTAGTGGAAAAGCGGCCGTGTAAACAAGCAGGTCTGGTGATCCGTGCAAAGCCAAGCCACGGTGAGATGCTGTGGGAGGGCAGAGGAGGAAGAGATTACTTCCGCTTGGAGAATGCAGAGGGATACCTGGAAGAGGTGGCATTTGTGTTCAGCCTGCAAGGAAGAAAAAGAAATCCTAGGAGAAAAAAAGGGAGGGCATCAAAAGCTAGGTAAACACCTTGGGCAAAGGAACAGGGAGTGACCAAGGTTTACCATCTCAGCATCAGCTTGTTTGTTTTAATATCCGTTTTGCTAGAATCCTTTCCAAACTATGTGAAACAGGAGATGATGCCAAATGAGGAACAGCAAAGCTTTTTTTTAACGGTTCAAAGGATCATTTTCTCAACTTTATTTAAGGCTCACGACAGCAGTGCCCTTTAAGGACTTTTGATACGTTAGTGAAGGATATAAATCCCTAAGCTAAGAGAGCCCAGGCCCCTGTGCTTTAAGTCTGGTTTTTCACTGCTTTTTGGCACCTTATGGTAAGGCAGATCGTACCACCTTCTGCTGCTGTCTGTCTGCCTGCCTGTCTTTAGGACATCCTCTTCCTCCTCCTCTTATCTTCCTATTTTTAAGCCCCTGTGGTGAAGGAAATGCTGGTAACCAACTTTGTTAAGTGACAGTAAACAGGTTACTCCAAAAAACTGGCATCACCTATCACTTATGAATTTTGTGACTATTTTGCATGCTTAGAAGACTTTTTCACTTGTATGCAGGGTCTTAACTATGTTAAGATACTCAGAATACAGGGGAAAGACACGTTGTTTATTCACTTACTACTCATTGAGCACCAACTGTGTGGGAGGCATTGAAAGGGTAAAACACTGATCCTGTCCTCTGGAGAAAAGAGGTGTAAATGATGTAAAACAATATGTAAATATGGTTTGTTCTGTTTGCTCTACTGACTGAAACCAAAGTAATTTCAATATGTGGACTAGCCATTCTGGGAATTAACCACTTTAAATATATTTATATTAGCATCTCTCCATCTCGGTTCTGTTTTTCATCACCTCACACATCCTCAGAAAACTTCTTTCAAACATATTGCAGTCATCACTCTCATTCCCAAAGTTACCAACTTCTTTTACCTACTTGTTCTTTTCCTTCACCATCTATTCATGTTCAAGCTTTTCCTGTCCAAAAAAAAAAAGGAGGAAACCTCTGTCATTCTAGATCATGCTCCAGTTACTATTCCCTCCCTGTCTTTTAAGACAAAAGTCTCAAAATAGTTTACACTCATCTCTGCCAACTCAGCCCCCTCTCACTCCCCGACCCATAGCTGTGTAGCTTCTGTCCGCCCCCCCCCCCCCCTCCCCCCCCC
>NW_006782866.1:3221279-3229281 GCF_000442215.2 Lipotes vexillifer
GCGCTTGTACTTTCTTCCCCCCCCCCCCCCCCCATCGCTGCACTGCTCCCAGTCAGTAAGCGCTGGCTTTATCCTAAATGCCCCAGGCCATTTCTGAGTCCTCTATTACTAGAGCTCTTGGTGGCATTTGACGACACACAGCTCTCTACTCTTTTTGACACCCCCTTGGCCTTCACAACGGGGCTGCTTTCCTAACCCCTCTGACCACTCCTCCATCTACAAGGTTCTGTTCTCAGCTTTCATCGCACCCCGTACATTCTCCCCGAGCTGTTGCATCCACCCTGTCTTCATCTGCCACATATATCAGCAACTCCCAAGTGCATTATCTAGCTCAGACCACTCATCTGAGTTCCATGTACACACAAGCGTACTAGACTTCTCCACCTGGATGTCCTAGAGACCCCTCAAGTTCTACTTGTCTAAAACTGTTGGACCCTTGGTTGCCCAGGACCTGGGAGTCATCCTTCATTCTTTACCCATGCCCACCCCCGCCACACCTAACAATCCCATTGATTCTCCTCAAACATAAGTCTACACTCTGTCCCTCTTAGCTCCGCTTACCTAGGCTAATGCAATACCCTTTTATCTTGTCTCCCTCCTGTAGTCTTGTTCCTTCTGATCCGTATTCCATACTGCATGTCAGAATTGTTTTTTTTTTAATTTGCCACTTGTGGTGTCACTGCTGGCACACAAGACCTTCCATCTATCTAGCCCTTGTCCACTCCATCTCTTGTCTCTTCCTACACATCCCCCATCCAAACTCCTGAAATGTTCCTACTTTCCCTTGCCTCCATACCTTTGTGCTAGTTTCTCTCTCTCTTTGGACTGTCATTGGAATACAAGCAAAGAAGGTCCAACATATATGTAGCCAAAGTTCCACATATGATGAAACTATAATCTAAGAAACTTTCTTGAAATAAGAAAATATAAACCTACAAAATGAAAGGACTCACATGTACTTGTGAGTACATGTGACCACAGAATGACCACAGAATGATCAATTTTGAGAGCTAGCCTCTTAAAACTATTAGACAGGGTCTTCCCTGGCAGTCCAGTGGTTAAGACTCTGTGCTTCCAATGCAGGGGGCACGGGTTCAATCCCTGATCAGGGAACTAAGATCCCACATGCCATGTGGTATGGCCAAAATTTTTAAAAATAAAAAAATAGGACTTCCCTGGTGGCACAGTGGTTAAGAATCCACCTGCCAATGCAGGGGACACGGGTTCGAGCCCTGGTCTGGGAAGATCCCACATGCCGCAGAGCAATTAAGCCTGTGTGCCACAACTACTGAACCTGCACTCAAGAGCCTGCGAGCCACAACTACTGAGCCCATGGCCACAACTACTGAAGCCCACGCACCTGGAGCCTGTGCTCCACAACAAGAGAAGCCACTGCAATGAGAAGCCCCCGCACTGCAACGAAGAGTAGCCCCTACTCACCGCAACTAGAGAAAGCCCGCGCGCAGCAACAAAGACCCAGAGCAAACAAAAATAAATAAAATAAATTTTAAAAAATAAAATAAAATAAAAACTATTAGACAAAAAATAACAATGATAATCTTCAAGGCCTTCATATAAAAATTTCAAATTATTTAAAAGTGTAAGAAAATTAGGCTGCAGTACATTAAAGATGACTGTATTTTCTGTATCACTTCTTTTGATCCAGGTTGGCCTAAGCAAATTGCTTGACCAATAGAATATGTGATGTTATGAGACTTCCAGGCTTGGTCATAAGAAGTCTTGAAGAGTCCACCTGGGTCTTTGGGAACACTTGCCCTTGAAGTCCCAAGCCACTATGTAAAATATCTAACTCCCTGTGGAGAGGTTCTGAGACTACATGGAGAGGAATAGGGGTCTACCTGATCCTAGCTAATATGAGAGAAGTCATTATGAATTCTCTGTATCAGTCCAGCCATCAGCTGAATACCACTGAGTGGTTCCAGTTGAAGCCACGTAGAACAGAAGAATCACCCAGCCAAATCCTACCCGAATTCCTGGTCCCAAATGTTGTGAAATTATAATCAAAGTGGTTCTTTATGCCGTTCCTTTTAGGCTAGTCTGTTATGGAGTAACCAAAATATTTGGCATCAGACTTCTTAAGAGCAAAGCAAGGCTATAGTGATGCAGCATTTTCAGCATTTTCTAAAAACTCAAGGAAAGAAAATACACGCTAAGAATTTTATATCCATCCATCCATGCTGTTTTTCAAGCATCAAACGCTATAGGAAATGGGCTTCCCTGGTGGCACAGTGGTGGGGAGTCTGCTTGCCAATGCAGGGGACATGGGTTCGTGCCCCGATCCAGGAAGATCCCACATGCTGCAGAGTGGCTAGGCCCGTGAGCCATGGCCTCTGAGCCTGCGCGTCCGGAGCCTGTGCTCCGCAACGGGAGGCACCACAACAGTGAGAGGCCCATGTACCGCAAAAAAAAAGAGAAAAAAAAAGCTATAGGAAAAAAAAAAACTTTTTAAAATGTAAGAACTCAGTACTTTGCATGTTAAGCCCCTCCTAAGTAGCTACTAGAGCAGGGGTCAGCAGATTTTTTTCTAAAGCCCCAGATAGTAAATATTTTGAGTTTGCAGGCTTATTCAACCCTGCCATTGTAGCACCAAAGCAGCCATAAATAACATGCAAATAAGTGATTTAAGAAAATAATATATCGATACAATGACCAAATGGGGGTTTTGTATTAATTTGCTAGAATTACCATAACAAAGTACCACAGACTGACCTAAAGAACAGAAACGTATTGCCTCAGAGTTCTGGAGGGTAGAAGTCCAAGATCAGGGTGTCAGCAGGGTTGATTTCTTCTGAGGCCTCTCTTCTTGGTTTGTAGATGGCCATCTTCTCCCTGTGTCCTCACATGGTTTTCCCTTTGTACTGTGACTGTCTGTATCCTAATCTCTTCTTATAAGGACACCAGTCATATTAGAGTAGGGCCCATCCTAATGACCTCATTTTAACTTAATTATCTTTTTAAAAACTTTATCTCCAAATATAGTCACATTCTGCAGTACTGCTTAGGACTTCAACAACCTAAATGTAAAAACAAAGACAACAAAACGCTTAGAAGAAAACATAAATGTAAATCTTCATTACCTTGAGTTTGGCAAACCCTTCTTAGATAGAATGCCACAAGCACAAATGACAAAAGGTAAAAAAGTTGGATTTTTCTCAAAATTAAAAACTTGTGTGTGTCAAAGACACCATAAAAAAGTGTAAAGACAGCCTACAGAATGGGATTAAATATTTCTAAATAATATATATGATAAGGGACTTATAACCAGAATATATAAGCAATATAACAATCATAAAACAACCCAACTGAAAATTGGGGAAAGGATTTGAGCAGACATTTCTTCAAAGAAAATATATAAATGGTGAAGAAGCACTTGGAAAGATATTCAACATGATTAGCTATTAGTGGAATGTAAATCAAAGACACAATGAGGGACTTCCCTGGTGGCAGAGTGGTTAAGAATCTGCCTGCCAATGCAGGGGACATGGGTTCGAGCCCTGGTCTGGGAAGATCCCACATGCCACAGAGCAACTAAGCCAGTGCGCCACATCTACTGAACCTGCGCTCTAGAGCCTGTGAGCCACAACTACCGAGCCTGCATGCTGCAACTACTGAAGCCTGTGCGCCTAGAACCCGTGCTCCGCAACAAGAGAAGCCACCGTGATGAGAAGCCCGCGCACCGCAACCAAGAGTTACCCCCACCCCCGCTTGCCGCAACGCGCAGCAACGAAGACCCAATGCAGCCATAAATAAATAAATAAGTAAATAATTTTTAAAGATAGATAAGCAACAAAGCATATCTATAAAAAAAGAGAAAAAATAGACACAATGAGATACTAGTTCACCTCCACTAAGATGGCTGTAATCAAAATCAGACAATAACAAGTGTTGGTGAGGATGTGGAGAAACTGGAACCTTGATGCATTGCTGACAGGAATGTTAACGGTGCAATTGCCCTGGAAAACAGCTTGGCATTTCCTCAAAATGTTAAACATAAAGTTATCATATGACCCAGCACTTCTACGTCTATGTATATACCCAAGAGACTTGAATAGATCTGCCCATACAAAAACCTATACACACACGTCCATCGGGTCTTACTCCTCCTAACAGCCAAAAAGCGAAAGCAACCCCCAAATCTATCAACTGATATATGGATGAACAAAATATGGTAAATCCATTCATACAGTGGCATATTATTCAGCCAAAAAAAAGAATGGAGTACATGCTATAACGTGGATGAACCTTGAAAACATTATGCCCAGTGAAAGAAGCCAGTCACAGAAGACCACATATTACACAATTCTATATATGTGAAATGTCCAGAATAGGCAAGACCATAGAGACAGACAGTAGATTAGTGGTTGCCAGAGGCTGGAGGGGTTGAGGGATTGGGAAAGGACTGATACTGTACATAGGGTTACTTTTTATTTTAAGTGTATTGATTGATTGATTGATTGTGGCCACGATGCACAGCATGTGGTTCCCTGACCAGGGATCGAACCCACATGCCCTGCATTGGAAGCACAGAGTCTTAACCACTGGATCGCCAGGGCAGTCCCTGGGGTTACTTTCTGAAGTGATGAAAATGTTCTAAAGTTTATTGTGGTGACGGTTACACAACTCCGTGAATATACTAAAACCCACTGAACTGTACACTTTAAATAGATGGATTGAAGGTGAATTCTGTCTCAATAAATCTGGTTCTTTGAAAAAAGAGAGCTATAAAAGAATCTTGAAAGACACAAAAGTATACTTGAACAAGACATCCCTTGGTTTTGGTTAAAATATCTCAACATAGTCAAGATGACAGTTCCCCTTATGTTAACTTATAAATTTAATATGCTCCTGCAAAAAATATAAACAAGTTTTTATGTAGCTAGACAAATTGATACCAAAGTTCATATGGAAAACTAAACACTCAAGAATAGCTAGTAAAACACTGAAAATTAAGAGTTATGAGAGGTGACTAGTCCCAGCAAATACTAAAACATACTGCAGAGCAAAAACAGTGTGGTTCTGACACATGACGAGGTGGACCAGTGTAACCAAATGAAAGGTACAGAAATCAATCCAACTACGTATAAAAATCCAGTATATGATAAGTAATCAAATGGCTGCGGCAAAGAAGGACTTTCTAAAAAATGGTGTTGGGACAACTGGACAGACCTACACAGCCTCACTCTGCTGGCGAGGTTACAGGGATACATATTACTAGAGGGAAGGAAAAATAGTACAACCCCTATCAAGAGGTATTTGGCAATATCTACTGAAACATTTGTACATTTACCTTTCAACCTAGCATTCCCACTTCTAGGAATTTACTCTAAAGATGATATCTCCAAAAATAATAGGTACCCTTACATATGTAAGCTTCTTTATTGTACCATTAATTGTATTTGCAGAATATTGGAAACTACCTAAATGCCCAAACACAGAAGACTGGTCAAGTACAATCAATTGGGAAGCACAATTGCACAGAATCAACTGGGAAGCAATGAAGGATATCTTTATGAACCGATATGAAGTAATTGCCAGGGTAAATCATTAAGTTATAAAAGCAAAGTACAAAAGCAAATGTAGTGTATGTTACCTTTTGTGTAATAAAGACAAGAAATAAGAAAATGTAATGGATTTGCTTATTTTACTAAAAACAATCACAAGAACAGTAAACCAGAAAACAATGATATTGCTTGCCTGTAAGGAACTGGGTGAGGGAAGAGGGTGGAAAGGATAGGGGAGGGAGGAGCAATTCTGAGTATATCTTTTTGTGTAGTTTTGGCATTTGGAAGCATGCTAATGTTACATACATTCAAATAATAAAACTAAATCGACAAGCATAGGGAGGGACTTCCCTGGCGGTCCAGTGGTTAAGACTCCGTGCTTCCAGTGCAGGGGGCGTGGGTTCTATCCCTGATTGGGGAACTAAGATCCCACATACCGTGCAGCAGCATAGGGAAAAATTAAAATCTGTAACTAAATGCAAATAGAAACAAATGAACCCAACTGTATGTCAAGTGTATGACATACCACAAAAGAAGTGGGAGAAAGAAGTAAACCAAAGAATTTCGAACATAGTACTTAGATATAACTTTAGTCTAATGCAAACAATAAACTGGGGAAAAAAGAATCAATACCAGGAAAAGAAAAAAACACAAGGGACAGTAAATATATTTTAATATCAATTATTAATGATTAATAATGTTAATATTAATTGATAATATTGATTATCTTTATTGCTAATATTTACAAATTAAATTAGCAAAATATTTGAAATTTAATATCCAGTGTTAAAGACTTTTTTTAAGAAATGTAAATTTTACCTTTCTGGAAGGTGATTTGGAAATACATATCAAAATCTTTTAAGGGCTTCCCTGGTGGCGCAGTGGTTGAGAGTCCGCCTGCCGATGCAGGGGCCACGGGTTCGTGCTCCGGTCTAGGAGTATCCCACGTGGTCTGGGAGGATCCCACGTGCCGAGGAGCGGCCGGGCCCGTGAGACATGGCCGCTGAGCCGGTGCGTCCGGAGCCTGTGCTCCGCAACGGGAGAGGCCACAGCAGTGAGGCCCGTGTACCGAAAAAAAAAAAAAAAATCTTTAAAAATATTGACATCCTTTGACCCAGAAATCCAAATTCTTGCAACTTATCTTATGAAAACATTCAGTGATGTGTAATAACATTTATGCATCAGGATAGCTTACCAGAGTTAATTCTAAAAACAAAAACTGGGGGAAAAAAAGATACAGGGCTTTGATTAATTAAATTATGAGATGTCCACGAGAAAGAAGATGCCACAGCCATTAAAATCACAATGTAAAAGAATGTTTCATGTCTTGGAAAAGTGTAAAATAGTATGTGTAGTATGATTCCAATTTTGCTTAAAATTATGTGTGAGAGACAAACAACCCAGTAGACAAAAGGACAAAAGTATATAAGCAGACATTTTATAGAAAAGCAAGCACATATGGCAAGTTAACGTATGAAAAGATCTTCAATTTCATTAGTATTTAGGAAAATGCAAATTAATACTCAATGTTACACATCTATGAGAAAGACAAAAGTTTTAATGTCTGACAATTTCAAATGTCAGTCAGGAGGTTGATCAGTTGGGAACTCTTATGCACCAATGCTGGGAATGTAAATTGGTGCAACCATTTTGGCAATGCCTTATAAAGGTGAAATTTTGCATACTTTATATCAAACAATTTCACCCCAAAGGCACTCTCAACATGTGCATCAAAAGGCATGTACAAGCACTGCTTATAATGGCAAGGTACTAATAACAAACCAAATGTACAGTAAGAGAAGAATGAATAAATAAATCGTGTATATCTTCACAATGGAAATATTAAACAGCAAAAATGAAAGAACTATACATAAATAACATGGTAAAGTGAACCAATGTATTATTTGAGTGAAAAAAATTAGCAAGAGAGGGCTTCCCTGGTGGCGCAGTGGTTGAGAGTCCGCCTGCCGATGCAGGGGACACAGGTTCGTGCCCCGGTCCGGGAAGATCCTACATGCTGCGGAGCGGCTGGGCCCGTGAGCCATGGCCGCTGAGCCTGTGCGTCCGGAGCCTGTGCTCTGCAACGTGAGAGGCCACAACAGTGAGAGGCCCGCGTACCGCAAAAAAAAAAAAGGAAAAAAGCAAGAGACATTATAATATGATACCACATTTTAACAGAACATTGGAAATCAACTATACTTCAATAACATAAATTTTAAAAAAATATGATACCATTTTTATAAATTTTAAAATCAAGTAAGGCCAAACAATTTGTAAAATTACTTTTGTAAAGCAAGGGAATAATAAATGCAAACTTTGAGAAAATAGTTATCCTGGGGGAGGAAATGGGAGGCTGAGAGAGCACTTAGGTAATTGACATTATTGCCAATTATCTGTGATTTTTTTTTCTTGGTGTGTGTATAATGTTACATATATTTTTGCGTGTCTCAAATGCCATATTTTAAAAAGATAAAGGGAAA
>NW_006782866.1:3229291-3231791 GCF_000442215.2 Lipotes vexillifer
TGTCTCTCTGTGTGTTGTACTCCCTAAATAAAAGAATGGAAGACTATAAACCAAAATATTAGCAGAGATGGTCTCTGGGTGATAGGATTAGGAGTGATTTTCATTTTCTTTGTTTATATTTTCAAAATGTCTTAAATGAATGTGTACTTTTTTGAAAACAGGAAAAAATATTTTTAAAAATCAATGCTAGAACCTGTCCCATTTTCATTCTGTAGTCTGAACATCCAAGTCTTAATTTCCATGATGATAGATGATTCGGGGAAGAGGCATGCAGTGGAATCTCCAAGGTCGTTTGTAACAGCAAGTTTAGCCAGGTAGTGAGCTGATAGTAGCAGGAACAAATCTGCAGAAGGATGTACATAACTGTGTAGGAGGGCGACACCTGCCAGCTGAGTGTCAGCATAGGCAACAGGAAGGTAATATCAATTCAAAGAAAATAATTTCATGAACCTGAAACTATTCCTTGAAGTCATGAGTTTACTGTCTTGCCCCCATCCCCCACCAAAACCCCCAATATCATGCAGATAAGAATACTAGAAACTGGGGATATATGTATAAGTATAACTGATTCACTTTGTGATACAGCAGAAACTAACACACCATTGTAAAGCAATTATACTCCAATAAAGATGTTAAAAAAAGAAAAGAATACTAGAAACAAAATATCACAATCCCATCCTTATGTCAAATTACAATAATTGACACCATAATGTGTGTCATTCTGTTCTGGCACTTACAGATTACATAACAGGACTGGAAAGGGTCCAATAGAGAGTAATTAAAATGACAAGCTGAAAGCGTGTCCTTTACATAATGGCAAGCAAAAACCAAACTCTGGCCTTCAGAGGAAGATAAGAGTTTAGGGCTTCCCTGGTGGCACAGTGGTTAGGAATCCGCCTGCCAATGCAGGGAACACGGGTTCGATCTCTGGTCCAGGAAGATCCTACATGCTGCGGAGCAACTAAGCCCGTGTGCCACAATGCAGGCTCTAGAGCCCGCAAGCCACAACTACTGAGCCCGTGTGTCACAACTACTGAAGCCCGTGCGCCTAGAGCCCGTGCTCCACAAGAGAAGCCACTGCAATGAGAAGCCTGCGCACCACAACGAAGAGTAGCCCCTGCTCGCCACAACTAGAGAAAACCCGCGTGCAGCAACGAAGACCCAACACAGCCAAAAATAAATAAATAAAATTAATAAATAATTTTGTTTTAAAAGTTCAGACGTGATATGCCTAAGGTGTGCATAGCTGGAATACATATGCAGTCACCAAATCTTAGAATACCAGCAGTAAAGGGTAGCTGGTAGTGACTGAAAGAGGCAGATTTGAAAGAAATACATAGGAACTGCTATTTTGCACGGTGAGTAGCAATGAAGAAATCCTTTCCCCCAGAGGCTGAATCACCGGTTCTCAGTCTTGTCCACTGCGGTATGAAGGTGACACAGAAGACAAATTGGGAGACTCCGGTTAGGGATGGGCTGACCAGGAGGAGAGCAGTGCTGGAACAGGGCTGTCCATACTCTCCATAGTATCCTGGGGATGCTGAGAGTCTGTGACAAATTGCGTGGAAAACCTTTATGAAGGAAACTTTCTAAGATTTACATCATGGATGCAGTACCGTTTTTCAACAAAACTGTCCTTCTGGGTCATGATGAAGATTGTACTGGACTGGATATTCCACTGTGGTATTTTCTGTGTGCTTATGATCACAGGCCTCATCCATTCTGCCATATTGTGGAAGCTCAGGAGGCCAGAGGCTAAATGACACCCTGCAAAAGATCCTCAAGAATTACCCCAAGAAGGCAACCCAGAGGACACAGTATCCAGAATCTCCTAGGTTTTGCTAGTTCACCAAAGGCTAATTATTTATGTGGTGTTTTCAGATACCCCAAAGATCAACAAATTCTGGGTTGACTAAACTTTCTAAATTGGCTCAAGTTTAGTCATTTCAGCTGTTCTCAATCTGGCTACATCCCAATCACCTGGTATGCTTTTGCGACAATGCCTACATCTGAATTTTTTTAAAGTGTCCCCAAGCGATATAACATGTAGCCAAAGTGGAGAACAACTGAGCTTCTCTACATGTTAAAGTTAATTATTTGAGAGATTCTGGCTGCAGGAAGAGTGCAAAGGGCATTGGCCAACAAGCCAGGGTGAAGGAAAAAAGGCAATTCTGCCAGCTCGCTTGTGCCCTCACATGCTCGAATGCTGTCCAAGCTCTTGCTGCATGGGTGATGGGGGTGGGGGAGGCTGAGCTGCTTTACGTTCCAGAATGTTACCAGGCAGCCTCAGACATTGGAAATACAAGTTTCTCGGGTCCCTGCATTCATGTGAAGGAGGAAAGAGAAGAGAGCTATGTGTTACCCTTTCTCTTCTAGGCCCCAGTTCTGTGCCCTCCCTAGAACCGGAGAGGAGGACGTGGGAACAGGAAGTTGCTTTCTTGTCACTAATGCTGAGCTGTTCCATCTTCTTGTGCTTCTCAACATTTACTAATGTCCTTGT
>NW_006782867.1:0-3892 GCF_000442215.2 Lipotes vexillifer
GATTTTTTTTTTTTTTTTTTTTTGTCTTAAGTCTCCACAATGCTGTTTCAGGGTGCTTTTTAAAAGATTTTTCTAGTAACCAAGTAAGTTCAATGGCATAGCTTAAAATAGAAAAATAATGTTTTGTATAGTTTGTATGTGTGTATTAGTATAAGTGGGTACCCATATGTATAGTTATATTATTTGTTTCTCTTTTAATGTTCCACTAAAAATACTTGGAAATTAATCATCTGATTTTCCTCTTGGAATATAACTATTTCATTATGTATTCTTTATGTCAGTGGCTGGTGTTGCATATGTATCTACTAAAGTTATTTTTTCCTAAAATGTAGATATCACTGGATAAGCATAAAATACAAGGAAGCTAAATAGAGCCATACTATATGTTTTTTTTTAAGAATAATTAGGTATGTGAAATACATAAACATAAGATTTATGCTATAATTTTACAATACTGTTTTTTTGAACAATACAACTTATTTGCTTCTTTTTTATTGTCTCCTCCTCAGGAGAAAATAGTTGTAGGAGTTGACTGGGGTCTTAAAGAATGAGAGGATTAAGGAAGTGAAATCAGGTTATAGGACAAGAGAATGGGCATGAGGCTTAACTCATGAACGGGAGGAGAAGGCATGTAGAGGATGTGAGCCCAGAATCAAGTGTGAAGAAGAAACCCACAGCTTCAGTCATCCATAGCATGAACAGATCCCACTGGGAGAGAGGGCTTTCCAGAAAATCTCTTCCTCCTGACACTGAATGGGAGCTCTTGCCTCTGTTTTTTCTTTCTTAGTTAACCTACAGCAGTGATTGCACTCAGAACAATCACTCTAAAGTGCAAACCTAATTATTTCATATCCCCTTAAATCCTTCCACTGGCTCCTTTTGATCTGTGGTACATTTTGAGTTTTTTTGAAATAGCCTGACCAGTTTTGAAATGGAAACCATACAGTCTCCAGTCCCAGGTCCCACTAGCATACCTCATGCTTTACTTAAATGGTTGTAATTCCCTGCCTACCCTTCATACCTGTCCTGGTGCTGTTCTCTGTTCCTGGATGCTTTTTTCACCTATCTTTTTCTGGCCAAATAGAACTCATCTTGTAAGATTCAGCTAGAACATCATCTACTCTGGGAAAACTTTCTCAAAAACTTTTAGTTGGAGCACCATACCTAAAACACTATATTCCCACATCACTTGAAATGGCTTAAAAATTAGATTGTATATTTATTTTTCTGTCTTCCCATGAGACTATCAACCACTTGAGGCAAGAGAATATACCAAGATTCCATGTATGATTCTGACCGGTTCTATTGTTTGTGTACTAATAGTCTTCTGAGAATAAGGGTGGCAAATAAATCATCGAGTAAGTTGAACTTCCTGCAAAGGCTTACATGCAAACATTTAGGAATATTATAAATATCATAATTGAAATGATCAGTTTTCTATAATATGCTTTTATTTATGTTCATAAAGATGCTTGTATTTGTTTGAGGACTTTCTGGGCCAAGCAACCACTCTTAAATATGAGATGAGACTGAAGGTGAAGTCACCTAGCAGAGCACATATCACATATTCAGTTTTCCTAATAAATGTTAGTTGCATGGGAGGATGGATGCATGGATTAAAAAAAAATCTTTAAGTAATATTTCAAACATATCTAAATAGGACTGGATGCATAATTTTGAGCATAACTTACTTGATAATATATCCCACCAATCCTCAGGAATGAGAAAAATACCTGTTTCAGTATGAAAATTTGATGACATCTTATTGGAGAAAGACCTATTTAACACAAAAAAGCTAATAAAACTTCTCGTGTTTTGAGAAGCGATTCGAAGTATAAGAAATAGAGGCTGGTTTGATGAAGAGAGGGTAAAACAGAGTGTTTCACAGTACATAACAGTTGTACCAAGCCATCAGTTCAGTTCTCTGGGAACTTCTCTATTGCTGATTTTTTATCAAATAAGTTTGAATCTGATTTACATCTGATTCTGCACCTAAATCTAAGTAATTAGAAAGCAGTTTTATCACTTTAGAGGTTTATAGTAAAGCACAGCAAAATAGCTAACTTCTCAAAAAGTATAGGAGGCCGGCAAGAACCAAACAACCTATTTCCCCATAACATGATCTGGAAGTGAGGATGTGGTCTACAAAATGTCCATTTGGAATGAGTCAGAAGACACATGGTTATAGACTGAATGAAAGTTTCATTTTACTGGATAATTGCATTTTAATTAATTTTTATTATCTCATCTGAGAGTTAAAACAAAAGCCTGCTAGTATTTGGAACCAGAATTTAAGAACAAGTAAGTGAATATTTAAAACTGTAAATCTGTCAGAATATGAGCCACGAGAAGAAGCTGAGAATTGGGAGAGACAGTGCACTGTTTTAGTTGGATTATGGTGCAAACTGAGGTCTGTTCAGTGAGAGTCAGCACACTTCTATTAAATGTGGACTAACTTACTGGCCCCCAACATGCCTATAGTATCTGCATTTAAGAATTCCAGTGGAAATGTTACCAGAAAATTAAGCGTTCATTGAGTTCACCACTTTTTCTGTTTCTTCAATGAAAGTTCCCAGTTGTTTATGTCACCTTTGAATTTATGGAAGATTTAAGGATAGAAATCTCATGATGTTTCCTATATATAGTACGGCCTTTACGTTAACTGAATGGGGCTTTAAAATTCCATTGAATTTCCTTTTTGGTTGAGTGCTTACTAGAATATTCTTTTGGTTTTCAGCTTTTATAAAAACTATTCATATCTTTCTTTTCTTAGAAATTACAGTAATTAAGAACATTCTATTCCTGTCATTATTCTAGGGGTATAACTGTTGTACTCTACCATAGATACAACTGTAAAAATGGGTTGAATTTTCCCAGAGGTTTACTTTCAATACATCTATACCATTGTATTGGTTTGTTTGATTTCTTACTTTTTCTTAGACCATGACTGTGCCTTAAAATTCCATTTCATTTGCTTCGTTGAATTTTGATTGATTACTCAATTAACTGATTTACTGGTAGGGTGGTTAAGAAAGGAGGCTTTGGGATTAGAACAGCCTAGTTTTGAATTCAGGCTCAGCAATTTACTAGCTGAGTAGCCTCTAAACCCTCAGTAAGCCTCACTTTTTTCATCCATAACATGGAGATACTAATAGTACCTATTTTGTTTGGCTTTTGTCGTGATTAAATCAGAAAATATGACTAAAACCTTTTGAACTGTGTCTGACACATACTAAGGTAAATGTCAAATATTACAGGTTTCATGTGCCTAGATAAGTGGATTTATAGATTTCATTACTCATTTAAATTAAACAAAGCTTGTAGAAGGAATATGTGACTTAAAAAGATTTTTGCAAAGAAAACACAAATCAAATACAATATGAATAAAGAAAGCAGGAAGAGTGTGTGCAAAAAAGTATAGGCAGAGTTGACATTTTATTCTTTTTTCACCCATAATACAATGTAAGATCAGTGATGACCTATCAGGTCTGACAAGAGGTTTGCCAAAGTAATTAGACATTGTTAAGAACTCTATCTGATATGTGATTTACATTCACTATCTCAAGATTGAATATCACACTAAGTTTATTCTGGGCCTTGAGATCTTTGGTAATGATAGTATGATGCCATCTCAATTAACACATTTAAAAAGTAACTATCCAGGTTATGAAGACAAAACTTTACAACTTGCTCAGCTATTTTATAGTACTGTCATACTCAATATTGTGTTTGGTATTTTTGCCATAAACGTCTTTGCCATAGACATCTTTGAGGCAGGATTTTTGCTGCATAACTAATTGGCCATAAGGCAATTTTTTTTTTTTTAATTATTGCAGTACGCGGGCCTCTCACTGTTGTGGCCTCTCCCGTTGTGGAGCACAGGCTCCGGACG
>NW_006782868.1:0-1818 GCF_000442215.2 Lipotes vexillifer
AAACAAAAAAAAAAAAAAAAAAAAAATTAAAAAAAAAAAAGAAGTCTGAGGCCATTCTGATCCATGATCTTTCCTATCAAATCTATAAAAAAAAAAAGAATCAGCTTCTGGTTTCATTGATTTTTCTCTATTGCTTTCCTATTCTCTTTTTCACTTATTTTCCTCTAATTTTTATTGTTTCTTTTCTTCTGATTGTTTTGGGCTTAGTTTGCTCTTCTTTTCTAGTTTCTTAAGGTGGAACATTAGGTTATTGATTTGTGATCTTTCTTCTTTTTAAATATAGGCATTTGCAAGCTAAAAATTTCCCTCTAAGCACTGCTTTCACTACATGTAATAAAGCTTTGGCATGTTTTGATTTGGCTTTCATCATCTCAAAGTCTTTTCTAACATTCTTTGTGATATCTTCTTTAACCCTTTGGTCATTTAGGAGTGGGTTATTTAATTTCCACATATTTGTGAACTTCCCAATTTTCCTTCTTTTATTGATTTCTAATTTCATTCCAAAGTACTTTGTATGATTTCAATCGTTTTAAATTTATTGAGACTTGTTTTATGGTATAACATACATTCTATTCTGGAAAATGTTCTATGTGCACTTAATGTGCATTCTGCTGTTGTTGGGAGGCATGTTCTACAGATGTCTGTCAGGTCTAGCTGGTTTATAGTGTTGTTCAAGTCTTTGATTTCCTTGTTGATCTTCTGTCTAGTTGTTTCACCCATTATTGAAAGTGGGCTATTGATGTCTCCAACTATTACTGCTGAATTGTTTATTTCTCCCTTCAATTCTGTAGTTTTTATTTCATGTACTTTGGGCCTCTGTTGTTAGGTGCATATATATTTATAATTGTTATATTTTCCTGATGCCTGACACTTTTATCATCATAAATGTCCTTCATTGTCTCTAGTAATAGTTTTTGTTTTATAGCCTATTTTGTTTAATATTAGTATGGCCACCCAGCTCTCTTTTGGTTACTGTGTGCATGATATATCTTTTGCCATCTTTTTACTTTCAACCTATGTGTGACTTTGAATTTAAAGTATTTCTCTTTATGGACAACATATAGTTGGAGTATGTTTTGTTAATTTATTTTGCAAATTTCTGACTTAATGGGAGTGTTTAATTGATTAACATTTAATGTAATTACTGATGAAGTATGGTTTACATATGCCACATTGCTATTTGCTTTCTACATCTTATACTTTTTTGTTCTTCTATTCCTCCATTACCACCTTTTAAAAACTAAATAGATAACTTCTAGTGTACCATTTAAATTCCCTTGTTACTTTAAATATATTTAAATGTATTACATATAAATATATATGTGTGTATATATGCGTGTAGTTCTTGCCTTAGTGGTTGACCTGGAGATTACAATTAACATCTTAACTTTAAACAATCTAGTTTGGATTAATACCAACTTAACTTCAACATTATGCAAATACTTTGCTATTACTGATATATAGCTCCATTCCTGCACCCCTCCTTTATGCTTTTATTGTCATACAAATTACATCTTTATATATGGCACACTTACCAAAGAAGATTTATAATTATTACTTTATGCAGGTGTGTTTTAAATCATGTAGGAGAAAACAAGTTACAAAGAAAAATAGGCTTGTACTTTTATATGTACCTATGTAGTGACTCTTACTGGTGGTCTTTATTTCTTTATATAGATTCAAATTATTGTCCAGTGTCCTTTCATTTCAGCCTTAAGGATTCCCTTTAGTATTTCTTATAGCATTAAATTCTGTCAGTATTTATCTGTGACTGTCTCAATTTCCCCTTCATTTTTTTTTTTTTTTTTTGTGATACGC
>NW_006782869.1:0-1375 GCF_000442215.2 Lipotes vexillifer
AACCTGCGTCCCCTGCATCGGCAGGCGGACTCTCAACCACTGCGCCACCAGGGAAGCCCTACAGGCAACTTTGAACAAAATTCAGAGCCTGGCATGATGTGAAATGCCCAAGTCACAGCCACGGGTGAACAACAAAAACAGGAACAACAACAACAAAAAGATAAAATCATCATGTTTCTTTATTAATATCAATGGTATTTTAAAAATGTCCTGGATATTAAATGACATTAGGGAATTATTTGTTTCTTTTTTCTCCTTAGGAAAAATAATGATATCCTTTATATAAGAAAATATCCTTGTTCTTAGGAGATCCATGATGAAGTGCTTAGGTGTAAGGCATCACAAAAACAAAGATGGAAAAACATTAACAACTGTTTAATCAAAGTGGTGAATATAGGAATATTTATTTCATTTGAATTTTTCTGTATATTTAATAATTTCTTAATAAAGTTTGGGGGAGAAAGATAAAGGACAGGATAAAATAAAACTCCTATACTTATCATTTTGTTATTGCTGCATGTTTTTAACAGATGTCTCAAAAAGACATCTAAATCATCTGCAAATATTTCAATTAAATCAATTAAATCAATCTGCAAATATTTATAAAAATACTATGTATTAATACTAAAATTGTACTATTATTGTAAATGTAAAGGATACAGGAGTCTAAGAATGACACAATCAATTAATTATCTCATCTACCCATCCTTTGCATATTCAGATTGCTTCTGATACTATTGATACATATGGGTCTCTAGGAATGGCAAACCTGCTGCTATCTAAAACTTCTTTCTTCTCTGGGAGAGTTCTAGCACAAAGTTCTCTCATCTATTAATCCATCATTTGCTCCCTGAAGCTTCTAACCATTTGCTCTGATTAGAATAAATTTAAGCTGAGTTTTCACGTGATCATCTTCCAGAATTTGAAAACAGATACCAAGTTCCTACTATATTTCCTTTTATCCAGGTTAAAACTTTTAAATCTTTTGTTTGTCACCTGACTATTCTGATACATTCATTTCTCTATAGTTATTTTTTTCTCAACATACTCCAGTGTATCATAGCTCAATGTGAGTCCATTTCTTAATCATATTCCAAGTGCGTTCAAGCAAAGCAAATTATAATAGGACTGCCAGCTCCCTAAATTAATGTAGTATACATTGTATAGAGTGCGTTTTTTTTTTTAGAATACAATATCATACTGCTGATTCATCTTAAGCTTGCATTAAAAAAGTTTGTGATGTACTATTTCTTTTTATTTTCATGTATCCCTGATTAATATAGTCTATTTTTTTAATATAAAGTTATTTATTTATTTATTTATTTATTTATTTTATTTTTGGCTGTGTTGGGTCTTCGTTTCTGTGCGAGGGCTT
>NW_006782870.1:0-225 GCF_000442215.2 Lipotes vexillifer
ATGATGCTGGGTGAATGGCTTCTACCTCAGATATGCAGGCTCTGAGTCTGCACCAATGCATATTCTCTCACCCTCCCTGGGGGCCACAGGTATCCCGGGAAGAGCCTAGGTAGGCTTGAGAAACGTGTCTAGAAAAATCTGCCTTCTCTCAGGGACTCTCCCCCCTCCCTGCCTCTCTCCTCTCTCACTACCTCCACTCCTGTGTCTCTGGGTCTGTAAATGCTT
>NW_006782871.1:0-253 GCF_000442215.2 Lipotes vexillifer
AGTGCATGTCTTGTCTCTCTTAAGCCTTCACTCCAACCTTACCTCAGTGTCTTCCTCTCTCTCTTGTCTCTTTTCACTCTGTGTCCATTTATTTCTCTGCCCAGTTAAACAAATGAGTACATACATCCTCTGGACCAGGCCTGTTCCAGGCAGCAGAGTTACCAGGATGACTAAGATCCCTGGACTCCTTGGGTTCTGGGTTTTTGCAAAACATTCAGTTCTAACTCCCTGTCCTGTACTGGCTGAAGGCTTT
>NW_006782872.1:0-1027 GCF_000442215.2 Lipotes vexillifer
AGTTTGAGAATCCAGATGAGGCCGAGAAGGCGCTGAAGCACATGGACGGAGGACACATCGATGGCCAGGAGATCACTGCCACCGTTGTTCTGGCCCCCTGGCCTCGGCCAACCCCCTCCCCCAGCCCCCCGGCGATTCAGCCCTCCCAGGAGAATGCTGTCACCGCCTCCCATGTGGCGCAGGTCACCCCCACGGATGAGGAGAAGGTCGCGTTCCCCTTGGCGCAGGTCCCCTGGCCGCCGCAGCCACAGGAGCCGCTCCAGCTTCAACTCCTCCCGATACGCAGGGCCACCGAAGCTCTGCCCTGTGACTTGTATCGCATCCAACTCACTTTTGTCACTTTTCTAGCCGAAGGAGGATCGGTAGGAAAGAAAATCCTCACTCAGGGACAGGCTTCCAAGGTGAAGGCAGTAATTGCCCTGGCGGCAGAGTTCCGGCTGCAGGAGCGTTGTTGGTTTGGGGTCGTGCTTATAAAGATGCCCTCCAGTTTTCTGGCTAGAAAGCTTCCACATTTCTAGTTCCTGAGAGTCAGTTTAGTGGCAAAGCCAGCAGGGATGAGCCGGGGGCTCCAGGAGGTGGTACAGCCCCAGCCTGGGAGCATGTTTTCCCGTTCCACAGGTGACCTGAGGCCGATCTGGTGGCCTGCTCGTGCCCTAACCTGTTGACCTGCAGGGTCCCACAGGAAAGGGTGTGCTTTTATGCAACTGCCGTTACTGTGAGCCTGGCCCTGCTCTCCTGCTTGAGTCCTCTTCTGACCTCTAGGGCCAAATACCCAAAATGGTTCTTTCCATGTGTACTCATGTGCGCGCGCACGCACACACACACACACACACACACCCACACCCACACACACACACACACGTCTCCCTTTCTCTCTGAAACTGGTAAGCTGAGAGCCACCTCTGTCGGGTCATCACAGAAGCCCCCCGTTGTGTTGGTATTCATGGTGGTCGTGCAGGTTACCTTGGCAACGTGTACATTGCTTTTTTGGCTTTTATTGTACAGTCAGTACTATACATTTTCTGTT
>NW_006782873.1:0-220 GCF_000442215.2 Lipotes vexillifer
TTGGGTCACAAATCAAGCCTTGGTAAATTCAAGAAAATTGAAATCGTATCAAGTATCTTTTCCAACCACAGTACTGTGAGACTAGATATCAATTACAGGAAAAAGTCTGTAAAAAATACAAGCAAATGGAGGCTAAACAATATGCTACTAAATAACCAGAGATCACTGAAGAAATCAAAGAGGAAATCAGAAAATACCTAGAAACAAATGACAATGAAAA
>NW_006782875.1:0-363 GCF_000442215.2 Lipotes vexillifer
TCCATCCCCTCACTTTCAGTCTGTATGTGTCCCTAGGTCTGAAGTGGGTCTCTCGTAGACAGCGTATATATGGGTCTTGTTTTTGGATCCTTTCAGCCAGTCTGTGTCCTTTGGTTGGAGCATTTAATCCATTAACATTTAAGGTAGTTATGGATATGTATGTTCCTATTACCATTTTCTTAATAGTTTTGGGTTTGTTATTGTAGGTCTTTTCCTTCCTTTGTGTTTCTTGCCTAGAGAAGCTCCTTTAGCATGTGTTTTAAATAAAGCTGGTTTGGTGGTGCTGAATTCTCTTAGCTCTTGTTTGTCTGTAAAGGTTTTAATTTCTCTGTCGAATCTGAATGAGATCCTTGCTGGGTAGAG
>NW_006782876.1:0-244 GCF_000442215.2 Lipotes vexillifer
GAGCCTGCGCGTCCAGAGCCTGTGCTCCACAACGGGAGAGGCCACAACAGTGAGAGGCCTGCAAACCCCCCCCCCAAAAAAAACAAGACCCATATATATGCTGTCTACAAGAGACCCACTTCAGACCTAGGAACACAATCAGACTGAGAGTGAGGGGATGGAAAAAGATATTCTATGCAAATGGAAATCAAAAGAAAGCTGGAGTACCAACACTCATATCAGATAAAATAGACTTTAAAATAAA
>NW_006782877.1:0-2762 GCF_000442215.2 Lipotes vexillifer
CTGTGCTCCGCAACGGGAAAGGCCACAACAGTGAGAGGCCCGCGTACCGCAAAAAAACAAAAAAACAAAACAAAAACAAAAACAAAAAATTAACTCAAATTGGATCACGGACTTAAATGTGAAATATAAAACCTTGAGGAAAAAAGGAGACAATCTTCACAGTCTAGGGCTAGGCAAAGAATTCTTAGACTTGACACCAAAAGCATGATCCATCAAAGGAAAAACTGATAAACCTCATCAAAATTTAAAACTTTTGCTCTCTGAAAGATCTTGTTAAGGTGATGAAAAGATGAGCAACAGCTCAGGAGAAAACATTTGCAGACCTGATCGATGACGAGTACCTAGAATATATAAAGAACTCTAAAAACTCAACAGTAAAAAACCCCCAAACAATCCAATTAGAAATAGGGCAAAAGACATGAAGAGACATTTCACTGAGGCAGATACACAGATGGCAAACACACATGAAATGGTGTTCAAAATCATTAGCCATTAGAAAAAAGCAAATTTAAAACACAATGAGAATACCAGTATGCACATACCAGTATGGCTAAAATCCAAAACAGTGACAACACCAAATGTTGTCAGGGATATGGAGAAATCCAATCACTCATACATTGCTGGTGGGAATGTAAAATGTTACAACCACTCTGGGAAATAGTTTGGCAGTTTCTTTAAAAATTAAACATGCAACTACCATACCACCCAGCAGTTGCACACCTAGGTATTTATCCCAGAGAAATGAAAAACTATGCTCACACAAAACCTATAAACAATTGTTTATAGTAGTTTTATTCATAATAACCCCAAACTGGAAAGAACTCAGATGTCCTATAAAGGCTGAATGATTGAACAAACTGTGGTACATCCATATCATATGATACCACTCAGCAACAAAAAGAAACAAAACTATTGATACATACAACTTGGGTAAATCACCAGATAATTATGCTGAGTGAAAAAACGCAATCCGAAAAAGAATTTATGATTCCATCTACATAACATTTATGGAATGTTAGAGAACTTGAAAACAGTGGTAGCCAGGAGTTAAGGACCTGAACAGGGGTGTAGAGAGTAAGTGTGGCTACAGAAGGGCAATAGGAGAGATCTTTGTAGTCATGGAAATGTTCTGTTCTGTATCTTGTCTGTACCAATGTCTATACCCTAGTTGTGACTGTGATATTATACTACAGTTTTGCAAGATGTTACCATTAGGGGTAACTCAGTAAAAGTTACTCGGTGTGATCTCCCTGCATTATTTCTTATACTTGCATGAGAATCTATAGTTATCTCAAAATTAAAAGTTTAATTTAATAAAGAAAAATGTTAATATTGACATCAATTGCCAATATTAATCATTAGCTGTTTGGATTTACCTGTTATGCTTTTATTAAAGTCATTTTTCTAATTTAAAAAAATGACCAAGCCCCTTACCCCCAACACACACACATACACGCATGCACACATATGTACACAAGTTTACCTAGAATTAGGTACTAGTAGTCTACTGGTCTGGTGCGATGCCTAGAAATCTACATTACTAGCAGTCAGATAATTTTGATACAAACTAAACCACTGCTTTAGGTGAAATTTGGTATTATTCCCCATCATTGTACATTAATGTTCCAACGTCACGACCATGTGGTGTCAGGGGTAAGAGAGAAAAGTCCTTGAGCTTTGCTACACAAATGTCTTCCAAGGAAATCTGGCTCCTGTAGTTTCATAGAAAACGCTTCCTATTGGAACAGACCAGCGCCTCTCACTTCCTGTAACACCATCTTTGCTACCTCTCCAGGCTGTGCCTGGTGACCCATTTAGTTTTACCTGGAGAAAAACCATAACATTCAGAGTCTTAGGATCAAAATGAAGATCTTTTGAAAAGTACAAATGAGCTGATTTTAAAATAAAATGTATATTCTTACAGTTCCTGATCCTGCAAATGGCAAAGAATGAGAAGAAAGTCCACTTTCAAAACAAAAGCTCTGGACCCCACGCACTCACAAGACACATTCTTGTCTTGGTGTGAAGGTCCACAGCTAAGCTAAGGGATACCATTTCCTCCTAAAATCTGTTTAAGGAAAACAGGGATTTTAAAAAGACACGATTACCTTTGATACCAAATAGAGGGAATCAAAACCTATAGTAGACAGCTGCTTGTTTCCCAAAATGTCTTGGCAGCCTCACAGCTGCAACTTTCCTGAAACCCGAGGAATTAAATTTAAGACAAGAAGTTGGAGGCTAAAGAATCGAGACTTTAGAATACCAAAGCATTAGAAGGTTGAGAGGAATTTTGATTGACTAGGCAAGTAACCCACACCAAATAAATCTATGTCAAGGTAGGGGAGCAATGCAGTGGGGTTCAGGAAGGGGGATGGGTATGCTTGGTGTAAATCTCACTTTCACATCCTAGCATTTAAAGGCCTTTTCCAGTATATTTCATGGCCAGGAATAGACTTTACTACCAAGCAGTTTGGCTTTCTCCCAGAGGACAAAGGGATCATCTGTATTTTTTCTTCTCTGTTAGAGGGGGATGGGGGGGGAATGAGCAGGGACTGAACATTCCTGAAAATTCCACTTGGTTTTTGTACTGGCCAGAGGAATTGGCTGCAAACAACAAAGATTTGGGGGTAACTAAGCAGAACAGGAATTTATCATCAGGGAACCTGAAGAACGTAGCTCAAAAAATGAGTCTGGGTCTTCAGTGGATGAGAGTCCGCCTGCCGATGCAGGGGACACGGGTTCGTGCCCCGGGCCGGGAAGAT
>NW_006782878.1:0-500 GCF_000442215.2 Lipotes vexillifer
TAGGGAAATACAATAATTTATATGTGCATTTTCCTGTTGATGGACATTTAAATTGTTTCGAATTTTAAGTATGATTTGTTTTTTTAAAAATTTTTATATACTTTTTAAAGGTTACGTTACATGTACAGTTATTACAGAATATTGGCTATATTCCCTGTGTTGTACAATACATCCTTGAGCCTATCGTACACCCAGTAGTTTACATCTCTCACTTCCCCACCCCTGTACTGCCCCCTCCTCCGCCTCCGCACTGGCAACCATTAGTTTGTTCTCTATATCGGTGACTCTCCTCCTTTTTTGTTATATTCGGTCGACGGTTGTATGTTTTAGATTCCATATATAGGTGATATCCTACAGTGTTTCAGAGTTCAAAAGACTCTCACGACAGAAGCCAAAAGGCAAGAGCCATTTTACATTGATAAAAAGCATTTTAACTCTGTAGAAGCAGAAAATGAAAAGAAAGAACTTTGCATTAAATTTAATAAAAGTTTAGGGAGATC
>NW_006782879.1:0-1137 GCF_000442215.2 Lipotes vexillifer
ATTTGGAAAATCACCTGGTCTCAACATATCCTGGTGTTTGGGTTCCGACCTCCCGACTCCTTCATTAGGGTCATCCCACTCTACAAGACAGCACCCTCAACAGGTGATTTTGCAGGGGTTTATACTTGTTCGGGGGATGAAGGGTAAGGGGGAAGAAGGAATGGGACAGAAGCCCTTACATGTTTGGTCAGGCACATTCCACTCTAATTTAAAACCCAGGAACAGGACTTTCCCTATATCTAAGGTTGTGTCAGTAACCAGAGAGGGACAGTAGAGATCCTGCAGCCTACCTTCTGCTTCCTATAACAACAATTCTAAAACTGGACCTTATAGGCACTTCATGTTCACAATGCCTGGGGAACTGTAAATGACAACAGCCCTCAAAAAATGTCTTGGGATAGGTAATCGAAATAGACTTCAAAACAAGGCAACCTTTCAATAACCCTTTTTCAAGGGGTAAATCTTACTCACACTGTTCAAAAAAAAAAAGCACATATGAAGATACTCACCATTGCTTTATGTTAGACAAATGCAGATCAGATGTACAAAGAAATATCACCTGGAACCACTCAGAATAGCCATCCTCACAATGTCTAGAAACAAGAAATGCTTCAGAGGGTGTGGGAAAAAGAGAAACCTACTACTTATTATTATTATTTTTAATCTGCGTTGGGTCTTCGTTGCTGCGTGCGGCTTTTCTGTAGTTGCAGCAAGTGGGGGCTACTCATCGTTGTGGTATGCAGCCTTCAGTTTGCGGTGGCTTCTCTTGTTGTGGAGCACAGGCTCTAGGCACACAGGCTTCTGTAGTTGTGGCACGTGAGCTCAGTAGTTGTGGCTCATGGGCTCTAGAGTGCAGACTCAGTAGTTGTGGCACATGGGCTTAGTTGCTCTGCGGCGTGTGGGATCTTCCTGGGCCAGGGCTCAAACCTGTGTCCCCTGCACTGGCAGGTGGATTCTTAACCACTGCGCCACGAATACTACGTTACTGGTGGCAATGCCAATTGGTAACAGTCATTATGGGGCACAGAATGGAGGCTACCAGAGTAAGGGGAGACGGGAGGGATAAACTGGAACTTGGGATTGACATATACACACCACTATATATAAAAGAGATAACAAATAAGGGTCTACTGTATA
>NW_006782881.1:0-348 GCF_000442215.2 Lipotes vexillifer
CTGGGAAAACTGGACAGCTGCATGTAAAAGAATGAAATGAGAACACTCCCTAACACCATACACGAAAATAAACTCTAAATGGGTTAAAGACCTAAATGTAAAGCCAGACACTATCAAACTCTTAGAGGAAAATGTAGGCAGAACACTCTATGACATAAATCACAGCAGGATCCTTTCTGACCCGCCTCCTAGAGAAATGGAAATAAAAACACAAATAAACAAAGGGTACCTAACGAGACTTAAAAGCTTTTGCACAGCAAAGGGAACTGTAAACAAGATGAAAATACAACCCTCCGAATGGGAGAAAATATTTGCAAAAGAAGCAACTGACAAAGGATTAATCTCCAA
>NW_006782883.1:0-655 GCF_000442215.2 Lipotes vexillifer
CGAACCCGCCTCCCCTGCATCGGCAGGCGGACCCCCAACCACTGCGCCACCAGGGAAGCCCAAGCCTGTTAATTTTATAATTGTTTCCAGTGGAAGAATTTAGCATACTAAAAGCTATTCTGTTATACCTAGATTTATCTTATCTAGGCATATCTTATTTTTAATTCTTGCCAATTTGATAAAATCTAGAGCTGAGTTGGTTTAGAAGCTGAGTAGAATTTGAATAGGCAGAAATGACTTTGCAACTAGAACAGTAAGAGCACAAGTGTAGTGGGGAGGGAAATTCTCTCTTTCTTAGATTGACAATTGATTAATTTTTCATCAACAGGTTTATGTATGGAATATTATACTAATTTTCCAGGAGGAAGATGTATACATTCCGTCTGGAAGTCTGTCTGTGTGTCTAGAAGTAACTGCTAATAGCTTGCCATTTTTTGCAGTCTCAAGGGTTTTTGTTTGTTTGTTTTATTGAAGTATAGTTGATATAAAATATTGTGTTAGGGCTTCCCTGGTGGCGCAGTGGTTGAGAGTCTGCCTGCTGATGCAGGGGACGGGTTCGTGACCCGGTCCGGGAAGATCCCACATGCCGCGAAGCGGCTGGGACCGTGAGCCATGGCTGCTGAGCCTGCGCGTCCGGAGCCTGTGCTCCGCAACG
>NW_006782884.1:0-228 GCF_000442215.2 Lipotes vexillifer
CGCCCTCCGGTGACCTACACGCAGAGGCGGGGCCAAATCCAAAGCTGAGCCCCGGGAGCTATGAGAGCAAAGAAGAGAAAGGGGAATCTCTCCCAGCTGCCTCAGAAGCAGGGGATTAAAGCTCCACAATCAACTTGATGTACCTGCAACTGTGGAATACCTGAAAAGACAACGAATCATCCCAAATTGAGGAGGTGGACTTTGGGAGCAAGATATATTATTTTTTCC
>NW_006782885.1:0-247 GCF_000442215.2 Lipotes vexillifer
ACTTCCCAAAGTGAGAAGTGTGAAAGGAGAGGGGAGATATGCTAAGAGCCATTTTATTTTGAGACTTGAAATCTACAGGCTCTGAATCCCTCAAAGGTTGGAGTGAGGAAAGAGAAGAGATAAGGCTCAGGAAAGATCTCACTTGGCTGGCAATGATGGATTGAAATTTTTCTCTGGATGCAGCAGATGGGGATGCAGCCAGGAGTAGATGAGGAACCCATTTTCCTTCACTTTCCAAACATTACAA
>NW_006782886.1:0-233 GCF_000442215.2 Lipotes vexillifer
GCTTCCTGGACTTGATTAACTATTTCCTTTCCCATATTAGGGAAGTTTTCAACTATAATCCTTTCAAATATCTTCTCAGTCCCTTTCTTTCTCTCTTCTTCTTCTGGAACCCCTATAATTCGAATGTTGGTGTGTTTAATGTTGTCTCAGAGGTCTCTAAGACTGCTTTAAATTCTTTTCATTCTTTTTTCTTTATTCTGCTCTGCAGTAGTTATTTCCACTCTTTTATCTTC
>NW_006782887.1:0-202 GCF_000442215.2 Lipotes vexillifer
TGGATCGTCATGTTTTCATTGTCATTTGTCTCTAGGTATTTTTTGATTTCCTCAGTGATCTCTCAGTTATTTAGTAGAGTATTGTTTAACCTCCATGTGTTTGTGTTTTTTATGTTTTTTTCCCTGTACTTTATTTCTAATCTCATAGCATTGTGGTTGGAAAAGATACTTGATACAATTTCAATTTTCTTAAATTTACCAA
>NW_006782888.1:0-796 GCF_000442215.2 Lipotes vexillifer
ATTTATGAGTCAGAGACTCAAGGATGGAATGATGCACACTGTAGAGTTGATACCTAATATTATGGTGAATTTATGAATTCACATGTCTGAAGATGGTGGGAAAATAGGTTTTGACCTAAGTGACTTTGGAAATGAGTGGAGTGTGAAGGCTAAGTTCTAAGCCACTGCACGTTAACACTAGAGCCTGGTGGATAATGGTATTTCCATCAGGTGTTAGGCTAAGCATTCAGTTACTACTGTGAATGTGGAATTGAACAATTAGTAGCTGGATGGCATCGGTGGAGCCAGGCTTCTCACTGTTGGATGGAAAGTAACAGACAAGCAAGGTGGAAAGTCTGGATTTACCCAAGTGATGTTGCACTAGGATCGGAGATGTTAGAATTGTCTCACATTTACCTAACACAGGTCAGAAGGTGAGATACAGAGATAGTTGCAGACGTGTGTGTGTATACGTGGGGTAGAGCACACAGATATATTTCCAAGGTCTTTTAGCTTATAGGGTCTAGAGGCAAAGCCCCCAGTGGACAGGACACCAGCATTAGTGTCCTAATACCAACTGTTCTTGTTGCTAATGCTCTTCTGCAGAAAAGGATCCAAAACTCATGTGAGGCATGGCTAATTCCAGGGCCACAGAAGAGAATACACATGATTATCCTGCAGATTCTTTTGGCACCAGAAAGTAAGGAAGTGTTCACACAAATGGATAGCTGCCAGGAAAGAGGATACAGGAGACAATGTGAAAGAGCTCCTCATGGGTGACAAGCTGTAACAATTACAGAAGCAAAGAAAATGCCTT
>NW_006782889.1:0-1610 GCF_000442215.2 Lipotes vexillifer
TGAACCCGTGTCCCCTGCATTGGCAGGCGGACTCTCAACCACTGTGCCACCAGGGAAGCCCGGAAGGTGGATCCTTAATCACTGGACCACCAGGGAAGTCCCTATTACCAGTTTATTATAAAGGATACAATTCAGGAACAGCCAGATGGAAGACATGCATAGCACACAGTATGGGGTGAGGGACACAGAGCTTCCATGCACTCTCTGGGTGCATCACCCTCCCAGCACCTTGATGTGTTCACCAATCTGGAAGCTCTCAGAATCCTGTTGTTTAGGGGTTTTGTGGAGGTTTCATTACATAGGTATAGGTCTTTGCCCATAAGTAGATAAAACTCGAAACACAAGGGCTTTTATCATTGTTCAATTCTCCCACCACTGCTAGGAAAACAGCATGCAATTCAGCCCAACTCGCTGATATGTTTTTACTTTCTTTGATCAGAGAGGTGGCCTTCCAAACAGGATGTTATCCATTTACCTTACAACTGCCATCCATAAACCAGGCGGCTCTTTGTTGGTCAGTTGAGAGCTGTTTACAGGGCACTGGCCAAGTGATGACCGAATCTGGCGGCTCCTCATACAAAGTCAGTCCTAGGGGAAGAGAGGTTCCCTGCTCATGAGTACATGATCCTTACATTCCACAGGTAGCATGATTCTGTATAAACCATTTATCCATTTTATTTTTTAATTGTAGTTGTTTTCTTTTTTTTCATTTCCATTTTATTATGGAACTTGTCTGGGTGTGGCCCTCCCTGATAGAGTGTTTTTCTGATGTCATCCAAGACATCATAGACATTTCTGGTCTCAAAATTATTTTCTATCCTTCAGTCACAGGGGCAGTTTTAGTTAATGTCTGATAGCAAGCTAGTAATTGCTCCTCAGATGGCAATTTGCTAGACTAAAGTCCTAGTACTCAACGCTGGGAGGTGCTCACAGGCTTTTGCAATAAACCCTAGTCTCTGCTCCGCACACAGCTATTGCACAGAGAATTTGTCCATGTCAGCACTCCAGGTTGTCAGCACTCAGGCAGTCTTATTGGTTCCAGTTTAGCACATCCAATTAATACTGCCTGAAGGGTAGATTTACACACTTTCTGTTTTCAAAAACTGTTCCCTAGTCAGGCACAATGTCCAGCCCCATAATCATTCAGATAAAAGAGATGTAACCACTTCACACATACAAATTTTCATCTAAACTTTCACCTTAATCCCATCGATCTTTACATTCCTAACTGTAGGCTGGGGAGGTGTTCCCAAGTCAGACATGATATCCATCCCACAGACCATTCATATGAAGAAGACAGTTTCAACCTTACAATTTTCATCCAAACCTCCATCTAAATTCTATCAATCTGTTTATCACTATATTCTCTCCATCTAACTGAGGTCCACCTCAGGCTTCACTGATGCATTTTCATACCACAGTGCTTGGGTATTCCATGTCAAGGAGTCCCAGAGACCTTTCTCCTTCACTCCCTGGTCATTTCACCCACTCAAGTATACAACGTGTTTGGTCCTCAGCAAGGGGATGAGCCTGGGGACCCTGGCCCTTTGTCAGGTGTGTTAGAGAACAAAATTCAACCGAGTAAAATTTTTTTTTTTTTTTTTTTTTTG
>NW_006782891.1:0-1704 GCF_000442215.2 Lipotes vexillifer
CACTTTGTTATAAGGCAGAAACTAACACACCATTGTAAAGCAATTATATTCCAATAAAGATGTTAAAAAAAAAATCCAGTGTACTTTCTATTTTTGTAGAAATCAACAAGGAGATTCTAAAATTTATAGAAAAATACAAAGGATCTAGAATGGCCAAAAATAAAAGAGTAAATAAGTAACATTTCAGGACTTAACTGAAACCAAGACTTTCTTGGTTATAATAATCAAGACAGTATGGTATTGCAAACAACCAAATAAATGAATAGAAGAGAACAGATATTGTCTAGAAATAGACACATACATATACAGCCAACTGATTTTTTTTTTAACAAAGAGGGCAATTCAGTGGGGAAAGGAAAGTCTTTTCAACAAATAATGTTGGAGCAACTGGATATCTATATGGAAAAAGGTGAACATTGATCCTTGCCTCATACCAATCATGAAATGTAACTCAAAATGGATTATAGACCTAAATGTAAAACTTAAACTATAAAATTCTAGAAAAAGTTGTAGGAAAAAAAATCTTTGCCATCTTGGGGTAGGTGAAGAATTCTTAGAGAGAACTTAAAAATTCAAAACAAAAAAAATAGATAAATTAGATTCTATCAAAATTTAAAACTTTTGGAAAACAAAAGGACGAGACACAAACTGAGAGAAAATAGTCACAACACATGTATCAGACAAAGGAATTGTAACTGGAATATACAAAGAACTCTTAAACTTTAATAACAAAAAGACAAACGACGCATTTAGAAAAACAAACGTGAAGTCACTTTAGAAAAGCGTATATATGAGCAAAAGTACATGAAAAGATATTCAACATTATTGGTTATCAGGGAAATGCAAATTAAAACCACAGTGAGATACTAGTGGTTAAAATTAATTCTTAAAAATTAAATCTACTCTTCCACCTGACCCAGACATTACAGTCCTAGCTATTTAACCAAAAGATACAAACACATATGTCCACACAACACTTGCACAAAGTGTTTATAGCAGCTTTAGTTGTGACAGCTAAAAAACTGAAATCGGTATGCAAGTCCATGAACAGAGGAATGGTATATGCATTCTATGGAACAGTACTCAGCAATGGAAAAATAACACGGAAAAATCTCAAAACCATTATGCTGAGTAAAATGAGTCAAACTTTTTTAAAGAATGTATTACATTTATATAAAAGTCTAAAACTAATGTAAAGATTCAAAAAACAATTCAGTGATTTTCTGGAGCACGTGGTGGAGGACAGGATGGATTGCAAAGGGGCACAAGTAAACTTTAGACTGTGATGAAAACGCTCATCATCTTGTAGCTATGATATGGGTATGTATATAAATGGATCAATTTGTATACTTTAAATATATAGTCAGTCCTTGTTATACATGGTAGTTACGTTCTATATAATTGTTGTAAATACTGAATTAGAGAATACAACTATTGCTCTTGGGGAAACAGAGTTAGGTTCCTGTGAGCCTCTTCAGTCAACAACATTTTCATCAACCAATATGTCATTTGCGTAATACACGTTCATCTGCCAAAATCCTTGTAAAATAATCCTGTCTCATCAGCACTGAAAACCTGTTCTCTCACATAACCTTCCTCTTGTGTAAAACTTAGCAGGTATTTTTTAAAATTCTTCTGCAGTGGGGCTTCCCTGATGGCGCAGTGGTTGAGAGTCCGCCTGCCGATGCAGGGAACACGGGTTCG
>NW_006782892.1:0-344 GCF_000442215.2 Lipotes vexillifer
TGGGGAGTTGGGCCCCATGGAATGGATACCATGCAGTATGACTTCAGAGGCTTTGCCTTTGCTAACCAAACCTCACCAATCCTGTCAGCCCCTAGTGTCCAGCTTTATGTCTCACACTGCTGTGGGTATAGATGTGGTAAATCCAGGTTTCATCCCGAGCCGTGAATGAATTAAGTAAGAATGTCTCTCTATTTCACTGTCATTGTGTTTTGGTTTTGAAATTTATTTGTATAATGGGTTTTGTCTGATTTTCACTGCTGCGCCTATGTCACTCTACGCACGCTTGATTCTCTTTCGGATACATATATCTACATAGGTTTTTAGATTCCTACCAGTCAGGTCTA
>NW_006782894.1:0-1289 GCF_000442215.2 Lipotes vexillifer
GCCCAGCCGCTCCACGGCATGTGGGATCTTCCCGGACCGGAGCACGAACCTGTGTCCCCTGCACCGGCAGGCAGACTCTCAACCACTGCACCACCAGGGAAGCCCCACATCTAATCTTGAAAATAGCTTTGTGTTATGAATTTAAAACCAATCTCATTTTATGGATGAGGGGACTGAAGGACAGAAGCATTAAGAATCTTGCCCACCATCATACAGGTGGTACGTGGAGGAGCCAGAATTCAGAAGCAGCTAATCAAGCTTCTGTAGGCACATTCATAACCACTATATCAAACTGCCTATCAGACTACTGAAAATGCCTAAATTCATCTTCTGTGCTAAGAATGGCATATAATTTACTGTAAAACTATGTAACAAATTATAATTCAAAAGAATACATTCAGTAGCTTTTAAAATCAAGTTCTATGCTTTTGTTTTTTGGTTTTGTTTTGTTTTGGGCTAAGGAACTGGGAGTAACTTTAAGAAGCGTGGCACAGAGATCAGACCTATGAGTTTTGGGCCTATACCTTCCTCTGGGTCCCAGCTGTCTGGCCTTGGCTATCAGCACTGGATTAGCTAACATTTCCTTGAAAGCCCATATTATCTACTCGTAATAATTGATTATTAACCACTGAAATAGCTACAGCTCCCTATTTCTCTATCCTTAATGCTCTTATGTCTGAAGTCTCTCTGGCAACCAATTTTTTTTTCCCCTCCTGCCGGATTAGAGTTTTGAGTACGGTAATGAGGACAGTGTGATGAAGTCTAAGTGTGGTGTCAAACCAATTAAATTAGCCTTCTCTTAAAGCTGTTCCCCATTGCTGGGCTAAGAATTATTTTCAATCAACAAACTTGAAAGAGTCTTGTTGAAAGATATAAACGTTGCAAGAAAGACGAAAACATTCCCATATTATCGCTGAGAAAATAAAATAATTTAATTGGAGGTGTTTTAATGATTAAAATCTTTTAATATTAACCACTGTCCTTTGTTACTACATTATGTGTATTGCTACTACACATAATGCAATCAGCAGAGTCAATACATGTATACTCTTATGATGACAAAAACCAAGACATAGGGCTTCCCTGGTGGCGCAGTGGTTGGGGGTCCGCCTGCCGATGCAGGAGACACGGGTTCGTGGCCCGGTCCGGGAAGATTCCACATGCTGCGGAGCAGCTGGGCCCATGACCCATGGCCGCTGAGCCTGCGCATCCGGAGCCTGTGCTCTGCAACACGAGAGGCCACAACAGTGAGAGGCCCGCGTACTGCAGGGGAAAAAAAAAAAAAAAAC
>NW_006782895.1:0-1266 GCF_000442215.2 Lipotes vexillifer
CCGATGCAGGGGACACGGGTTCGTGCCCTGGTCCGGGAAGATCCCACATGCTGCAGAGCAGCTAGGCCCGTGAGCCCTGGCCGCTGAGCCTGAGCATCCGGAGCCTGAGCTCCACAACGGGAGAGGCCACAACAGTGAGAGGCCTGCGTACCGCAAATAAATAAATAAATAAATAAAAAATAAAAAAGTGAAGCCCAACCCTCACCCAAATAAAAGACAGAAAAGATTAAGTATTCAAATATTTAGTTGCCTAAATGTGGAAAAGAGGTATAGTTTTCTTAACTGGCTACTTCAAATGCAGCTACTTTTATGACTAATGGGGTTTCTAAAATTTTTTTTTAACAACACTAAGTATATAAACATCTGATATATGAAACAATTAATAATTAGAGCCAGAGTTTCAGGAAGTAAAAGGAAGAAGAGACAGGGGGTATGTCCAGAGGGCTAAGTGTAACCCATAATACTCTCCATGATATATGCAGACCCCTACATCCTTATGGAACACAGTCTGAAAAGTCACTAATTCCCACTCTATTGCCTCTTGGTTATATACGGCTTAATAAAAAACCAGGGAAGTCACCACAGCAAATAGGAAAAAAGAAAACCATACGTTTGAATTCCTTTACTTCTCCTCAAACATCAGCCAAATTAAGTAAGATTTCAGAAACCAGAAAGAAATTTAAGGAATTGCCACAAATATATAAATGACTTACTAAAAAGATCTCCACCATTCATCCTGATGTTAATATCAGTTTCATGTGAATGACTGTCTTCTTTGATACTAAATACTTTTCAAATTGGACTGTAATCTTAAAAATCAGCAAATAAATGGTCACACTTCCACAGGCAGTTGAAATCTAATTTCTGTATGACTGAAGTAGACGGTAACGGTTAATTACAGAAGCTGCCAGTTAAGTGGAGACTTCAGCCCAGACTTGCACACAAAGTTGGCTTGGCGGCCCCTGGGGGCAGCTTTGAAAATGTCGCTTCTGTGGCTGATGAATAAGGTGACAGTTCTCCTACCTATGAATTGCTCCCCGTGAGCATAATGCTGATGCCTGAAATTAACTTCTATCCCTCTTGATCAGCATTCATTGATATTTATCCCTTTGAACTGCAGACTTTCCTCATTTTAGAGTCGGAAGCGAAGGAAGCCGAAACTAAATGGAGAGGAATCAGACATGAAATGTCCTCATCTGTCAACAGTTTAGCGTGAATGAGGCTTTCAGATCTTTCACTAGGGCAGAAGTCACTGAGATTCTTTCC
>NW_006782897.1:0-2144 GCF_000442215.2 Lipotes vexillifer
TGAAAAAAAAAAAAAAAAAAGGCAATCTTGCAGGTGGGGCTATTAGGCCAACTCAATGTACTGTTGTGTTTTACAGTTAGTGCTAATGTTACATGCTTGTACTGAAAATGCTCAAGATTCTCCCATTCAGGAAATGTCACAGGTTGACAGGTGTGATTCCCATCCCCTTCCAAGTGGTCTAATAAAAAGCACAGCTCCCAGAAGGAAAGAAAAGAAAATCAGATTATGTGGCTGAAGACTTGACGGCTCTGGAGTATTCAGAGAGGCTATTTCCCAGTACCACAGTGCCATCTGCCTGACACACGCACCAAGTACACTCCTTTTTAAAATGGAATGCAGGGACTTTCCTGGTGGCCTAGTGGTTAGGATTCCAGGCTTTCACTGCCGTGGCCCAGGTTCAATGTTGAACCCCTGGTCGGAGAACTAAGATCCCAGAAGCTGCACAGCCAAAAGAAAAAAAAGAAAAAGTGGCTCTTGCCCGAACGCTGAGCTCTTATTGAAAGCAAACAACTCAAACTAAAGACTCACCAATAAAGTGGTACACCAATAAAGAGCCCAAGAGGGCTCCTGACAAAATGGAAATCGTGTGTTCAACGGCACAGGTGGCCTAGCCCTAGAAGTGGCAACTACACTTTGGAGTAAACTTTATTCCTCTGCCTGTCACCTGTAACAAGCCACTATTTCAATAAGGCTCTCAAATCAGAAAAGTTCCCTTAAACGCCTGAGCCTGGCTCACTGATGCTTCAACTAAGTTAAAAGATGATGGTGCACACAGCAGCCATCCAGCCCCAACAACTCTGGAAAACCAAATGGGTTAAGTGCTAATGAGCTACACAGAATAAAAGCTACGATCCTCGTCTTAGATAATATTCTTAAGGACAAGACATTTTATATTTTTCTAACTCTTGGTCTGTTGCCAATGGCCTAGTCATCTCGTCTGTCACCTGAAAAACTATAGACTAGCAGATTAAAAACATCTCTTTGGGGTCACACACTGTGGGAAATTGCAGCTGTTGCTGAGGCAATCTGAGTCACTCATGTTGATTCAGTAAGGCTTGCTGTCTGATGAGAGTGAATGGCACTGAGAACAACTAAAATTACAATGCTGATCAAGTCTTTGGCATACCACCTAGATCCATCATCACACCAGACATGAAGCACACCCACTATCACAGACTGGCTACAAAACAAAGGACTTTATCTTTCTGATGCAGAAGCCACCACTGCATGCCAACTTGTGACTCCTGCCAAAAGTTGGTCCGTTTGTCTCACTGTGAAGAAGACCATATCACACGAGAACTACATCAAACCTTTGAATACTTCATGGAGCTCTCAATGGAGTCTCACTACCACTGAAACTTTTTCAGGCTACACTGTTACTGCTGCAGTCTGATGGGCTAACTCTGGTCACACTACTGTGGCTCTTGAAATTAATTCATGTAATGTTTTTGGCATATTCCAGACCACTAACAGTCCACTAACAGTACATCTTCTGTCAAAAAGGTCATCCCTGCAATGAGCCAATATTCAAAGTACTCAATGAACATTCCATATTCCCTATCCACAAGTACTGATAAGCATTTTAACACATCCCTCATCTCTTCTCACATCTTAGTAAGACAGTCTGGTCAATGAATGCAGCACAGCCAAACAAGGATGATCTCCTCTTAGCCACTTCCTGCATAATAATCAGGATGAAATAAGTGGTGAGTTATGAGATTATACAGACCTCCATTAAAAATTCAAGATTCTGCCCTGATTATCTTGACATGATGTTTCTTTCTTTCCCCTAAGAACAACTGCAGGCCAGGCCACCCCTCAGGATGATGGCCAACCAAAAAGGAATTCAAACAATCTGGTTTGGCCACCTGGATTCTCTTGTTGAACTGGCATGGTCCTACACATACAATGACCATTTGCTTGTGTACACTTCTCACCAAGTCCCCAGTGTAGACCAAGGTGAGGGTGAGACACCTTTATAATGGGTCTCTGAAAATCATTTTAAAATGCCCCTCTCCCAGTCACGTCCAGTTCCTCTAGATAAAAAAATCTGGGTGCAGGCTTTCCTGGTGGCACAGTGTTTGAGAGTCCGCCTGCCAATGCAGGGGATGCGGGTTCGTGCCCCGGTCTGGGAAGATCCCACA
>NW_006782898.1:0-1065 GCF_000442215.2 Lipotes vexillifer
CTGGAGGAATCAGCCTCCCTGACTTCAGACTATACTACAAAGCTACAGTAATCAAAACAGTTTTGTACTGGCACAAAGACAGACTTACAAATCAATGGAACAGGATAGAAAGCCCAGAAATAAACCCATACACCTATGGTCAACTTATCTATGCCAAAGTAGGCAAGACTATACAATGGAGAAAAGCCAGCCTCTTCAATAAGTGGTGCCAGACAGTTACATGTAAAAGAGTGAAATCAGAACATTCTCTAACACCATACACAAAAATAAACTCAAAATGGATTAAACACCTAAATGTATGATAAGATACTATAAAACTCTTAGAGGGAAATATAGGCAGAACATACTTTGACATAAATTGCAGCAATATCTTTTGTGATCCATCACCAGAGTAATGAAAATAAAAACAAAAATAAAAAAATAAGACCTAATTAAGCATAAATGCTTTTTCACAGCAAGGGAAACCATAAACAAAATGAAAAGACAATCCACAGAATGGGAGAAAATATTTGCAAATGATGCAACTGACAAGGGTTTAGTTTCCAAAATATACAAACAGCTCAGGCAGCTCAATATAAAAAAACAAAAAACACAATAACACAAATGGGCTGAAGATATAAATAGACATTTCTCCAAAGAAGACATACAGATGGCCAAAAAGCACGTGAAAAAATGCTCAACATTGCTAATTATTACAGAAATACAAATTAAAACTACAGTGAAGTATCACTCCACACCAGTTAGAAAAGCCTTCATGAAAATGTCTATTAACAATAAATGCTAGAGAGGGTGTGGAGAAACGGGAATCCTCCTACACTGTTGGTAGGAATGTAAATTGGTATGGCCACTATGGAGACTAGTATTGAAGTTCCTTAAAAATTAAAAGTAGAGGTACCATATGATCCAACAATCCCACTACTGGGCATATATCCAGAGAATATATATCCATAATCTGGAAAGATACATGCACCCCAATGTTCACTGCAGCACTATTTACAATACCCAAGACATGGAAACAACCTAAATGTCCATTGACAGATGAATGGATAAAGAAGATGTGATATA
>NW_006782899.1:0-235 GCF_000442215.2 Lipotes vexillifer
CATTCTTTTTTCTTTATTCTGTTCCACAGCAGTGAATTCCACCATTCTGTCTTCCAGGTCACTGGTCCATTCTTCTGCCTCAGTTATTCTGCTGTTGATTCCTTCCAGTGTACTTTTCATTTCAGTTATTGTATTGTTTATTTCTGTTTGTTTGTTCTTTAATTCTTCTAGATCTTTGTTAAATATCTCTTGCATCTTCTCGATCTTTGCCTCCATTCTTTTTCCAAGGTCCTGG
>NW_006782900.1:0-211 GCF_000442215.2 Lipotes vexillifer
AGAATCCTAAAGATGCCACCAGAAAACTACTAGAGCTAATCAATGAATCTGGTAAAGTTGCAGAATACAAAATTAATGCACAAAAATTTCTTGCATTCCTATACACTAACAGCGACAGGTCAGAAAGAGAAATTAAGGAAACAATCCCGTTCACCACTGCAACAAAAAGAATAAAATACCTAGGAATAAACCTACCTAAGGAGGTAAAAGA
>NW_006782901.1:0-205 GCF_000442215.2 Lipotes vexillifer
CGGGGCGGGCGGGGGCTGGGAGCTGAGGCTCGGGCTTCGGTCGGATCCCAGGGAGAGGACTGGAGTTGGCGGCGTGAACACATCCTGCTGGGGGTTAGTGCGCCACGGCTACCCGGGATGGAGTCCGGGGAAAAGTCTGGAGCTGCCAAAGAGGCAAGAGACTTTTTCTTACCTCTTTGTTTCCTGGTGCGCGAGGAGAGGGGAT
>NW_006782903.1:0-475 GCF_000442215.2 Lipotes vexillifer
ATCTTAGAGGAAATGGTTTCAGTTTTTCACCATTGAGAATGATGTTGGTTGTGGGTTTGTCATGTATGGCCTTTATTATGTTGAGGTAAGTTCCCTCTATGCCTACTTTTTGGAGAGTTTTTTAAAATCATAAATAGGTGTTGAATTTTGTCAAAAGCTTTTTCTGCATCTGTTGAGATTATCAAATGGTTTTTATTATTCAATTTGTTAATATGGTGTATCACCTTTGCCTATATTGAAGAATCCTTGCATTTCTGGGATAAACACAACTTGATCATGGTGTATGATCCTTTTAACATGCTGCTGGATTATGTTTGCTAGTATTTTGTTGAGGATTTTTGCATCTTTGTTCATCAGTGATATTAGCCTGTAGTTGCTTTCTTTATAACATCGTTTTGATATCATGGTGATTGTGGCCTCATAGAATGAGTTTGGGAGTGTTCTTCCCTCTGCTATATTTTGGAAGAGTTTGAGA
>NW_006782904.1:0-1369 GCF_000442215.2 Lipotes vexillifer
CCGCGGCATGTGGGATCTTCCCGGACCGGGGCACGAACCCGCGCCCCCCGCATCGGCAGGCGGGCTCTCAACCACTGCGCCACCAGGGAAGCCCACCACGTCTCTTCTTGCATATATTTATGAAGAGACTCCTCGTGAGATTTTCAGTTATGACTCAGGCCACGGTCTCCCCATTTGCCAGCTGATACTTGAAAAATGCGTGAGATGCCGAATTGTATCCAGACAGGCTGGAAACGGGTATAAAATGGGCTGTGAGGCAAAGGACTTTCACCTACAGTGGCTACTCAGTCTGGGGACGGCCCTCGGCTCCCTATGGCCAACCATTATCCCATAACCCATAACCCAGCTCAGAGCACCTGCCTTTCCTGTTCTCCAGACCTCAGGTGACTCTTGTACACTGGAAATGGGGCCGAGAAATGTGCATTGTTTTGTTCTGTTTTTTTTTGTTTTGTTTTTGGCTCAGAAACACGGATTTGGAAGCTTCCCTCATTCCTCCCACCCAAAGCCTCCAGAGTAGACTGAGCATGACAGCGGAAACCAGTGCCTGGGAGACATCGGAGTGGAAAGGCAAAGAGGAAGGGGGCGTCCAGGAGAGGACAGTCGGGGTGACGGGGTACAGCCAGTGAGAACGGGCAGGCTGTGTCTGTGAAGCAGGGAGGTCGGCGGTGTTCGCGCTGGTGGGCAGGTCGTCTGAAACTGGGGGCACATCTGAAACTGAACGAGGCACGGCCATCGTCCCCCAGCCCACATTTCTCCGGCCCACCTTGGAAATGAGACCCTCTCTCACCCAACCGCTGGCCTCAGGCCCCCTTCATCCATCACACGAGTCACCAAGCCTTGCCTGCTGCCTCCGCGCCGCCGGCTGAGAGCCTCAGGACAGAACGGGTCCCCACCTCTCCCCACATACACTCTGCGCAGAGGAAGGCGGAGTCCTAGCCCTCCACTCAGCTCTTAACCCGCCCACGGCCCCTGGGATCAGCTCAAAGCGCACTTGCCCTAAACGACCCAGCCTCCTGCCCCGGCCTCCGGAACCCCTGCAGCCCCTCCAAGCCACGTGTGAGCCTCCGAAAGCACTGTTTGCCCGACTCCGGTTTACGGCGCTCACCCTTCCCTCTCCACGCAAGCATCACGGCCTCAGGCGGCGTCCTAGTCCCCACCCTGCGCGACTCTCCCAGACCCTGCGCCCCGGACGCGCGCCCAGGCCCGAGCCGCACAGCCAGCGCTCCGGTAAACAGGCTGCCCCGCCCGCCCCGCGCTCTGCGGGAGGGGCCCCCACGCGCGCGCGGGTCCACCTGCCTCCTCTGCTCCGCGGGACCCCGACGCTGCAGCGCCCAGTGCCGCCCACCGCCCAGGACTTCCCGGCGGCGCG
>NW_006782906.1:0-6344 GCF_000442215.2 Lipotes vexillifer
ATGAACCCGTGTCCCCTGCATCGGCAGGTGGACTGTCAACCACTGCGCCACCAGGGAAGCCCTCAGCCTATTTTAATGTCTCATCTTTAAACTTCCTTTTCCTCATCTATAACAGGCAGATAATAGTGGTGTCTACTAGCTAGGATTCATGTGATGATTAAACAAGATGATGTGTGAGAGATTTAATCAATGTTAAGTATACAGTAAGTGTTCAATAAAATATCAGTTTATTATTCTTGCATATTAAACTGCATCTGAAAAACATATGAACATTTCAGTTCAAGCATAAGACATATAACCCAAACTTTACATACATTTTTTTTTATAACTAATGAAATTAAATTTGGTTGCTAAAATTTGCCTCTGTCTCTGTTTGTGTTAATCTCTGCCTTCCCCTCTTCTCCTGCATCTCTTTTCATGGCTTCTGATATTAGCAAACAAACGACCACCAAGCTTTTCTCAACTGCAACCAAAACATTGCTTTTCTTCATTGAATCCCATGGAAAGAAAACCATAGGGAAAGCCTGGAAGGGGCGGTCAGGGAGGGGACGTGGGGGAGGATGGTAGGACAACAGGCTGGCAGTGATCCTTCCTCTGAATCTTAGGTACCTAATTCAGACATGGTTATTTTACTTTCTGGATAATTTTAATCTCACCCATGACTACGTGCTCCATTCTGAGTCAACAGTAAGTATTTAAGATTTCTTGGGCCACTGAGTCTCATTTACTTATTGGTAGAATGAAAAGACATAAGACTCTTTATTATCTGTATTTGATTAACCACTATTCTTCCTTCCCCCTAAGAGAGCTTTGGCCTCTTTTTTCTCTCCCTTCCTCCTCTACCCAACTCCACACTTTGCCGGTAAGCATTCAGATTTATTATTGGTTCCTTGGCTATTTGTTCAATTTGATCTTCTGTTCATGGTCTAAGCTGAAATTTGATTCATGAGTCTTCTTTCTTTATCCTCTCTGATTTCATTCCATGATAACTCTGCCGCACTTGTTATTTCTCTGGTATCTCCTCCTGTCTCATTTCCATCAATGGCTTCAACAAAATGCATAGGTACTGCTTCCATTCCCTCTCATCACTTTTAGGCAGTCATTATGCTTAAATATTTAGCCTCTATTGATTTCCACTTGCATATCACAGTTTAGTTAAGACCGTGATGTCAAATATCCTTTACAGCTTTTTCATTCCTCTTTTTCCCTTGTCATGCTTCTTTGCTCCTGCATAGAATTTCCTCAGAAATTTCCCTGGAGTGATTAAGATCTGTATCTATTTTTTTTTTTTTCCTCCTCAGGCCACAAGCTTTCTGCTTCACTGCTTAATATTTTTTTCTTCTTTCTCTGCTTATGTTAACTATTGTTTTTCTTATTTTCTTTCCTCCTTTCACTTACTAAGGAACACAACTGCTGATTCTTTACACAATCTTCTGATTTAAAGAAGCTGGTGAGGAAGTCTTCAACTGCAGCTACACCAAATTTTCTGCTATACCATGGTAGGATTTAAAAGAAAGGAGAAATGTTCAGAATTAGATAATACATGAGGGACTATTTTGGTAAGTTATCCACACAAGATAGAAGAACACAAACTTTTATTCTTATAAGCAGAACTCCGGCCATAGTAAAGATTACTGCCTGGGTCTCTGAATTTGGGAAGGTAGTGTGGTAAAGAGATTTTCTAATCAAAGTGTGGCCCATCTTGAGTAGCAATCTTGACATCACCTAGATGCTTGTTAGAAATGAAGACCCTTTTGTTCCACCCCAGACCCACAAAATCAGAATCTGCAATTTTAACAGATGTATGCACGTTACAGTTTGAAAGCACTGGCATAGAGGAGAGCCTCCTTAAAATTCAGATCAGTTCAACTTTAACACTATTTAGGCAGACTTTAACTTGAACTCTTTGAATTTCTATTTACTCACCCATGAATTGTGAGTAATAATGCCTAATCTTTCAAGTTGTTGTAAGAAATAGGAATAAAATGTGTACAATTCTTGCAGTCAATAAATAGCAATGGTTATACTAGTGGATTTCTTAAAAGATAGAACTAGGAGGGGATTTTAATTTCTCTGACTACATTTTAAATTTGGAGTCATTAAAAAGAGAAAAACCTGGTTTCAGAAATGTTCCCATTTTTCCCCCATGCCATCTGAAACAAAAACCCACATTTCTCAAGCCATATAGATGAAAGCCAAATTATTTTGTGAATTATAAAGGTATTAACAGATGTTAAGCAAATATTTAAAATTGTGTGTACACACCAGAAAAATGGATTAAATATTAACCCTTGTTACCATTTCAGGAACTCTCTTAGTATCAGGAATAATGACTGGAATTGGGTTTGAATCTCAATTTACTTGCTAATCATATGAGCTTGGCCAAGTCACAGAACTTTTCAGGGATTTGGTTTCTCATCTATAAAATGTGAGAAATAATAATTAGTAGGGTTGCTTTGAGAATCAAAGAAAAATAATGAGATTTATTTATTTATGTGTTTGTCCGCCCATCCATCCATTTGACAAACATTTATTAACTTCCTATTACATTTTGAGCACTGGGGAAGGCACTAGGCACCTAAAAGTGAAGACGACATAGTCCTTATCTCAAGAAGCTCATTCTTTTTAAAAGAATATCTGTAAACCTTAGCTACCATACTATTGAACACACACTATTGAACACGTAATAAATGTCAGGCACCATACTAAACACATTATGCTATTTTACTTGTTTCTCAGGAAAACTGAGGCTTAGAGAGGTTGAGTAACTTCCCAATGGCATTCAGTGAGGCAGTGGCAGACACGAAACACAATAAACCCTGGTAGTATAAACTACAGAGCAAGCACTATGGAAAAGTGAGCTGCTATGATCATGACACAGAGCAGAATCCAGAACTAGATGGCTTTATTGGAAACTTCCCTGAGTCTGGGGTTCCCTGCTTTGCATCTTTTCCTGAGAAATGAATTCTTTCTACTGTGGGCCGTTTCTTTTGTACAGATGCTTCCCAGCTGGAGCTGGGATGGAGGAGTCACCTGCGGAATGTTGAGACTTGATCTCCTTCCCTCCCCAGAAGAAAAAAATAATCTTCTGTGGTTAAATTTCATTTTCCTTTTAACTCTCCAGCAGCCTTTTGGTTTCTGCTGTTTCTGTTTTGTGGATGAATTGATTTTACGTGTTATTTCCCCCTTAAATTTTAAGGACGTGTATCTTCCCAAAAAGAACAAAGGAAGAGAAACAACTTGTAAATTATCACAAGAAAAACCCCTGCTAAAAGCAATAAGTTTGCTGACAGATGGCAGAATCAGTTGAAAAGCAAGTACCATATTTACTGAGTCTAACCCATTTAGTAAGCCAAAAAAGTGTTATCTAATTCTATCCCCTGTGTATGTGTATGTTTTGGAATAAACAGATGCCTAATGAGAAATGTGCCTGGTGTAGTTTTGGAGGAACCTGGATAAACCCAGGCTCTGGGTCAGGGTTTGATTTTGTGCAAATTCGAGTCTATCGTAAGCTAAGTTGTTAGAGCAAAAATAACATGAAAATGCTGTCAAAGAAACATTATTTTTAAAAAACAGCACACCCCAGAATTATTATACCACATAAGTTTGCTTTTAAAACTCCCTCTATTATATAGTTTTATATCAACCACAAAGTACTTAAAAAAAAGGGCACATGCCCTGTCATCATAGGAAAGTTGGGTGTGTGCTTGGTTAGTATAACAAATTTGGATATTATCAAGTTTTTAAAAAATTATAGAAAACAAAATGGAAATAACCCATCAAAACATACGTTTGTTATATTGTACAGGACATAGCTGAGACGTGACCTTCCACCCTCACCTCCTTCCTCCAAAACCCAGTTTTCTAAAAGAAAGAAATGCTAATCCTATGACTATCTTATTTTGAATACTGAATTTTGAGACTGTATATTCAGATGAAGATGTATTATGACCCAGTCTAAGCCACAAGGCATAAATGAAGTCAGGGATATTGTATGTACAAAAAGAACTAAGAATAGACTCAAATTCTAAGTGAGCACATGGACCATGGTTTCTGGAAAGTGGACTTATTGGTTATTATTTAATGCCTCTGTGAGTTTCTGTAAGTAAAACATTGAGAGCAATGAATTTGCACAGGGTTAGTATGAGTGCAGATATACCTCCCTCGGTAACCAGCACTCATGGAGAAAAAGTCAAGGGACTGCTGTTCTTTTTGGACTTTTTTCTTTCCTTCCTTCCTCCTCTCCACCCCCACTCTTTCTCTTTCAGTAGAGAACATGGAAACATGAATAATCAATTAATATAACACAAAGTAAACTTCAAAATAATGATAAAATGTTCAACTTGCTAAGAACCCATGGTAATCCTAAATGTATCTAATAACAGAACTTCAAAAGCCAAATGACAGAAATAAAAAGCCAAATAGAAAAAGTACCCAATCATAATTGGAGATGTTAACAACCTTTCCTCAGTAATTGATAGAACAAGTAGACAGCAAAGCAGAAAAGATAGAAATGAATGGCTACCAACTAGACCTAATTGATTTTTATAGAAGCCCATACCTAACAGCTGCAGAACATATATTCTTTTCAAACACATATGGAACATGTGGTATCTCATTAGGCTTTAATTTTCATTTTTGTAATTCATGAGCATAAACATGCTTTTATATGATTATTGGCTATTGGCATAGATGCTATTGGCGGCTTTCACCAGCACGGTGCTTCTGTGCTTCAGCTGCTGCTGACAGCTTACTCTTGTCTCTTCTCAGAGGATTGCCATCGGCTGATGGGGGCCACCTCACCCTGTAGAAGCCACCCGCTTGGCACTCCTAGAAGGAAATGCCATCGTGCCAGAGGCAGCCCACAGCTAGACCAACTGATGTAGGGGTACAACAGGCCAGCTACCTCGTGTCTGGGCAGGACAAGCTGCGGGCTACAATTCATATTGCAGAGCTTCTTATAAGATCAGGTGAGTCTAGATTTAAACACAAAAAAGCAAAGTGCTTGGCTTTTCCTCTCTCCCATGCCTGCTGGTTGTGAGAGCTGTGTGTGGAGGAAGGCAGTGAGGCAGTGGGCACTGCTAATGCTTCCATTTTAGCTCACCCAAGAGAAGTAGGGGAATAGACTCAAGTCTACTCACTTTGGTCTTTGTTTCTTTAAGGCATAAATTGCTAATAGTGACAGGAGAGAATTTGTTGGCTGCTTTTTATCAAAAAAATAAAAATAATACAGGACTTTATAAGAATAGAAAAACTTTACATTTTTAAAAATTTGAGACCTAAAACCTTTTTAAACCCAAGGTTACTAGCAGGGTTGAGTTACCTTCTTAAAATAGACACAGCTAATTCTGTAAATCGAGTTAGTAACACACTTTTTAGGAGGTAGCCAGTGTTTTTCCCTTTTCTTCTAAAGTACAAAAAGTTCTAGTTCACGTAAAGGTCCCAAAGGAAATTCTTGACTTTCTTCTGGGTAGGTTCAACCAACATTCAAGTACAGTGCTTCTTTTTTTTCTTTCCAGTAATTTGCTGAGCTGTGCTGAGCTGTGCTGCTTGGCAAGCTACTTAACCTTTCTGAACCCGAATTTAGAAAACTTCAAAATACTTGACACATTTCTCTCGAGGCGCCAGTGGAATTAGCAAATGATTCAGCAAATGGGTTTCATGATTCCTAGAAAAGTAAGCTCATATTTTTTATAAGCACTGGGCAGTGAAAATAAGTCTTATCAAACACTTTGCCCATCTGTCCTAATGTACTATTTTAAATGAATACTCCAGTTTTTCTTTCTTTATGTGCTTATTTTATTTATGACTTCCCTTCTTCTAGAAAGCCAAGCTATGTAGCCTTCATTTGATGAAGCAAAGTCTGGAAAGCATAAGCTTTGAGCAAGTTAGTCCTTTCTGTTTTTTTATTTTTCTGACTGAAACACTAAAATATGTTTGATTTTTTGAAAACTTCAGATATATTTATGATTTAGATCAGGGGTCAGATTTGGTCTAAGGGCTGTAGTTGGCCAACCTGTGGTTTAGCTGGTGGAAGAAACTTGTATTAACCCCAGCCCATACACAAACTTTCTCCCCCTCTCTCTTTCATCCATTATTTATCTGTGGTTTGTTTTATATGCTTCAAGAGTTTTTTGCTCTTTATTTTATTTTTTTAATTAATTAACTAATTTTTTTTGCTGTATGCGGGCCTCTCACTGTTGTGGCCCCTCCCGTTGCGGAGCACAGGCTCTGGACACGCAGTCTCAGCAGCCATGGCTCACGGGCCCAGCCGCTCCGCGGAATGTGGGATCCTCCCGGACTGGGGCACGAACCCGTGTCCCCTGCATCGGCAGGCGGACTCT
>NW_006782907.1:0-46577 GCF_000442215.2 Lipotes vexillifer
AGGGAGGGAGGGAGAAAGAAGAAAGAAAGCAGACCTTCTATTCCTAACAGCCAGACTAGAAACTATCCAAATGTCCACCAACAACTGAATATGAAATTTCATCAAGCTGTACCCTTAGGTGCATGTATTTACCCTCCAATTAAAAGTTTTAAAACTTAAGTACAATGGTTCTGCCCCTTGATCAGGTATCCTTTGACCCCAGTCCTGGAAGGAAGCACCCACACTGGCTCCCTATGCACAAGAGAAGCAAATAGAAGTAGAGGTTTGAGATAATTCGTGGGGAGGAAAAAGAAAGAAAGAAAAATGTTTCTGAAACACCTAATTGAAGCCTGTGATTCTGTCTACAAAGAAACATACCACTGGCATTATTATAAGTCAACTCTTATTCCAGACCCTTTCTATACGCACGTTTCCAAAAATTTGGCTCATTTCTCAGAAAGACTTAGTAAACGCCCCCACTGCTTACAAAGAGCCAGTCTTGACGAGCAGGAAAAAGTTTACAAGCTGCTAATGAGAGTTTAGCACCCTTTGAGGGACAAACAGCTCCAGTCAGCAGCTCCTCAGAGGCAAATGAGCCCCCTGTGCCCAGCAGGTACCAGCCAGGAGGTACAGTCCTGCATTGATTGCTAGGTAACACAGCCAAAAGGGCGTCTGGGTTAATTATCATTCCATACACTCAGTGGAAAACACGCTAAGCCACATATCTCTGGGTTCTCCAAACATCAAGACAGATAACCAGAAAGCAACAAACTCACAATAGCAACAGCTAGACTGTGACGGCCTTATGCCACTTTTCCTTTTGCTTAAGGGAAAATTTCCTCAGGAAGGGACACAAAGTAGACTCAGTCCCATCTATTTGCTTGTTTCATTCATTCATTTAACAAGCATTCATGAAGTGCCGATTTTGCAACAGTTACTCTTGTAGATGCTGCATATGCAACACTAAACAAGATCTTCAAAATCCCTGCCCACGGAGACCTTCAAGACGGCAGAGGAGTAAGACATGGAGATCACTTTCCTCCCCACAAGTACATCAAAAATACATCTACATGTGGAGCAACACCTACAGAACACCTACTGAATGCTGGCAGAAGACCTCAGACCTCCCACAAGGCAAGAAACTCCCCATGTACCTGGGGAGGTCAAAAGAAAAATGAAAAACCAGAGACAAAAGAATACAGACAGGACCTGCACTTCTGGGAGGGAGCTGTGAAGGAGGAAAGGTTACCACACACAAGAAGACCCTTCGCGGGCAGAGACTGCAGGTAGTGGGGTGGGGGGAAGCTTCAGAGCCACAGAGGAGAGCGCAGCAACAGGGGTGCGGAGGGCAAAGCTGAGAGACTCCTGCACAGAGGACCGGTGCCGACCAGCACTCACCAGCCCGAGAGGCTTATCTGCTCACCCACCGGGGTGGGTGGGGGCTGGGAGCTGAGGCTCGGGCTTCGGTTGGAGCGCAGGGAGAGGACAGGCGGCGTGAACACAGCCTGAGAGGGTTACTGCACCACAGCTAGCCGGGAGGGAGTCCGGACCTGCCGAAGAGGCAACAGACCATTGTTTCAGGGTGTGTGAGGAGAAGGGATTCCTTCCCTGTGTGCCGACAGAAGGCAGAGCACCACCTAAGCGAGCTCCAGAGACAGGCGTGAGCCGCTGCTATCAGCTTAGACCCCAGAGACGGGCATCAAACACTAACGCTGCTGCTGCCGCCACCAAGAAGCCTGTGTGCAAGCACAGGTCACTATCCACAGCCCCCTTCCGGGAAGCCTTTGCAGCCCGCCACTGCCAGGGTCCCGTAATCCAGGGACAGCTTCCCCGGGAGAAGACATGGAGTGCTTCAGGCTGCTGCAACATTACATAGGCCTCTGCCACTGCAGGCTTGCCCCTCATTCCAGTTGTGACTACCCCGGCCTGAGTGAGCAAGAGCACCCTAATCAGCTGCTGCTTTAACCCCCTCCTGTCTGGGTGGGGAACAGATTCCTGAGGGTGACCTACACGCAGAGGCGGGGCCAAAACCAAACCTGAACCCCAGCACCCGTGTAAACAAAGAAGAGAATGGGAAATCTCTCCCAGTAGCCTCAGGAGCAGCAGATTAAGTCCCCACAATCAACTCGATGTACCCTGCATCTGTGGAATACATGAACAGACAATGAATCGTCCCAAAATTGAGGTGGTAGACTTTGGGAGCAACTGCAGACTGGGGGTTTGCTGTCTATGACTGATTTGTTTCTCATTTTTATGTTTATCTTAGTTTACTTTTTAGTGCTTGTTATCATTGCTGGATTTGTTTATTGGCGTGGTGGCTCTCTTCTTTTTTTTCTTTTAATAATTTAAAAAATTACTTTTAATTTTGTTTTCATTCCCTTCTTCTCCCTTTTGTCCTGAGCAGTGTGGCTGACAGGGTCGTGGTGCTCTGGCATGGTGTCAGGCCTGAGCTTCTGAGGTGGGAGAGCTGACTTCAGGACACTAGACCACCAGAGACCTCCTGACCCCATGTAATATCAGTTGGCGAGAGCTCTCGCAGAGATCTCCGTCTCAACATAAGACCCAGCTCCACCCAATGGCCAGCAAGCACCAGTGATGAATGCCCCATGCCAAACAACTAGCAAGACAGGAACACAACCCCATGCATTAGCAGAGAGGCTGCCTAAAATCATAATAAGGTCACAGACACCAAGAAACACACCACCAGATGTGGTCCTGCCCCCAAGAAAGACAAGATCCAGCCTCATCCACCAGAACACGGGCACCAGTCCCCTCCATCAGGAAGCCTACACAGGCCACTGAACCAACCTCACCCACTGGGGGAAGACACCAAAAACAAAGGGAACTATGAACCTACAGGCTGCAAAAAGGACACCCCAAACACAGAAAGTTAAACAAAATGTGAAGACAAAGAAATATGCAGATGAAGGAGCAAGGTAAAAACCCACCAGACCAAACAAATGAAGAGGAAACAGGTAGCCTACCTGAAAAAGAATTCAGAGTAATGACAGTAGAGATGATCCAAAATCTTGGAAAAAGAATGGAGAAAATACAAGAAACGTTTAACAAGGACCTAGGAGAACTAAAAAGCAAACAAACAATGATGAACAACACAATAAATGAAACCAAATATTCTCCAGAAGGAATCAATAGCAGAATAACTGAGGCAGAAGAACAGATACGTGACCTGGAAGATAAAATGGTGGAAATAACTACCACAGAGCAGAATAAAAAGAATGAAAAGAGCTGAGGACAGTCTCAGAGACCTCTGGAACAACATTAAATAGACCAACATTTGAATTATAGGGGTCCCAGAAGAAGAGGAGAAAAAGAAAGGGTCTGAGAAAATATTTGAAGAGATTATAGTTGAAAACTTCCCTAACATGGGAAAGGAAATCAAGTCCAGGAAATGCAGAGAGTCCCATACAGGATAAATCCAAGGAGAAACACATCAAGACACATACTAATCAAACTATCAAAAATTAAGAAAAAATATTAAAAGCAGCAAGGTAAAAGCAACAAATAACATACAAGGGAATCCCCATAAGGTTAAGAGCTGCTCTTTCAGCAAAACTCTGCAAGGCAGAAGGGAGTGGCGGGACATATTTAAAATGATGAAAGGGAAAAACCTACAACCAAGATTACCCTACCCAGAAAGGATCTCATTCAGATTCAATGAAGAAATTAAAACTTTTACAGAAAAGCAAAAGTTAAGAGAATTCAGCACCACCAAACCAGCTTTACAACAAATGCTAAAGGAACTTCTCTAGGAAGGAAACAGAAGGGAAGAATAAGATCTACAAAAACAAACCCAAAACAATTAAGAAAATGGTAATAGGCACATACATATCGATAATTACCCTAAATGTAAATGGATTAAATGCTCCAACCAAAAGACACAGGCTGGCTAAATAGATACAAAAACAAGACCCGTATACATGCTGTCTACAAGAGACTCACTTCAGATTTAGGGACACATCAGACTGAAAGTAAGGGGATGGAAAAAGATACTCCATGCTAATGGAAATCAAAAGAAAGCAGTAGGTTTCAAAATTCTCATATAAGACAAAATAGACTTTAAAATAAAGACTATTACAAGAGACAAAGAAGGACACTACATAATGATCAAGGGATCAACCCAAGACGAAGATATAACAATTGTAAATATTTATGTACCCAACATAGGAGCACCTCAATTCAGAAGGCAAATGCTAACAGCCATAAAAGGGGAAATCGACAGTGACACAATAATAGTAGGTGACTTTGACACCCCACTTTCACCAATGGACAGATCATCTGAAACGAAAATAAATAAGGAAACAAAAGCTTTAAATGACACATTAGACAAGATGGACTTAACTGATATTTACAGGACGCTCCATCCAAAGACAACAGAATATACTTTCTTCTCAAGTGCTCATGGAACTTTCTCCAGGAGAGATCATATCTTGGGTCATAAATCAAGCTTTGGTAAATTTAAGAAAATTAAAATCATATCTAGTATCTTTTCCAATCACAGTGCTATGAGACCAGATATCAATTACAGGAAAAAACTGTAAAAAATACAAACACATGGAGGCTAAACAATATGCTACTAAATAACCAAGAGATCACTGAAGAAATCAAAGAGGAAATCAAAAAATACCTAGAAACAAATGACAATGAAAACACGACCACCAATAGGAATCTAGAGCCTGAACTCCTGAAACCACTTTTATTAAAGAAAATAGAAAATTCCTCAAAAAAATAAAAAAGAAAGAAAGAAAACACTACCATCCAAACCTTATGGGATGCAGCAAAATCAGTTCTAAGAGGGAACTTTATAGCAATACAATCCTACCTCAAGAAACAAGAAAAATCTCAAATAAACAACCTAAACTTACACCTAAACCAATTAGAGAAAGAAGAACAAAAAACCCCCAAAGTTAGCAGAAGGAAAAAAATCATAAACATCAGATCAGAAATAAATGAAAAAGAAATGAAGGAAACAATAGCAAAGATCAATAAAACTACAATCTTGTTCTTCGAGAAGATAAAAATGAAAAACCATTAGCCAGACTCATAAAGAACAAAGGGGAGAAGACTCAAACCAACAGAATTAGAAATGACAAAAGAGAAGTAACAACTGACACTGCAGAAATACAAAGGATCATGAGAGACTACGACAAGCAATTATATGCCAATAAAATGGACAGCAAGGAAGAAATGGACAAATTCTTAGAAAAGCACAACCTTCCAAGACTGAACCAAGGAGAAATAGAAAATATAAACAGACCAATCACAAGCACTGATATTGAAATTGTGATTAAAAATCTTCCAACGAACAAAAGTCCAGGACCAGATGGCTTCACAGGCGAATTCTATCAAACATTTAGAGAAGAGTTAACACCCATCCTTCTCAAACTCTTCCAAAATATAGCAGAGGGAGGAACACTCCCAAACTCAATCTATAAGGCCAGCATCACCCTGATACCAAAACCAGACAAAGATGTCACAGAGAAAGACAACTATAGGCCAGTATCAGTGATGAACATAGATGCAAAAATCCTCAACAAAATACTAGCAAACAGAATCCAACAGCACATTAAAAGGATCATACACCATGATCAAGTGTGGTTTATCTCAGGAATACAAGGATTCTTCAATATATACAAATCAATCAATGTGATACACCATATTAACAAACTGAAGAATAAAAACCATATGATCATCTCAATAGATGCAGAAAAAGCTTTCAACAAAATTCAACACCGATTTACGATAAAAACTCTCCAGGAAGTAGGCATAGAGGGAACCTACCTCAACATAATAAAGGCCATGTATGACAAACCCACAGCCAACATTGTTCTCAATGCTGAAAAACTGAAACCATTTCCTCTACGATCAGAAACAAGACAAGGTTGCCCACTCTCACCACTATTATTCAACATAGTTATGGAAGTTTTAGCCACAGCAATCAGAGAAGAAAAAGACATAAAAGGAATCCAACTCGGAAAAGAAGAAGTAAAACTGTCACTATTTGCAGATGACATGATACTGGACGTAGAGAGTCTTAAAGATGCCACCAGAAAACTACAAGAGCTAATCAATGAATTCGGTAAAGTTGCAGGATACAGCATTAATGCACAGAAATCTCTTGCATTCCTATACACTAACGATGAAAAATCTGAAAGAGAAATTAAGGAAACAATCCCATTCACCACTGCAACAAAAAGAATAAAATACCTAGGAATAAACCTACCTAAGGAGACAAAAGACCTGAACGCAGAAAACTATAAGACACTGATACAAACAGATGGAGAGATATACCATGTTCTTGGATTGGAAGAATCAACACTGTGAAAATGACTCTACTACCCAAAGCAATCTACAGATTCAACACAATCCCTATCAAACTACCAATAGCATTTTTCACAGAACTAGAACAAAAAATTTCACAATTTGTATGGAAACACAAAAGACCCCGAATAGCCAAAGCAATCTTGAGAAGGAAAAACGGAGCTGGAGGAATCAGGCTCCCTGACTTCAGATGACACTCAAAGCTACAGTAATCAAGGCACTATGGTACTGGCACAAAAACAGAAATATAAATCAATGGAATAGGATAGAAAGCCCAGAGATAAACCCACACACATATGGCCACCTTATCTTTGATAAAGGACGCAAGAATATACCATGGAGAAAAGACTGTCTTCAATAAGTGGTGCTGGGAAAACCGGACAGGTACATGTAAAAGAATGAAATTAGAACACTTCCTATCACCATACACAAAAATAAGCTCAAAATGGATTAAAGACCTAAATGTAAGGGCAGACACTATAAAACTCTTAGAGAAAAACACAGGTAGAACACTCTATGACACAAATCACAGCAAGATCCTTTTTGACCCACCTCCCAGAGAAATGGAAATAAAAACAAAAATGAACAAAGAGGACATAATGAAACTTAAAAGGTTTTGCACAGCAAAGGAAACCATAAACAAGATGAAAGGACAACACTCAGAATGGGAGAAAATATTTGCAAGCGAAGCAACGGACAAAGAATTAATTTCCAAAATATACAAGCAGCTCATGCAGCTCAGTACCAAAAAAACAAAAACCCAATCCAAAAATAGGCAGAAGACCTAAGTAGACATTTCTCCAAAGAAGACATACAGATTGCCAACAAACACATGAAACACTGCTCACCATCACTAATCATTAGAGAAATGCAAATCAAAACTACAATGAGGTATCACCTCACAAAAGTCAGAATGGCCATCATCAAAAAATCTACAAACAATAAATGCTGGAGAGGGTGTGGAGAAAAGGGAACCCCCCTGCACTGTTGGTGGGAATGTAAATTGATACAGCCACTATGGAGAATAGTATGGAGGCTCCTTAGAAAACTAAAAATAGACCTACCATATGACCCAGCAATCCCACTACTGGGCATATACCCTGAGAAAAACATAACTCAAAAAAAGAGTCATGTACCACAATGTTCAGTGCAGCACTATTTACAATAGCCAGGACATGGAAGCAACCTAAGTGTCCACTGACAGACGAATGGATAAACAAGATGTGGCACATATATACAATGGAATATTACTCGGCCATAAAAAGAAACGAAATTGAGTTATTTGTAGTGAGGTGGATGGACCTAGAGTCTGTCATACAGAGTGAAGGAAGTCAGCAAGAGAAAAACAAATATATGTGCTAACACATATATATGGAATAAAAAAAAAAATGGTTCTCATGAACCTAGGGGCAGGACAGGAGTAAAGATGCAGACGTAGAGAATGGACTTGAGGACACGGGGAGGGGGAAGGGTAAGCTGGGACAAAGTAAGAGAGTGGCATGGACATATATACACTACCAAATGTAAAATAGCTAGCTAGTGGGAAGCAGCCGCATAGCACAGGGAGATCAGCTCCGCGCTTTGTGACCACCTAGAGGGATGGGATAGGGAGGGTGGGAGGGAGACGCAAGAGGGAGGGGATATGGGGATGTATGTATGCATATAGCTGATTCACTTTGTTATACAGCAGAAACTAACACAACATGGTAAAGCAATTATACTCCAATAAAGATGTTAAAAAAAAATTAACTGGGTCATGATGTTCCTTCCTCTGCATAAAGCCCTCCAACTGTTTCTCAGTGTTCTCAGTTTAAAATTCAAGTCTGGAGTGATCTATCAGTTGCGTACCTCACCCCAGATGTTGCTGCACTTTCTCCCTTGCTCACAGAGCTGCAGGGCACCAGCTTCAGAACTTGGCCGTGACTGTTCATCCTGCCTGCCCCGTGTCTCCCTCTGACCTCCACAGTGCCAGCTCCTCCCTCCATTTGGTCCTTGTCTCCGTGAAGTCTTCCCAGACTAAGGAATCCAGAGTTCCCACTTACACACTCCCCACTGCATCACTCCCTTTTAGTATTTTAATATTGCATGAATGCTACTTGGTTTTGGCTTGTTTGTATTTTTCTTAACTTGTGTATTTTCTTCCTCCTCTGATAAGAAGCAAGTTCCATGGGAGGCGTGACATTTTCCATCTTGGTCACTGTGATACCCCAGAGCCAAGGCCAGTGTCAGCCACCTGTTTAGTAAACACTCATAAAGGTGTATGAAATAAATGAATTTCTCTGCATCTCAACTTCTTTGAGTGTAAAATGGGGATAACAACAAATTAGTAGAATTGCTATAAGAATCAAATGACTCCTAGTACATAATGGACAGTCGATATATATGGGTTTCTTTCTCCTTTCTTTGACGTTGATAAATTATTGGTGAAGGGTACTGAATGAAAACTTCTCCTATAGAAACAGGCCTTTCTTAATTATATTCTGCAAGTGGACTTAGTTACTGTCTAGGCTTTTTATATAGGCTTAAAGTGAAATAGGAAATTTTCCAAGCACATGATTACTATGATCAGTGTAAACAGCTAGTCTGTGTTTTAAGTTAAAACCTTGTTTTCCTACCAACAGCAGTTTGGAATAGTTTTCTATTTCTTTTGTTAATCCACATCCATCTCTGCTTGCAAGAGAATAAGTCCTTGGAAAATGCGCTTCATTTCTTTACCATCCATTTACTTATAAGCTCCATCTAAAAATATACTATACTAAACTATTCTCCACTTAACCCCTCAAATTTAAATTCTAAGTAGCAGAACAGCAGGCAAACATTCCTTCAACGTTGTTGCTACTACTATTAAACCTTAGATTTTTATGAGTTTTTCAGTATTTAATTTGGTAGTTGTTTTTATAAGAACAGAGTTGTCATTTCTAGACAGGTGTGTGGTTTGACATGGTGTTAAAGCATCACAGCTAAACACCCTCTACATTCTCCTCTTTTGACCTCTAATAAAGATCTTTAGTCTCATCTTTATAAAAATAAAGCCTTCTCTCAACCCATATAATTTAATCCTATAAAACATTCCTTCTAAGAAAAAATGACTTCCAGATGTCCATGGAGTTTGCAATCTGATCATGTGACACACTGAACATTTGCACCTTTAAAAATATATCGTTTCCAGACTGACATATTACCATAACGTAGTGACTACTGTGTAATTTGGATACTTTCTTAACATCACATTTTCCTCATAGTGTCAATACTGATAGAATAATAACTGAATTTCAAATCCAGGAAGAATGAAGGGCAACTTTATAATCTTTTGATATCCCACAAATTAAATGGAAATTGAATCTACTCATCCACATGATAATGACAAAGAAAATACTATCACTGGTAGATGTATATCTGATGTAAAAAATGAGGCTGTGTGTTATGTGCCATCATTTGATAGTTTTGGAAATGCAAGACAACCACTAAAAGCTCATTTGCTCTTAAATTACATGCCTCAATTACTGTAGCTGCTGCCATGTGAACCGGAGGAAGCCCCTTAATAGGTAATGGGCCCCCTGGGTAGGTGGGTTCTCTTCAGACGTGGCCAAGAGAAAAGTGAAGAGAGAAGACAAACCCATGCTATGTGTACAATTCACTGATGACTTTCTTTCACAAGAAGTCGCCTTAGTGACTAAGCTGCTAACAAATTCTTCCTCTGTTTTCCTTTCCAGGCAATCGTCAATAAGCATTGATTCACTTCTCAGAAAACCCTGTTGTTTATAACCTGTCACAAGGCAAATAGTACCTAAAAAGACCACCCGTGTTTTCTCTGGAAACTTTGAAGGAAGGGAAATGCACATTCACAGAAGGCTCTTGTGTGGTAGGTACTGTGTGAAATATCCACTTTGCATCATTTCATTTCCCTTCACACCACTGCAACAATGAACGGACAATGCTTCCCATTTTACAGATTAGGAAACAGAAGCTCACAGAGAAACTTCAAAACTTCCTAAGGTCACACATCATTTGAATGTCAGTATCTCTGGATCTAGTATATTATTTTGCTTATTTTGTATATCTGATCGTAAAAAATAGAATTTGTATAATTATACAGTTTCTTCACAGACTCAGATTAGTCATAGGTTGTCAGTGAGGTAAATCTCTGAAGAGTATGTTACAGGTGTTTCCCATATTTCATGCATTTATCAAATAACATTTATCCATAATAAACAGCCATAGACAACTTTGGAGGTCGGCAATGTTTCAGCCTGTACTTCTGCCTTTTCTCATAATTCGCCTCATCCTAAAGGCGATTTCATGGCAGCCATGTTTATGTTACATAATCCAATCACAACAAACAGAAAAAAAGGGGACCCAGAGGGTCAGACAATACAGAGATTAGAAGCAAATAAAACGAAAACATATACCTCTTAACTTCAAATTGGTTAGAGGAGATAATGTTCTGAAAAATAAAAATTCTTTGAGAAAAATAAATCAAGACATCATTCCCAACTTTACCACTGAATATACCATTTACAGGAGATTAAATTCCCCACTTGCAGGATGAGAGGAGTGAATGGGATCATTACTAAGGTTCCTTCTAGCTTCGCAAACTATATCACATCATGAACTATATTGTCTCCAGTTGGGGAAAACATAAACTAGAAGTGTCCAAAGGATGCTCTCTAGAATTTTTTAATTTGTCAGCTTTTGCAAACCGTGAGAACTGCAGAATTAATTCTAGCTGTATGGAAAGATAAGAATTAATGATAAAGATACCATTTCATATCTGTTGGGTTCTTGTGTCCAAAAAGGCGTATCACTATGGGTAAAAAAAATAAACAACAACAAACAAATTTATTGTTATTGATCTGTCTCCTGTAATTTTAATAGGCTTCAAATATAAGGGGGAAGCAATAAATCACATATAGTCTAGCTTCATACTGGTATAACACACTTATTAAGAAAATGAGATAACATGAATTCACATTAAAATTAGAAGAACTAAAAGTTGTGACAAAACCTTTATAAATTATAATGCCATCACCTAAGCCAAAACTTTATTACTCAGGAAACAAGTAACTTGGCAAATGTGAACATCTTCCCCCATGCTAAGAGCAAGAGAATAGATGATAAATAAGAAAAAGCATGGAAAGCTTGGAAGACATTTTTATGGGATAAATTAAAATGTCTTTCATAGAACTCACTGAGAAACTTCAAAGTATAAAATTAGCTCTAGACAAGCAATTTATTAGTAGAGCAAGTTGAAAGCATGAAACCTAAGTTCTGCCATGAAACTCAAGATTAGGTCCTTATTCTATATTTTCAGATAGAACTGCCAATCATCTCCTTTGAGAATCAACTGAATTTCTGAAAATATCATTCCTGCCAGCTGGAGGCAAGAGTAAAATGCATTAACATGTAGCTGCCCTATCCCCAGGCCCCAACTTTATCAGAACAGAGGCGTGTACCCACGTAACTGGCCATCCATCATCAAGTCAAATATGATTTTACATGTACTTGGATCCTTCTGGCAAGGTCACCGCCCCTATCTGGGAAAAAAAATTCCACATAAAATTGGGAACAGGAGGTCAATTTTCCTTTCCTGCCATGACCAAGCAGAGATAGCCTCTGCCACTGGAAGGGAGCAAATGCATTAACCTCCCTTATTGGCAGACACCCTTCAAAGTGATGATGCAATTTTTTAGAATGCTTGTGGTTAGTGACTGCTAGGATTTATCACCTTAAAATAGAACTCTCTGTGTATATGTATGAGAGAGAAAGAGGACAATTGAAGAAGATGAAGGTAGTTGTGGGGAGGTGGCAAGCAGAGGCAAGCAGGAGGTGTAAAAGCTTTCCGTTCAACATTTCCTCTGCTGAGTGCAACAGGAGAAAGAGCAAAAGAAAAATGGTAATTAACACTGACGTAAATAACATTAAGAGGTGATCATTTTCGTTACAGTTCATATTGCTAAAAATAACATAAATTAATAGATAGATATTGAGGTGTTTAAAGCTATCAAGTCCCAGCCTGCTTTTGTAGAACTTACCAATTCCAGCTCTCAAAGAGCCTCTTGATTTTCCATATAAGAAATAAAAATATATACACTCTACCTAAATTATTAATGCTTTCCAATTGCTAAAACAGTTATAGTGAAAACATTAAAGAACATAAAAAATTAACTAAGTGAATAATTAGTAACACAATTTTCTTTGGCAAAGGCAAGATTATCAACAGAGGCTGTAACTCCTGTAATGTCAATTCCATCATTTAAAATTCTGTGGTTACCTCATTCGTGTCTTTAATATTGATTGATAAAGCACAGTACATATGACATCTACGGTATTTTGTGATAATACATTATCTGGAGTAAATTAAGTTTTTGAAGGCAATCAATTAGCACACTTTCCTTAGCAAATAAAGTGCTTTTTTAGTGCTTCAGTGGCAAATTACCTTCGGTAAAATAATCATTAATTTCTAATGTAACTGACTACTTACTTATATGACCAAGGAGACATCATATTTGGAACCAAGAGGACAAAAAATTTTTTTCTGAACGGGTAATAGTAAGTTCTCTGAACTTACTGTGAACAGAAGCTTAATGTTTTCCAGAAGGGTTAATCTAATGAGAAAACTGCCCAAGTGGTATAATTTGAAAAGAGGTAAGGAAGAGGGCCCTTTGAGTCCAATTATTTAATCCTCTCCCAGTTACTACTGTCATGAAAGTTTTGCAACTTTGATATTTGTGGCTTTCAAGAGACCTTATTAAAATTTTGGAACCTCTGGGAGGGATTATATCTTAAACCTTTATCAACTAGTAACTAAGCTTTGTCTGAACACTTGAACTGGGTTGAGCATGAATATACCATTAGATGAACCTAGAGAAGGGGTGTTTTTCACGTGGGAAAAAGGGATGATATTAGGTTAGGGTGTGTAGGGGCAGTGGGGCTGTGGAGGTGGACACCGTTCCTAGTGTCGCCCTAACGGGCCAGCTTTCCAGGTCCAGGCACACAGCTTGCTATGTGGCCAAAACAGGGAGTCCAGAACGAAGGAAATTGTTCACTTTTGGCCTAGTTTTCTGGAGGCAATCAGACATGCTCCATGACACACGAGGGTATGTCCAAACAGTGTCACCAAAGTCTAAGTAATTTGGTCAAAATTTACTTTGGCATCCATCAACCTGACAGAAAAGCGCTCTTTTTATGGTAAATTCAGGGCTCAGTGTCGGGGAGGGGGGGGGCGGGGGGTGGTTTTTTCATGCTGATTTTGATTCTGTTGCTGCTTCTTGGTTGCACCCTGGAATCCCCTGGAAGCTCTAAAAAAGTCTGATGCCTGGGTCCCTCCCCAAGAGAGGGTTGTGCATTCAGTCTGGCATTGGTATGTTTTTAAATCTCCCCAGGTAATTCTACTGTAACATAAAAACTGAGAAACTCTGCTGTAGAATGATTCTGCTGAAGCTCAGCTATTAGACAAGATGCAAATATATGCACATAATCACAGGTTTTACAATCTTGGGGGGGGGGGTCAGTTACAAAGAACTGCCAAGAGGCCAAATTTACCAAACTGCTCCAGTCATTATCCAATCGTGTCAATAACAGGAGGAAACTAAAACTAATCACTGCTTGACATTATACACAAGACCAAGAAGGGGTGAGGAAAAAACCTTGCTTGAATATTATATCAACATATTAATGATGGAAGCAAATGCTGGCTGTTCCTAGGTGTGTCTGTACATATTTCATGGTGTGATTAGTTGACACTTAGTAGTATGCCCTTCATCTGTACCATAAGACATGTGATGAATCTATTTTGTACAATGTTCAGATAATTATATTTAAGATATCGCATATTTTGAATAGCTAGCCCTGAATATTTGAACTGGAAGAAAGTATTAAAAGATGGTGCTTCATCACTCAGATTTGTGACAAAAGGGGAATAAACTCAAAAATAAATGTCTTTGTTGAGTTCTACAGGTTTGATTTTGAGCAACTTTCAACTCCCACTTGTCATCTGTAACGTTTGTAAGTCACTGAGGTAAGAAATTGAGCTAGTATAAAAGACTTCAGGCCCTGTCTAACTCACGCACTGCAAAGATGTGGTGGGACATTTTACGAAGTGTTTGTCAATATCAGAGGTAAACTCTTTTCTTTGGGTTAGGTTTATAAGTGTTTATTTTATAGTGAGAAGTAAAGCAGACACTTTAGGACACCAAGATACAGAGACCTGTCAAAGGCTTCTAACGTCATATTCTCTACTGAAAAGGGTATGAAACAACACTCATGGTTACTCCTCATGTCTGCAGTTCTCTACTCAGTAGATGAGCATTTTTAAAAGGCTTGAGATGATCTAGTCCCTGCCCACCAGCAGCTGAATGCTTCTAAGGGGCAAGGATATAGGCCCATGAGATCTCCATTCATCTACTGAGGGTAGGGTCATGGGGAAGGTCCCCGTCTGTTCTCTAATACCAACATTAAAACAAGAGAACATCGCACGTTCTAGTTGTGGCAACACATGGAAAGTATTTTCTGAGGAAGGAGCATACTATGTCAGTGTTACCTCAGAACAGGAGATAAAGGTCATGATTTGCTAACTTCATTTCTTAACCTCAAAGAAATGAATAGATATTTATGTATGTATACATATATATGTATATATATATATATATATATATATATATATATATATATATGTATATATAAAACTAGAAGGTGAATGCTAGAAACTGCTTAGGCCCACAACAGTAAATCTGTCCAAAAATCTCCTAGGACTAACATTTTCACTCACTTAATCCCCACGGTTAATTTAACTGAAGTGATCCTCCAAGTGGCTGATTTCTTTCACCCTCCCCAATCCATACTTATACTGCCCCCTCCAAACTGTGGGTTTGGAGAAAGCAAACACACTTCCTGGACAAAAAAAAGGAGGAGTCTTTGGACAGGGATATATAATTAGCAGATCTCTCAGGCTGGCAACCCTGAAGAAGCTGTATGAACACTGTGAAATTACTTACGGCTGAAGCATTTGATTTGAGTCTCCGTTTATAAGGACTCACACACTAGAGAACTCTTGAAATACAGGCTATGGATCAGTTACATTCATTTTACTGTGTACATAAACACTGGATAAGACGAGGCAAAGGGATGGGCATTACATTCAAAAAGGCATTACATTTTGTTCTGATACTCTGCAAGTTCTCAAGAAAGGAAACAGGAAATAAAAATCAGAAAATCAGGGCTTCCCTGGTGGTGCAGGGGTTGAGAGTCCTCCTGCCGATGCACGGGACACGGGTTCGTGCCCCGGTCCAGGAGGATCCCACATGCCGCGGATCGGCTGGGCCCGTGAGCCGTGGCCGCTGAGCCTGCGCGTCCGGAGCCTGTGCTCCGCAATGGGAGAGGTCACAACAGTAAGAGGCCCGCGTATGGCAAAAAAAAAAAAAAAAAATCCGAAAATTGTTTTTAGAGATATTTGTATTTAATATATTAATTTGAGCTTAACAAGAATATAAAATATATGTCACATTTCTTTATAACTGCAAATTATTTTGCTATTATAAAACTTAGTTTTATTAAATAGTGTTTGAAATCAGTAATTTATCATCTAAGGTTTGAATATACATGGAAATGTGCTGAAAAGGAATTGGAGCCATACAAAGGCAACTGTACTAAATTAAGTAAATAAAGTATTTTAAATATTCTAACACAAGCTATTTCTGTACTCTGAATATGACAATGTGATGTAAATTATACCTGCTTTTTAATTTTGGTATAATATAGAAAGAAATATAATATGATGCATTAATGCTGTCAATATAATTTTTAAACTTCATTTAATACATAAAAATGATCCTAATTCAAAGCTTCACCACTAATGGAAAGAATTCTACTCAGTTTCTTACATAAAGACTAAAGCTAGAATAGAGGCTAAAACTATTCAGATGCTTTGAAATAGGGATAGTGAGGAATTTATATTTTTTAAATAGCAAAGGGAGAGCGCACATCAATTATAATATGAAAGTCTCTATTTATCAGAGTATTTGTTTTAATGAACTGCCATTCATATTTGGTTGTTCTGGTTCTTTGTTTTTGGAGTTCAGCCCCATGCTCACTCACTTCCAATTAGTTAGCTGTGTCCTCGCTGGTAATAGGTGGCTACCACATCACAGCTTTCTAGTTTTCAGACTCAATTAAAACAGTGATAGTAAGTTTTGGCTCAAAATCAAGGCTGTAACCCCTGCAACCATCACATCTCCTTTAATCTCCCACAGCTCTGTTCCCTGACAAATTCCCTGGACAGAATAATTATCCCTTTCCACAACACTTCCAAACGCTCCGCACAGAGTTCCCAGGAGAACCAGCACAGAGATGCCATAAATGTTTTAAGTTAGAAGGAAAAAAGGTACACATTTTTTTCAAAACAGATTAGTTCTTACAATGATTGCTCAATGTTGATTGCACAAACACATTCTAAAATCCTATAAATTTAATTACGTCATTTATAGAGAAGGAGAACTTGCCACAGGATTAAGTCTATGAGACCACATTTAGGCTAGCTTTTCTCGTTAATGGCAAAGCTATCACCAGGTCTTCTTTTAAAAATACACACGTACATACACTTTCATATTACAAGAGAAATGATTTAGCTGGGTGACTTTGGTATACACTTTTAGGAAAACAGTACACATTGTGCTCTTAAAACTCATAAAATTAGGTTTTGAAATATCATCAACCAATTACATATGTTTCAAATGAGCTCCATACTATTTTGATCAAGCTGTCAAAATCTCCTGAAATTTTTTTGTAGAAATGTACCAAGGGTTCAAAAACAGGATTTAACAAGTTTCTACTATCTACCTCTATAACTTTTTTCTTAAAGATTTTGTTTTCTTAAAAATGAAGAAAAAGAACAAAAACTTTATTGTCCAATGTAACTGCAACCAAACTTGACTTTAAATATCAAACATACATTTTACTGGCTGATGGAAAATCATGATTAATGCACAATCTAGGTTCTATTTCCCTCTTTAATTGGAAACTACCCAGCCGCAATAGGAGAAAAACATTCCTATTCTTTTTCTGAAGAGGAAAAAAGATTAATGAAGGAAAGTTAGATTTACACGGTCATCATTAGCTAGATATTCTGTAACAAATTGTGAATAATTAAACGGATATATGCTGCTTTCACCTGCATTTTTCAAGATTCTTTTAAAGAATCAGGAAATTTAGGAAGAGGGACAGGGAAAACTTGAATCTTATCTTGGGTAATGATTTAATATCATATTTACTTAGATGCTTCACCTGCCTACAAGCACACACTTTTCTCCTATAGATGCGTATACACAGTAAGCAAAAAGTGAAGAAAAATGATTTTTCCCGCATAAGATTTTCTCTACCACCCCACTCCCCAAACCTCACGACCGCTCTCTGGCCCCAAAACAGCAACCACGTTGCCAGCAGAAGCCTGACTAATTGAACTGTGCTTTGTCCTTGCCAAGACAAATACGAGATTAAACTAAACTAAGCAACAGCCTTGGTCAGATGGGAGACTGGGAAACAATGAGTTTGCACCAGCCTCCCCTCACCCAGGACCTCCCTCCGCCCCTTCCTGCCTCATCTTCTTTTCCTTCTCTCTACTCCAGGCAGGGGGCAGAGGCCTCTCAGGCAACCTTCTGCCCTGCAGGTGTTTTACTTTGTGTCTACATACTTTTTAAGCTCAATGAAGGGCTTTGCTTATGAAAAGAAGAGCTGTCCTGAACTGCAAGCAAATGTTGTTACAAAGTATTTGGGACCTTGAGCACGAGCTGTTGTTCTGTATTAAGGATGATCTGAAATATTAGGACAAATTATCAAGAAAACTGGCAGAAAATGATTCTGATTTCTTTAACCTACTGCCTCCTCAGCCATCCTCCCCGTACTGCTTGGAAGAGGGGAGAGTTTGAGATATTCGCAATGTGAATCATCCTCCCATCACAAAGTACTTCTGGAAGCGCAAGCTTTGCCTGTACCGTGATTGTTAATCCATCTGCTTCATGCTTAGAGTTTACTACAGAAACACTTATCCCCAGAAAGAGTATCTCTAGGGAAGACTGGTCACCTGAGCAACGGCAAGACCCCTGGACTATTAAAAAAATTGGATTTGATATATTCTTTTCCCAAATACTGAGTTTTTATATAGTTGTCAGTGATTCTCTTTTGATCATTAAATTGATATTTTATACAACATATCACAATCAACCAGAAATTAATTTTCTTCCATGTCAATGTAATTTTACTCATTGAGTATTTTTATGCATAGTACTAATTTCTGGTGAAATTAGTGCGTGAAACTGTCCTGGGCCCTGGCTTCACAGAGTTTCCCTCCTCACAAAACATATTTTCTCCATGAAAGAGAAAATATTTTCTCTCTAAACAGGCATTTAGACAATTATAGTAATTTTTAAATATTATTTGACAGAGATACAAAGTATGTAAAGATATTTTGTTCTACTTTTTTCAACATTCATTGTACTTGGGAAAAGTACCTAGGAAGGCTAAATTATTTAGGGAAAAAAAAATATTTACGTTATAAATAAAGATATTTGAAATTTTTCAGAATATAAAAAATAATCAGCAAATCTTAACACAAAGAGGATTTTCTTGATTCTGACATCGCTGAGACAGTATTTGCTTGAGTACACGCAATAACTTATGAATTACATAAATTCTTAGAACAGACAGAATATATCATAGCCATTAAATCCAATGTATTCTGATATTTCATCACCTAATTTTAGTTTTCAGTATCAGTGAACACAAGTGGTGTGTCTAAGCAACAGCAGGGAATTTATATTTTCTTCACCTGCCACACTGTTTTTAACTATCACACAAGTCAGACATGCTTGAGAAAGTCTGAATTTTAACAGTACCTTCCAGTTCACTACAAAAATAAATTTTAGCAATAAAAGTAAGAATGTACAATCATAGGCATCATGTATGCATGTCGAGTATACAGAGCATTCAGCATACAGTACAGAGTATAAGGGGAATTTGTGACTGTCAGAATACGGCATCCATTCCATACAAAGTTTTACTTCCTGGAATACAACTTTAAACTCAATGCACTCTTGTCAGTATCAAAATGAACGAAACACCACACATCGTTAGTGTTTCTACAACAGAGTGACCCTATTCCTTTCAGGGTCTACAAGTGCATACATTTAAGTTGAACATCTGCATTGACAAGGAAGGACTTCCGCAATGGCCCTGATGCTCCAAATCATGTGTTTTGGCAGCTGCCTTATGCTAGACAGAGCATGAAAGACTGCTCCGTGGCCTTTACACACTCTGTTCTCTAAATAACAAGTTGGCTTTGTAGAGGCGGAGGAAAAGCGAGCAATGAAGCACTGTCACCCCCAGAGCTCATTCTAAATACATCGACTTTATTTACCCCAAAGTTCAGAAGAAGAAAAACTATTCGCATTTTGTGATTTAATTGTAATTATACTCCAGGAAATGCTGCTTTTGCTATACTCTCTCCAACCAGGGATACATAAAAAATACTAATTCACCATTATCTCTGAAAAATACTAACTTCACCATTATCACCAAACCCACTTCTAAGGAGACAGAATATTTTTCTTGACTAGCTGTTCCCTTGCCTTCCCATGAAGAATGGAGGGTTAGGGAAAAGGAGAGTAGATGCTTAGAGTAGCAAGATGATATAAACAGAGGAAGGAAAAAGGAAAGTAGGGGATGAGGAAAAGAGAATCAACATATAAATTAAAAAAAAAACACCTTTAGAGATCCAACTTTAGGTGCTGGCAACACACCCCATACACCTGTTATGCAATGGAAAATGAGACTTTTCCAGTTTTTAACCACTATGGAGAGCTGAGGCAAAAGCAATTTGAAAGAGAACGGACGCAGGTAAATTTTTAGCAGGATCTGAGGTAAACGAGAATGTGTGTAGACAGAAGTAGTAAATGAGGACCATGGTGCAAGAAAATGGTTTGGGGATTCTGTGTGAAAAACGTAATTACTAGAGTTAATCCCATTGGGAGCTTAGAAACCCCAAAGCTATTGTTTCCATTAGAGGCATATAAAAGTATGGTGGGTTGTAATGAGGAGACAATATACCGAAGGAATAAAAATTTGAACAGATGCACATGATGGCCTTGGTTTTCTTCATGAAAGGAAAAAAGTATGACATCTGTGAGTCAGGAATGGACCATAATCTCAATTTGAGATGGATTTCATGGGGAACAGGTTACAGAATGGACAAGACGCATACAGAAAATTGTCTATAAGGATTCAGTTGAAGCTGGAGAACATGAATAAACAATTGTGGGTTTTGCCAAATATATTCGTTAGCCCAGAAATAAGACATAGCAGATGACCGAGCACTTATAACTCACAGGTAAGAAAAGGAAAAGGTACAAGGAAATCTGCAGTCACAGTAATACCAGTAGTTGAAACTGCAGATTGGAAAAAGGTAAGAGGACACATAAACAGAAAAGAGACTCACAGATTGGAAAAGCTGTACAGAAATCGCTTTTGGTTTCAGTCTGGCCTGAGTTCAAGTCTAAGCTCACCTTCTAACTAGTTATTTGATCTTAGACAAAGCACTTATCTTCATTTTGTGTCAGTTTCCTCATCCACTCAAAGAAGATAATAGCACTTACCTATGGAGTTATCATAAGGATAAAGTTAAATGATTTACGTAAAGCAGCAAAACAGGAGAATACAGTACTAGGACCATTAATAAAAAGAGAGGATAACAGTGTGACAGGAGATGTCAGTGAATACCAGTGGTCATGCTTCCCTGTCCGTCTCCACTTCTTCCTTTCCTCAGTGATGCCCAGACATCCTAGCACAGCCCTCCCTCTCAGGCAAGCTCCTCACTTCTCCTTTCTACTACATCACAACCCTTGAATTTAGCCATTGTTTCCACCAGGGCCAATAACCCTGCTTTACAGCATAATGAAATTCCCCACTGCAGTTCTTTTTTCTAATAAATGTCTATCTTGCCTTGGCTTTCAGAATTATCAACTCAAATATATATTTCTCACTACACCTAGGGCAAACTTTCTGGAATCTGACTAATGTCCTGCAATGAAAATGGACATTTTTAAGCATGGCCTGGCCCTTTCTATTACCCCAACTTCTTTCTCCATCATGCTCCCAGCATCTCCTCCCATAGTAGATACGCTAAATCATGTACATACCTAGAAGGCACCACGTTTTTTCATGCCTCCGTGTCTTTTCGGTAGTCTTCATCGTCTTGCCTTCTTGGTAAAGTCCTTCGAGACTCATGCCAAACCCTAACATCATACCCCTCTCCTCAGAAGGGGGGACTCCTCTATGAATGTCACAGTTCTGAATCACAGCTTCTCTTACAGTACTTATTACACTGAGTTTTAATAATGAATTTCCTTTGGACCCCACCAAACTATGAGAATCTTGGAAGCTTTATCTGATCGATTTCTGCATGGGTAGAACCTGCATAAAGATGGTAACAAGAGCTATTACATCGAAGGCCTACTACCATGTACCAGACACAAGTGATCTACAAAACCACCCTATGGGATATGTATCTTTCTTATCATTGCCATTCTATAGAAGAGGAAACCAACGCATAGAGAGGTGAAGAAATTTGCCCAAGGTCATAAACTTTTAAGGTTTCGAATTGGGCCATGAACCAGGCTGCTTGAGCTATCCAAGTCTCCTAAGCACTACACTGGCCAATCAATCCCAAAAGCTTGCTGAATAGTAGGTGCTCAATAAATATGCAAAAGATGAATAAACATGTAAGCTTTAGTTGAAGAAGGCTTAGAATAAAATCAGCCTTGATATTCATCTGGCACTGGCACTGCTAGTCTGTTAACTTCTTTCAGGCAATCTCCTGATCTCTCTATGTAGGTAAAGCTCCAAAAGCATTCTGCACCAGAGAGCTTGCATGCATTTGAATATTTATTGAGTGCCACTTACAACTCTTCTTTCAAGTGATGCCTGAGAGAGTACAGTTAGAAAATTACACTCATTAGGAGATGGGGGAATCTCAGGAACGGGCCTGGCCAGACACCTGCTCCAAGCTCAGTTACCAAGCCCCTTCACCAATGAAGGGACCTTGGTGAGAATGTTTGGTCACAGAACCAAGGCTAATTTTTTTGTTTTCTTTTCTTTTCTTTCCCGTTTATACTTTCTTCTCTCTTAATCAGCCAGCACAAAAGTTCATCTGATTTCTATGACACCTCCCATCACTGCCACTCTACCAGTCGTAAATGAGAGGAATGGAGAAGTGCGGGCTCAGAGAGAGGCTGAGCAAAGTGTAAGAAACATGAGAACAAGTTCAAGGCTGGCTCTGCAGCAGGAAGGGGTAGCAAGCTCCTTGAGGAACAAAATCTACCTCTCTACTGCATTGCTAACCTCTATTTCATTTAAGAAAAAGACACAAATTTAGCATTACCAATTCAAATACTGTTCAGGGGATAGATAGGATAGTAGTTATTGTTGAGTCCATTTAAAAACATAGCCACTCAAAGATAACTTTAAGCCAAACTTAGCCTTGTCTATCACAGCAAATTGGCAAGTTCAAGTTCTTTGTGACTGGCCAGTTATAGACACCCACCCTACAGAAGAAGCTGGAGGGTTGCCAGGTCTTGCTGGCCAGCTCCCAAAAGCAACCTGTCTTGCTCTGCTGTGTGGGGCTCTAGGAGGATGGGGCCTTAGGTTGTGGGGCGAATGTGATGTCAGTCACGTGGATCCTTGCTCTTCTGCAGCACGCCCGTAAACAGAAAGCTTTCACTGCAGTTAATAGATGCTTTGGTCCTATTCTGGGAAGCACCTGGACCTTTTAAGGTTTTTTAGGTCCTGTGTATAGATGGACAAAATGGCAGTGGAAGTTTTATAGAGGCCTATGTAGCCGTCCTTGCCAAGGAACATTTTCTTTTCAAATCACAGTCCTTCTTGTAGTGCCTTGGAAACCAGTCTCTGCCAGGTGCAGGTTCTGACTTTCTAAACACTGAAAGAACACTTTTACCAAGGCAAGCAGGCAACAGGTAGGTTCAGCCTGGAAAGGTCGGAGAGCAAATTTAGGCACAATTCCATCTTAAAGAGGCACAGTTTATAACAAAGAACATATGAAAATTACCTGTACGTGACTAAGAAAGTGCACTGTTGTTCACTAGCTAGGGAGAAGATGTTGATAAAAGGGGAAACATTCTCTCTAGATTCTGTTTTTAGTTTTATTTTTCTCTGGAGAAAAGAAAACGAGTTTAAAGACGAGTACAGACATGTGGTACTGTATTAGTCTGCTTTAGCTGCTATAATAAAACACCGAAGACTTGGTGGCTTAAACAAGAGACATTTATTTCTCACAGTTCTAGAGGCTGGGAACTACAAGATCGAGGTGCTGGTGAGGGCCCTCTTCCTGACTTTTAGACAGTAATCTTCTCGATGTGTCCTCACATGGCAGAGAGCAAGTGAGCTCTCTGGTGTTTCTCCTTTAAAACACACTAATCCTATCATGGCCCCACTCTTATGACCTCACCAAGCTTTAATTATATCCTTATGAGCTACAGTCACATTGGCGGTTAGGGCTTTAACGTATGAATTTGGTGTTGGGTGCGGGGGTACACAATTCAGCCTATATTAGGCACCTTTAGGAAAAAAAACTAAGCCACATGTTATGTAATAGAGTAATGCTATGAGGACACTCAGGAAAGAGACAAGAATTATGAGTGTTCTATGAAAGTATTACAAAGATATTTATACAGAAGCATTATAAAGATGCACTACTCAGAAGTGTCACAGAGATATATCACGGTTGATTCGTGAGAAATTATAAATCAGGTTTCTCCTAAATTTCAATGCTATCTTGAGCCATAATTTTAGCCAAAGATACTTGCTAGTGTTCTACCTACATCCCCTCAAATCACTTCCTCCATTTTTTGTTTTTGTATGTTTCTCTAACTCAGTGGACTTTTATTTCTAACATCCTGTATTTGTGGCTGTCTTCAGATCACTGTCCTTAGCTACTGGAGCTGTTTTGCCAATGCAATGGAGAACCAGAAGTGCCTCGGAATTCATTTCTTCAGTCAGCCATTGACCAATATGTGACAGATGCATGGATATGAAAGCCCAGGTCCCTTGCTTCAGTCGGGGTACCTCTAGGGGTTAATTTATAACCTAAATTTTCCCTGTGGGATGAGGCTGAAGCTACCCTTATTTGTCTCCCCTACTTCCTTGTCCAGATTCTCCCAACCTTACCAGTCTCCCCTGGGAGCGCTTCCTTAATGAACCCCTTACACCCCAATACTCACGGTCATCTGGGGAATGCAACCTCAGACAGCACTTGAGATAACCTCTATGACACTATCAAGAAGATACAATGGGGATAAATAGGAGATGTCAAATGTTAGCAGCTTTTCTACTGACAACCTCCTAGCTGACTTTCTTTAAGCAGTTCAAACTTAATCCCTCATTCTTTGGTTCACTGTCTTACCCAGCACTTTTTTTTTCCCTTTCACTTTTCTCAGCCTGTCTGAGACACATGGTTTCACCTTATTTCTTACTTTTTCCTAACACTCCTGTTATCCTTAATGAACCCCAAAGCACATTTCTCAGGATTGACGGAAATACAGTTGGGAAGGCGGGGAAGTGTCAGGCTCTGGTGTTTGATTGAGTAGTAACAGAGACTTGAACAGCACAGGATAACTGCAATACCAGCATAAAGAGGGGATGAATCCAAGGAAACAGACAGGACGCTGGCAGATGGCAGTGGCAAAAAGAGCCAGAGGGAGCGTGAGGGGGGAAATGAGCATCCATGCTTCCTGTTCGGTGCACGCACTATGCACTCAGGGGTGGCTCTGCCTCTTCTTTATTTAGCAGTGGTATTCAGGACTCAGGGGCCTGACCGCCATCCTCCTGACTTCAACTTTTGGTGAGTTGGAGACTAAATAGTTTCTGCTTGTGTTTTTCACAGAGAAGAATGTTCCTAGGAGAGAACTGGTTTTTAGTTGAGGAGGAGAGAGGATGCAGGAAAGAGGTCAGTGAATGGAGGTGGGAGAGAATCATAGGGGTGGTACTTTAAAAAATGTAACAGAATCCCTATGAATAGAGAAGCTCACTACAACGTGTTTCAACCCAACCAATCCATGGAAGCTCCATTCAGGAAGGTAATCAAACAACTCACTCCTGTCAAATTTACTACCAGCTCTCCTGTCATGATCGTCATTCCCTTTCAGTGGCATTTGTCCCGAGCCATTCTGCCATCTTGAACTCTGTCTACCCTTGGTTTTCCTGGTTCTTTCTTAGATGTTCTTCACCCTCTCTGGGCAAGCACTCTGTCCCCCGGGATTTTTCTTCTTCAATGTCCTCATAAACACTGATATCATTAAGGCCTTTCTCATCCTATGTATTTTCTTTTTCTGTCCCTACATTACACCTATGATTTCAAAAGCATTTTTATCAAATTACAAGGAATAACATTGACATATCCGTCTTTTTTAAGACTAAAAATTCCATTATGAGGGCAAATCCATGGGTAATCTTTACATTTCCATTGCCTGAGACCTAGAAGGTAACTAGTCACTGATTTTTGAGTAAATAAACAACATACAATCAAAAAATAATAATTCATACACTCTTCTTTTGAGAAAATGCTTTAAAATCTCATTAAAAAATCCCATATAAGAGAAACATTATATTTGCTACATCATGAGTGAACTATGGAAACATTTTATCTTCTGTGTTAAGTAAAATGATGTTACCCAGTATTTTATAAACGACATGAACCAAGCAAACTGCCTTTGCACAAGTAGAACACAGCTTTGGAAAAAGTTACATTTTTGATTCCTACTTAGCTAGGTCTGACTTACATAACTTGCAGGAATAGCTTTCCTTCCCCCTTAACAGAGCAGTCAGGTCAGTACAGAAATTTACAAAATCTCTCATGCACTTATTTTCTGTGAAACCAGCTGAGGTACATTAAAGGAAAGGATATTCTCAAATCATCCACAACAGAATGAAATACAAAGGCCAGAACGATCTCTAAGAAATCTGGACCTAAAGTTCCAAAACCTGAGAAATGTCTGATATCTGTGAGTACTTAGTCAAAGGAAAAAAAAATTCCATGTTGTTTCATTACTCACCAAGTTAGCACTTCTAGGAATGCAGGGAACACAATCTGTGCAGTGGCCATGCCACATTCCTAGAAGCAGGTGGTGTGTTTTCTGAATTTATCCAGTCATTGTACATAACACAGAACTGCGGCTTTTTAAAGCTTGTCTTAGAACAAAGTTAGTCCTAATAGGAATATATTTTCTTTCTTTTTGATTTCCTTTTGATCATTGGATTTAATATTCTCTCTGATTTTTTTATCTGATTAGTTTTCTACATGCATATCACAAATCCAACCTCCAACCCTCCACCAGTCGTCTTAGTTCTCTTTCAATACTACTCCATCAGATGATTCACTGCCCTGAAGAAATCTCTCTTGGACCCTCTGCCTCTTGGATTGGCTGTCCTCCCTTGGTGCACACACTCATTGTGAGATGGCCCATCACTCTTTGCTGAGGACTTCTTTTACTCCTTCCTGATTTGAATCGCCTCTTTCTAGATCTAACCCTTTGTTGGTTTATTCTCCTGTTATGGTGAGCACATCTTCAGTTTCTTAAGAAATAGTACATCAAGGTTAACTATTTGAAAACTTGCCTGTGTAAAATGTGTTCAACCTCCTATGTTAATTGATATTTTGGCTAGATATAGAATTCTACACTGGAAAGTATTCTCCTCTGAAATTTGAATGCATTTTTCTGTTGCATCCTGGATTTAAGGGTTGAAGCTATGAAGGACAAAGCATTTCTAATCTCTGAAAAGCATATAATCTGCTTATTTTCTCCAGAACCTCACAAGAGTCTTCTATTTTTTTCCCAGTGGTCTAAAATGTTATGATGACCTGCTTTGGTATGAGTTTGTTTCCATCCATTGTACTGGGCCCTCTCAATCTAGAAATAATTTCTTTAAGTACTAAGAAATTTTCTTCAGTGACTTTATCGATACCTTATCTTGCACATTCCTTATTTTCTCTTTCTTCAATACTTATTTTTTGAGCTTCTGAGTTGCCCCTAAATTTTCTTATGTTGTCTCACTTTTTCCATCCATCTTCTCTTTTCTTCCTCTACATCTAGGATATTTCCTTAACTTTAATTTTCAAAACTTTTTACAATTTTTATTCATCTCAGATTTTAAATTCAGCGAGCTGTTTTATTTTCTGTCCCTTTTAAAAATGGTACGTGATCCGGTTCCATGAATGCAGTATCTTCTCTGATCTTCATGAAGATCTTTTCTTTCTCTCAGCATAGGTTCTGTTCCCTCCAAGCTCCTTTATTTGTTATCGGTTTGTTTTTTGTTTTTTGGAACGCTACTTTTTGTTTTAGAAGCTTTCCTCAGCTGCCCAGTGGTCTTGAACTCTATGTTTATATTTAAGAGGGGGCTTAAGAATGGAGGCTCTAAGACATGGGTAGGCCTTGCCAATTGGAGACCTTTGCTATAGAGAGAGTTGGTAGATTGTTGCTTTGAGGAGGCCAAATATCAGTACGTTTCTTTAGACTGGTCATATTCCTCTACGGAGAATATTCCAGTTGTGTTCCTGGAGGGCTGCCAGCAATCGAAAGCCTTAGGAGAAGGAGGACAATCAGTTTTCAATCAATAGTGGGCTGGGGCTGGTGAGAACTCAATCGGAAGGACCGATTATGTGCATTATCTTCCCTACTTTACATTCAGGGACATCATGTTGATAGCGTGAAATTGGGTATGATGGTGCTATTTACACCAGGGAAATCAGCAAATGCTACAAATCAAGTAGACAGCTGGTTGTTGAACATATACCAGCATACTGCTGGTCTTAATATTTAGTCTTTCATCTGGTTCCACTGCTTTCAGTCTAGTCCTTCGGTGCAGAGATGCTGTTTTTCCTACTCCAAAGAAAACATTTCAATCTTCACAGAGATATGAGCAAGGAAGTGGCAGGGTTATACTGGATGAGACAGGAGATCTTGGGATTTAATGCTTATTAAACAGACTTCCAAAGTTTTGAATCCACTCTCATAGGTACTTGATGCTTCCAATGCCTGAAGCTTTGGGGGCTTCTATGCAATAAATCAGGTTATTTCTCGACTGGGGCTTCTGTGGGCTTAGGATATGGTTCTCTTGGTTATGCCAAGTCAATTACACTCACCCATGTGCTATTCATTTTCCAAAATTAGCTGCTATTGCTTTCTGTCCCCTTTTTTGTGTAGTGGTTTTTGCCTTTAAAATCCTTTTATGGTAGTTTTAGGAAGATGGGGGAGCTTATGAAAATATAGGCACATATGTTATCGATCTTTATCTGACTATTTTTTTAATTAAACATTCGGAGTTTAAGTATGATAGCTTCCAATGTGACCTTATTTGGAATTAAGGATTTTGCAGGTGTAGTCAAGGTAAGATTAGCTCATACTGGATTAGGGTGGCCTCTTATCCAATGACTAGTGTTCTTACAAGAGGAGAGAAATCTGGACACAGAGACACAGGGAAGAAGCTCATGTGACAGTGAAGGTGAAAAAGAGAAGCCAAGGAATGACAAGGATTACCAGCAACCACCAAATGCGAGGAAGAGGAAACGAAGGATGCTTCCTTGGATGCTTTAGAGGGAGCATGGCTTTGCCAACACCTGGATTTTGGACTTGTAGCCTCAAGAATTGTGAGAGAATAAATTTCTGTTGTTTAAAGCCACTCAGTTTGTGGTACTTTGTTAAGGTAGCTCTAGAAAATTAACACAACCTCCAGTAGTCTGCTTCCAAGGCTTCTGCTTTGCTCTTTCCTTGGAGTGAGCTGACAAAGGGCAAAAAGGAAGACTAGGAAGTCTGCACTTATATAACCTCTCCATCATTAAGCCCTGATCCTATGGAGGATACGACGCTTAGCTCCCTTCTTCTGCCTACATCGCCCAGTTACCTCAGGTATTCAAGAATCAATGTTATAACTAGTGCAAGGACCTCAGAAATATACGTTCAAATCTACCTGCGCTTAAACACTGAAAAGCTACATGTGGCAGACATAAAATAGCAGCCTTTTGGTTTAAATATTTCACCCTTGAAATTTAGAAAGTTCAATCTTAGTTGGAAGCAAAGACCAATAATTTCAATGATTTCTTGAGCTAAGACAGCATTTTTACTATATATTTTTTTTCTCAGAATCAGATATATTACGAATATTTACACAATCCTTTCAATGAGGTTTTTTTTATTTTTTTACTTTTGGTCTTTAGTGATGGGAGGGTACACACTATATCATTTGTAGAAATTATTATAAAAATATTTACACAGAGACGGGCTTCCCTGGTGGTGCAGCGGTTGAGAGTCCGCCTGCCGATGCAAGGGATATGGGTTCGTGCCCCGGTCCGGGAAGATCCCACATGCTCCGGAGCGGCTGGGCCCTTCAACCATGGCCGCTGAGCCTGCGCGTCCGGAGCCTGTGCTCTGCAGCGGGAGAGGCCACAACAGTGAGAGGCACGTGTATCGCAAAAAAAAAAAATTTACACAGTGATTATATCTAGAACCTAAGTTTTCTACTAAAGGAATTGAGTAAATATAGATGTGAGTGGTTAAAAGAAGAAAAAAAGAAAGAAAGTAAAAGAATAAGTTGTGATGAGGCAGGGACCCTTCAAACAAAAACAACTTATAACCCCTGTCTATGCATATGATGAAAATGACTCTCTAATATATATTTAATTACTGAACTTATGTAATTATATGCTTACATATAGTTTTTGTCATAGTTCTTACCATAACGCTCTTTTTGATAAGACAAAAGTAACTGTCATCTAAGTTAACATAATGAAAATACGGAGTGTAAATGAAGTACAAATAGTCTCTGTATAATATTCATTGTAAAAACGAATCTTAAGCAAAGGAGCTCTTAAGCGTTTCTAACTAGGTACACTGAAAAATTTTAAAAAGCCTTGAAGGATGAAAAAACTAAGTATCAAAAATCACAAGTATAATGTCCAATATTTTCATTTCTTTCTCCGAAGTGAAAATTGCACTGCAGTATTATCAGGGATCAAATAGGAGCTTTACTGAAACTGAGGACATAGTTTAAGACTAACTAGCGTGAACCACCAACTGGGCCTTGAAAATGGGTGAAGGAATAAACTGTTAACTACAAACTATAAGATATTATTAACAAAGCATAAAGTTTGTCATAGATAAATATTATAGCCAAACTTCCTTCATAATTAAATCAATTCCCTATTCATTTTCTTATTAAATACTCACTCAATAATCTATAAAGGCAAAAAAAAAGGCTGAATAAGTAAAATCCAAGACCTCATTATAAAAGCTACTCCTATCCAGATATTTAACTGTTTTAACATTTTTGCTTAAACTCCATTTGCAATGTATGACCTATAAAATAAATATCTAACATGATTAAGTTTTTAAGTTCTTTTTTAAAAAAATCTTTAAAACAAATACATTTTCAGAGACTATTAGAAGGATAAGATATAATAAAATAAAAATGAAACTGCAGTGATTTATTACTCTATCTTCAGGGAGTCTTTAAAAAAAATTTTTTTTTAATGAACCATACTGTAAAAGGGCTTAAAAATGTGAAAAATACAGTCAAGTGGAGAAGTAAATACTTTTTAGATAATGAGAGTGTTATGTCCTTACAAAAATCTTCCAAACATGGTCTGAGAATAGAAGAGCACTCAAGTTGCCTATTCTACCCTCATTAAGAGTTATCTTTTTGGTCGAGTATTTCAAATCATTCACATAGTGGTCACTGGAATGTAACGTAAGTGTTTTAAATAGTAACTAAAGAATTTTATAACTGCCAGTAGGAGCAGCTCTTCAAATAACTAGAAAATTATATTCCTGATCAAAGGGAAGAAAGGCTCTTTCTCCTCTACCAGGGAGCAGTGTAACTTGGCATATTCTACGGCCTAAAACTGTACTGCAGTGATTTCCTCAATATATCTGTTTTTGTTTGCCTGTGACTTTACTTTCCTGCTAAGGGTGAGTGATTCAGAAAGCCATTTTCCAAGGTATATAAGAGTTAATAGCTTCTTTCCATATTCTAGGTAACTGGTAGAAAATTGAGCTCTGTCAAAAACTAGTAAATATGTTTTACAAAATAATATCAATATATGAGTATATGGTAAAGAGATTCAATTTCTCATGAAGAAACTAGATCCTGCCTTCAAAAAGATTCACAAACATTTTGTGCCGGCAGGTAATCTATGCAATACAAAGGGTTTTTAATCCTAGACTAGGCTGTGGTTAGGTAGGTGGCTGTTACAGGTGATCAGACCATTCACTACTGGACTCTAGCTAGTAGATCTAGAATTTACTATTACCTGGAAAGGGGTCAGAAGAAAGCTCAACAGTGTGATAAAGACCCACCAGTGTGTCAGGAATCCATGGAACAGAAATGCTAGGTAGGGATATAGAAGCAGAAAGCAAGTTTTAGTATTCTCTCAGTGACAGAAATTCAACCTTAATTGGAGTATTTAAAGAAAAAGCATTCACATGATTGTTAAGTATATTGGGGTAATTCTCAACGTCAAAGGAATAGGAGCTTTAGGGATTGAAATCAGGGAGTACACTAGCACTCTCTTTCTCTTTTTTCCTCTCCCCCTACACGCTCATTTCTGATTTTACTTTCCTCTCTCCATCTGTTGTCAGACCCACTCGGTATGATGGAGAAGAGCTGCAATAAGGCCCAAGGCTGGACTGTATCTAGAGAGACCCTTTGCAAGCCAAAGAAAACTACTCTTTCACCACAATTTCAAAGAATTAAGGGTTATAACTGATTATCCTGACATGCATCTCATGCTCACCCTTTGAAACTAATTTGTATTTAGGGGCATAGAGTACTGTGATGGATCAGTAAGTCAAAAATAGTGGAGAGATTTTTAGATATCTTGAAAGTCAGACTCTCCATAAGTACATGGACTCAGGAGTAGCTCCCTAAAGAAAAGGACTTACCCTTAGCTGAAAAGGGAAGTGGGGCCACAACTACCACATCGCCGTCTACTGGATGGGCAAAAGGAAAAGACTGTTTATTTGAGATTATCTAGATGTCCAAGCCTTTCTTTAAAAATACGAGGAAGCAGGGCTTCCCTGGTGGCGCAGTGGTTGAGAGTCCACCTGCCGACGCAGGGGACACGGGTTCGTGCCCCGGTCCGGGAGGATCCCACATTCCGCGGAGCGGCTGGGCCCGTGAGCCATGGCCGCTGAGCCTGCGCGTCTGGAGCCTGTGCTCCGTAACGGGAGAGGCCACAGCAGTGAGAGGCCTGCGTACTGCAATAAAAAAAAAAAATACTACTAGGAACCGACACACTTTCTGGTTGGTGATCTGAAAGTGCTACTGTAATAGGGAAAAACAAATATGACTCCATAGTAGGGCTATTTCTTTTACTTTAACCTTTGTATTCTATTGCTTTTGCTACCAGTTAAGAATGTTGGGATTTCCCTGGTGCTCCAGTGGTAAAGAATCTGCCCTCCAATGCAGGGGACGCGGGTTTGATCCCTGGTCGGGGAACTAAGATCCCACATGCCACGAGGCAACTAGGCCTGCACACCACAACTAGTGAGCCCATGCGCCTCAACTAGAGAGCCCACGTGCCACAAACTACAAAGCCCATGCGCTCTGGAGCCCGTGTACCACAACTGGAGAGAACCCCACACGCCACAGCTAGAGAGAAGCCCACATGCCACAACTAGAAAGAAGCCTGCACACCACAATGAAGAGCCCACACGCTGCAACGAAAGATCCCACATGTCGCAACTAAGACCCGACACAGCCCCCCCAAAATAATGAATTTTTTTAAAAAAAGAATGTTGCCTATAGCCTGAAATATACAGAATAGCCCATTCTCAAGGCTTTGACCTTTAAGGGTATAACACTTTTCCATTCACAGAGAGATAAAAAGCTGCAGAACAGAGAATAACACTTGTCTTGTTGAAGGTTTATAGGAACATCAGTGACCTGACTTACATGGACAGCTGTTAAGAACAAAGGATTCCTACACCAAGAAGTTCGCAACAACCAACCACGCCCCTCCCTCACCTTGCCTTTAAAATGCTTTGCTGAAACAGCTTCAGGGAATTCAGGGTTTTTTTTGAGCGCAAGCCACCTGACTCCTTGCATGGCCCTTCTCTACTCCAAACTCTGACGTTTTCAATTTGTTTGCCCTCACTGTACGTCAGGCACAGGAACTTGCGTTCAGTAACACTATTATGATAACTACTCAAGTAAGAATTGCTTGGAAATTCTTAAGAAAGGTGGGTTGCTTTTCTACCACTACATATTAGAGTAGAAACTTTTAATATCAGATGTCCTGCTGCTAGGATAGGACCTTCAAAGATGCCCTGCATCCATGTTTAATAAAGAATTAGCCTCTGTTTTGTAAACCATAGAAATCACAATTCTCAGATCATTCTATCAGAAGAATGCTTCTGATTTCTTGTAATCTGTATTTTTATCTAGTATCATGCAGTGCACTGTGAAAGGCCTTATTTAGACTACTTGTGAACTTAATATATGTTAATTAATAAAACTGAATGGTTTTTAACATGTTCAAACAAAAAGATGCACCTTAGTCCCACATGCCAGTTCCTGTTGGCTAATCATATGACTAGTCCACACGTAGTAGTTCTTTCTTACCACATCCTAGCCCTCATTCGTCTGTCACCTGCCAAGTCATGGGTCCCTTGAACGGATAGAAGGTACATTCACATTTGTGTCTCCCAGTGGGTTTCACCATAGGGATGGGCTCCCAGGAGATGTCTGCCAAACACAATATATCATCAGATGTTCTATTCTAGGTAGAAGTTTCCAAGAGGTAAAGAAAGAGAAGACATTGTAAATTGGCTCTTAATTAAATGTTTTAAAAAATGAATGAAAACCAAAAGAGTAAACTAGATTTGATTGAGAAAAACATTATACAGACAGACATTACAAATAAAATGTTATGTATCTTCTTCAAACTTTTTCATTATATATTAGGACAAAAATATAGAAAGAAAAAAATTAATTCAAATTAGCGTAATTGGAAAGAATTGCCATTTTTTTGTACATTTTTAGTATCCTGTTTCATTACTTTAAAGTTTCAAGTAAATTGTAAAAGGTAAAGATATTATCTTGAAACTTAGTCATGTATTTTTCAAAATAAGATCAATATACTTACTTATATCCTAAAAATTCTTACTTAAAATTATTAAATACAGGTATTTTTCAATATGTATAAACACCTTATCAGATTTGAATTCAGGTTTTATTCATCCATACCTACTACATGCTGCCAACTTTTCTAGGTCCTGGGAATAACGCAGCGAGCAAAAGGGATAAAGTCTCTGTTCACATGAACTTACATTTCAAAAGACACGGATACAGAGTTCATGTTGTGAATTGCTTACTACAAGCTTCCTGTCACTATTCTAAGGGCTTCAGAGGTATTAACTTGCTTATTCTCTACAACAGCCCTACAGGGTGGGTCATATTATTTTCTCCATTTTACAGTTTAGAAAACTGAATGGAAAGTTTAACTTGTAAAAGGTCTTATACACCCAGTAGCAGAGTTGAAATATAAACCAGGTCTGGCTCAAAATGTGTCTTCTGAACCACTCTGCAATACTGCATCTCACCATAAACAGATATAAGAAATATATGTTCTTAATATTATCTTTATATACATAGACGATAATTAGTCAATGACTTGCTCATAAAAAATAACAGGACATATTTCTTCAAAAGTATTTGTCACCGGTAGAATTTCAGTCCCCAGTGTCTCACCTCTCCTGCCTGATGTCTCCTTTACCAATCTCAACTCCAGGCCTTAACAAACAACCTTACTCCTTCCTTCTCTGCTTCAGTTGTGACAATAAGCGCTGCGACGTGCACTGGGGACACCCTCTTTTCGGAAGAAAGGAATTTACTTCCACAGTTGTTGAGCATGCTGCCAACAGAGTTCAGCAATCAGCCCATCCAGGAACTCTCTCAGCTAGAGAGAAAGGGAGCCACCTTGCCCAAGGTCCAGCCCCTTCCCAGGGTGGCCTATACCCTATGCCTGACCCATGCGGGGGTAAAATGCAGGTTGACTCTGAAAGATCATCCCAGTCTCAGAGCTCCTCCCACATCAGGCTGAGGTCACAGTTGAGACTGCATCTCCATCCAACCTTCTCTCACCGCCCACTCTTGGTTTCCCCCGTCCCTTCCATATGTGTCCCTCCGAAAAGCACTCTCTAATAAACTCCCTGAATGCTAATCGCTCTCGGAGTCCGCTTCTCAGGGAACCCAGCCTGCAATACTCCCCACTATTAATCCAACGTTTCAAATTTCCATTGGGACAGAAACCCTACAGATGATATAAAATATGTCAGATTATGGATCAGTGTCACGGAGAACACAATAGAAACAAGCTTCATTTATGGCCTTTATTTATGAAGCATAAATGGGATGCAACTCTATCAAATGATAAACAGAAGCAAAGGGTCACTCTGTGTTCATTCTTTTATTCTACAAAGTGCTCTCCTATATTTCACTGCAGTACTGCATTCGTACTTTTTTCTTTCTTGTAAAATTAATTCTAGTTATCTTAGTTACTTTAATTTTTATGGTCCTGATTTCCACATCTCTAAATCATTTTGGTCCCTCTAAACTACTCTACAGTATAGTTATTGGCACAAGAGTTGTCCTCCCTGAATTTTTTTTTTTCTTTTCATTATCCCCAAGAGATGAACAAGAGAGCATACCAATTATACATATCAGTTTGCATCGCTTTAAGGGAAAATGTTCATGTTGATTTATGAGATACTTTAAATATTTATTTTGGATAAATGTTTTTAATATTTACTAAATCCTGTATTCAGAAGTATAATACTTTTATGATAGTTGTTTGAGTTACGCTTCCATAGAAAATACTGCCATTTTAACCTGAAACTAAATGAGCATTATTCACAGGGTGTTTCTCAGTCTTTCAAAGAGATCAAAATACCTCATTTCTTTTTTCTTTTTTCTAATTTTCAAAATAGCACTAAATAAAAATGACCATGATATCACAGTGGAAGAAATTAGCATTGTACAAAATATTTACAATTTAAACTAAAAGAATGTATTTATTGGTTGAGAGGCAGTATCACAACCAACGCGGAGATTTTCTTTATGGACTTTTCCAGTCCAGTCCTGATGCTTTTTGTCTCTGCTGCCTTAGGCACATCATCTAACTTATAAGCTTCAACTTCTCCTCTGTAACATCATCAATCTACTTTGTCTAACTTTAGAGTTTTTATGAGATATCAAATAATATGCTACAAAACATAAAAATCAGACAATACTGTATAAACACATGAACTAATAATAATTCCACTGAAAAAGAGAATGATGGGTCAAACAGTAGTTGTGTTATACAAAACCAAACCACCCAGTTGCCTAAGTGAACTTTAAAAATGTACCTAGAAGTTATCTGACATGTCAATCGTATCTTAATGCCCTGGGGGCTGTGCTTACTGATGCTCAGGTCAGCCTCCTTCTAAGTCTTCTGTGTTTTAGTTTCATTGCCTTGACATTTTTGCTTATATGACCACAAATCGGGAAATCGCACAATCTGTCTAGGTCAGCACATTTTGCCATTTCACTAATGCAGTGCACTCAGCGATGCATTAACTTCTCTAATTCTTATTTCTTTCCTGAGCTCTAAAGTTAATATTGTACCTTTCGACTGGGGCTGGTTAAATAAATCGTGGAAGAATCATAACATGGAACACTATATAGCCATTAAAAAGTAGGAGGAAGTTTTATTTGTCGAACGTGGAACAATTGCCAAGACATATATTTTTAATTCAAGATTCTAGTTGGTATAAAATAAACCCAATGTGTCTGTGGAAATATATATGTTCCACATTAAATACATACTAAATTATGTATATTATAAGCTGTATATATTTCTCATATATACTATACATTGGATTCATGTGTGTATGCATACATTATATACACATATGTCTATAAATACACACATACATTTTTCCCTGAAATTACCATGGATTTTCTTAAAGAAAGGAAATTTGGTATTTGCACTTATATGAAAAGTTTTATTTTGGCATACACAATCAATAAAAATGTAAGAATCAGCTTCTCCTAATATCTGCCTAATATTATAACTTTAATTATTAACAACCTAAGGTTATCATTTTGTTTATTCCAGTATAAATATTTATTTCTATTTTGTAGGAAAAGCAAACAAGTTGAGAATATTATTATATCTTACTTTGTTTTAAGCAACAAGTCATTGTATTTATGCTTCTTGATTGGAATATTCTTAATATAGATGTCTTCAAAAATCTATATTTTTGTTTCATGTTTACATGAGATTTATTTACTTATTTAAAATTTATTTTCCAATTTAGAACAGATACTAAGTATGAAAATACATACATTTAAAGATGCCAAAATATGTTACTTAACAAAAGTTTTTCTTCTTTTTTAGTGTAAAAATTATGGGAGAAAGAATTATTTATTTTCTCTTGGATTAATCTGAACCACCTTAAGACATAAGGTTGGCACCTATAAAAATAACTTCAAGATAAATATTTGCATTCCACGGTTCCATATGGGCATCCTCAGGAGATGAGACATTTGGCTTCTGGCTCTCAAACCAACACGTGATAAACGTGACTTTTAAAATTAGCCTGTATTGCTGATTGTTATTTCTTCTGGGTAAAAGCACAGACAAATTAAGGAAATCTGAAGGAGATATTCCAATGCAAAAACTTAAGATAACACTTAAGAATACAAATCAGGGATCTTTTTAGAATGTAAGTTTTCTTTATTTCATCACATCTTTATTTTTCTTGTTATAGTCTTTGACTTTTTTACTTTGAGGACATAAAATGGAGGTAGGAAGCTAGCCTCACATTCTAGAAAATATGAGTTAATCAACATCGACAGATTTAAGAATTTAGGAAACCTGTGTTCAATTGCCTTTCCTCTCCAGAAATGAATATTCTCAAAGCAATTTAACCTCTCTCTCCCCAACTACAGCATGAACTTTATGAGGGCAGACACCAAGTCCACCTCATTCTACTTTTAGACAGAAGCACTTAGTAAAGTGACTGGCACATAACACAAATTCAATAAATAGTTTCTGAAAGGATGAATGAATCAATGTATGAATGGACGGCATAATAACATACAGGAAGGTGTAACCTTTTCTTTTTGAAGAAAAAGAAATTTGCTTTGATGGAAACAATCTAACCAGGAATCTTGTAACCTGGGATCATTTTCTTCTCTGCACCTATTCTGACTAACTTACTTTCAATACTTGTGTTTCATAAGAAAATAAATACCTTAAAAGGGGACAGGTGATTGTATATAATTTTGAAGTCCTTTCCAGTTTTTAGATAAAACCTAGGTGAAATTATGATATGTTTGAAAAAACAAAACGCAATAAATGTGAGGCTACAGTCTTGCTTTGACTATTTGTTCATTTGTTAATGAACTACCATGTGATCTGTAATGTAAGGAACTCTCATCAGAACTTCTGTCTTATAACTTTAATGAAGATGAATATTAAATCCTGAACATAAATTGATTAATTTTACATGGTTTTCTCATTCACCCCCTACAAATATCTAGGATTTCTCCATCCCTCAAACAGAAATAACTATACCAATAAGCTGTTCAACAACCACTTCCTTCTGTATGTTTCCCTCCTGCCCCTCCACCTGTTTAACTGCCTCTACCTGAATGTCCTTAGGGCATCATGTACAGTCCCAGGATTTACAACATAAAAAGGAACCTCCCCTTTCTCACTTCAATTTATGTTTAAGTCACAAGTGGAAAGAAAACAAGCAAGTTCGAGGGCTTCCCTGGTGGTGCAGTGGTTGGAAGTCCGCCTGCCGATGCAGGGGACACGGGTTCGTGCCCCGGTCCAGGAAGATCCCACATGCCGCGGAGCGGCTGGGCCCGTGAGACATGGCCGCTGAGCCTGAGTGTCCAGAGCCTGTGCTCTGCAACGGGACAGGCCACAACAGTGAGAGGCCCGTGTACCGCAAAAACAAAAAAAACAAAAAAAAACAAGCAAGTTCGAGAAGCAGAAGAGGAACAATTAAATGCTACACAGATCCTTCATTTGAGACTCCACAGCCCCTACTGTGCCTCAGCCTGTGCTATTGCACTCTACTGGGAAGTTACCTCCAGCTGAAACTCCCTTTCCTTTTATTACTATGCTGAACTGAGATTTGAATAATTAAAAAGGAGCAGGGGAAGAAAAAGTAGTGAGTTACTGGAACTGTTGTCCTCAGATGGCAGAGGCACTGGGGCTGGGTAAGGTCCTTCCCTACTGCCATTGTCCTAAACAGGAGCTCACTCTCCTTGCTAATACCCACGACTGCGTTTCTGCAAGGGCTTCTTGCCTCTGGAGTTCTCTTTACTCCAAGCGCTACTGACAACTCAATACTGTTCTATGTAACATACTCCAAGCAAAGACAACGCAGCTCCCCTTTTCAACCTTTTAAAACTATGCTGGCAATTCTAGGTAATTCAGGGCAGCTTTCAAACTTTCTAGACCACGTCCACAGGTAACAAACAGATTTCACTTCGGAGCCATTAGACAGGTTCATGTCATATATCCGAAAACAAGGTTTCACAAAACAATACTTACTATATGCAGTACGCACTGATATTTTCTGATTTATTTTATCCCATATTAAAAAAACAAAACAAAACACCTGTTGGACCAATTAAATCCCAATCTTTTGGAGCAAGACTCAGGCATCAAGTTGTTTTCGCTTTTTGGGGTTTTTTTTTTTTTGTGGGGTTTTTTTTTTTTTTTTTTCCTGTTTAACTGCCTCTACCTGAATGTCCTTAGGGCATCATGTACAGTCCCAGGATTTACAACATAAAAAGGAACCTCCCCTTTCTCACTTCAATTTATGTTTAAGTCACAAGTGGAAAGAAAACAAGCAAGTTCGAGGGCTTCCCTGGTGGTGCAGTGGTTGGAAGTCCGCCTGCCGATGCAGGGGACACGGGTTCGTGCCCCGGTCCAGGAAGATCCCACATGCCGCGGAGCGGCTGGGCCCGTGAGACATGGCCGCTGAGCCTGAGTGTCCAGAGCCTGTGCTCTGCAACGGGACAGGCCACAACAGTGAGAGGCCCGTGTACCGCAAAAACAAAAAAAACAAAAAAAAACAAGCAAGTTCGAGAAGCAGAAGAGGAACAATTAAATGCTACACAGATCCTTCATTTGAGACTCCACAGCCCCTACTGTGCCTCAGCCTGTGCTATTGCACTCTACTGGGAAGTTACCTCCAGCTGAAACTCCCTTTCCTTTTATTACTATGCTGAACTGAGATTTGAATAATTAAAAAGGAGCAGGGGAAGAAAAAGTAGTGAGTTACTGGAACTGTTGTCCTCAGATGGCAGAGGCACTGGGGCTGGGTAAGGTCCTTCCCTACTGCCATTGTCCTAAACAGGAGCTCACTCTCCTTGCTAATACCCACGACTGCGTTTCTGCAAGGGCTTCTTGCCTCTGGAGTTCTCTTTACTCCAAGCGCTACTGACAACTCAATACTGTTCTATGTAACATACTCCAAGCAAAGACAACGCAGCTCCCCTTTTCAACCTTTTAAAACTATGCTGGCAATTCTAGGTAATTCAGGGCAGCTTTCAAACTTTCTAGACCACGTCCACAGGTAACAAACAGATTTCACTTCGGAGCCATTAGACAGGTTCATGTCATATATCCGAAAACAAGGTTTCACAAAACAATACTTACTATATGCAGTACGCACTGATATTTTCTGATTTATTTTATCCCATATTAAAAAAACAAAACAAAACACCTGTTGGACCAATTAAATCCCAATCTTTTGGAGCAAGACTCAGGCATCAAGTTGTTTTCGCTTTTTGGGGTTTTTTTTTTTTTGTGGGGTTTTTTTTTTTTTTTTTTTGGCATTTCCCAGGTGATTCCCATGTGTAAATAGCTTTGGGAACCACCTTTGTAAAGGATTTTCAGGTGACCCTCTTGGATTTTTGAGGAATATGGTTTTATCACTTGTAAATAATAATAGTTCTCTCTTCATTTAAAATCACTATATTTCTTAATTTTGTTTCTTGTTTTACTGTATTACCCAGAATATTTAAAACAATGTTAAACAGAAATGAAAACAAGCATCTATTAAACAACAACAAAACTGGCCTTTTCCCGTTGCGGCGCTGCCCAGTGAGGAACTCTTGTCTACGTCCGCAGCCGTGCAGCCCTCTGCAGCCTGTGCAGTCTTCCGACACAAGGAAAAGGCCACAGCCTCCGTCTCTCGCTGCAAACCGGGCAAAGAGCTCACTGAGGTGAAACAGGCTGCCGCAAGGCAACGAATGGAACCGCTTCCGCTTCTGAAAGAGCGATTCGGGGGCGTGGTCGTGCGTGTCGGCGTAAACGGTAGTGGTCTCGTGACCCAGATTTACCCAATCTGCCAGTCCATCTCCAAAGCCCTCGTGGCGTAGTACCAGAAATTCGTGGATGAGGCTTCCAAGAAGATCAAAGGCATCCTCATTCAGTAAGACCGAACCCTGCTGGTGGCTGACCCCTGTCGCTGCTAATTGAAAAAGTTCGGAGGCCCGGGTGCCCGTTTGCGCTATCAGAAATCCTACCGATAAGCCCTTCATGAAGATCGGAGTTCACCATTTGTAAAAATACGATGGTTGTGGGATTTAAGGTTTAAATTAAATCCTAAATCCTGTGACCTACAAAATTGATTGCACACTCTGTTAAACTCACAATTTGTAGCCAACTGATGTAGAGCAGGAGTTGGCAAACTATGACCCATGGACCAAATCAGATCCGCCATCTGTTTTGATAAAGTTGTACTGGTGCACACCCGCACCCACTTTTTCTTTCTTTCTTTCTTTTTTTTTTTTTTCTTGCGTTATGCGGGCCTCTCACTGTCGTGGCCTCTCCCATTTAAGGAGCACAGGCTCCGGACGCGCAGGCCCAGCGGCCATGGCTCACGGGCCCAGCCGCTCCGCGGCACGTGGGATCCTCCCGAAACGGGGCACGAACCCGCGTCTCCTGCATCGGCAGGCGGACTCTCAAGCACTGCGCCACCAGGGAAGCCCACCCGTTTTTTAATTTGTTATCTATGGCTGCTTTCCTGCAACAGTGGCAGAGTTAAGGCAATGTGACAGAGACAGTATGACTCGCAGAGTCTAAGCTATTTCTTATCTGACCTAGAGAAAGTGTGCCTACCCCCCTTTTTTAAAACAAGTATTTTACCTGAGGAGGGGTGGAACTGGGTCCAGAAGCAAAGAGGTTAGAAAAGAATCAGGATGCAAATCTTGAATGGTCTTGTATGTTAGGCTAAGGACTGGATTTTATCCCAGGGGCAGTAATGAACCATTTCCATGTAGGAGTGACCTTTTTTCTGATCAAGTCTCCAGCTGGGTTCTGAAACTTTGAAAACAGAGCACATTAGGCAGGGATGAAACTGTCTTGTTCCTTGTGCATTTCCAGGCTCCAATAGTTGATGTTCCCTGTGAATCTGCTAAATGTACACTTAGCCTTTGCTTCTCTTTGACTATGAAACTGCTGGAATTTATAATCTTCCTATTTTTAGATTAAAGACTCCTGCCTGAGTCTCATCAGAGGATTTCATAACTCTGGACTGTATTCAGTGGGCATTCTGGCTCCACCTAAAGGTGGCTTTCCTCTGTTCTCTAAGGAGAGGTGGTGGTGTGGATCAACCATGCTTCCTGCCTGAAGCTGCTGTGGTTTTGACGGTGCATAAAATAAGCAGCAAGCGCATTAAACGTGGTCAAGAGACCAGTAAAAAAGCTTTTTTTTTTTTTCCAGCAGGTAATGCTTAATTCATTCATCAAACTGACACAGTAAACATTTACACTATTCATCTATCCATCAAATATGTTTTGCTTTAAGTAAACATAGCAACCATACAGTTCTTAATGGCAACTTAGATTCTATTCATGCTTGCTTCAAAGACAGCACTGAAAAACCTGTTGTTGACCTTGAGAATGATTACTAAAGCCCTACTGGTCTGATGCTATAATTTAAAGGTGCCTTTTTATATCTTTTCATATTCTAAAAGGTATGATAAGAAAAATATGCTTGAGGCAAAAGGTCTCAGTTAATTATTTTAATGTTTTATTTTATTCACCAGATGGGTTTTATTAACCGAGGTTAGAAAAAAATAGGAAGATCTTCACAACATGTAGTACAGTAGGTAAATGTACATAGCTTAGAAATAAAGGTCCTATAAGGCTTATGAAAAGTTTATGAAAAGACTTCTAAAAGAAAAAATTTCCAAACCTAAATTATGGTTAAATCTGCATTATAAAGTAAATAAAGGTGGTTTCCAAAGAGAATGGTTATGTGTCAAAAGTGAGATGTGAAGAATGCAGCAAGATTAATAAAACCAAGCAGGATCTCATTAATCAAACATCCCCGAGTGGAAGAACTGATTTGACTTGAATTTGCCTCTATATACACCAGTGATGGAATCTGCTTTTTTTGTGAAGCAGCCAAAATGTCAGCTTGATAAATGGGGTAATTCAAAAGTACCTACTCTGTTTTTTTAATACGTAGATGTATGTACACAGTAAAACCAAGATTATTTGTTAAAAATCGAAATAAAGCTTTGATCACTTTGACTAAGAAGATTTGATTCTTTTTAATGAATTGACCAAATAAAATCTTTAAACTGAATCTCTGTTCAAACGATTGAACATAACAGGGAAATAACCACAATATCGAATGATTTTAGTTTACCAGGAGCGCATCTTAGATTAATTAAAACTAATATCTGTTACGAATATCATATTTAGGGCTTCGAATAACAATTTATAAAAATAATGTAATTACCTATATATTTCAGTCCTGATATGAAAGTGCTTTAAGAATGATTAGGTTAATGTTTCATTTTATATGGCACTTTTTCTCCTGAATCATTTGAAAATTATGGTAAATGTTTATGTCCAAGGCCACCTAAAGGAAAACAAAACAAGTAAAGCAAGTAATAAAAAAAAAAATCTTGCCTATAAAACAGTTATCTAATAACCAGTTGAACTGAGGTAGTTTAAAAAACCACCACAAATACAGTTTGGGCGTATTATTGCCAAATGAATATAAACATCCAGAAACAACATACAACAACAAAAAAACAGTATTCCTATTATAGTTAATAATATCCCCAGTGACAGTGACCTCCTTGGCAACCTGGTAAAGAAATAACTATTACGGCTAATTTTATCACAGGTTTTCTGTGAAAATGTCAAGTATTTAGTTTCTGTTTTATTCAAAGTTATACATTGCTTTAGATTGAATTTTGTCCCCCCACCCCCAAATTCATATGTTGAAACCCTCACCCCTGATGTGACTTATGTGGACACAGAGCTTTTGGGAGGTAATTAAATTAGAGGAGCTGATAAGAGTGGGCCTTAATCCAGTAGAATTGGTGGCCTTATAAGAAAAGAGAAAGAGATAAACAACAAGGACCGACTGTACAGCACAGGGAACTAATTCAATATCTTGTAATAACCTATAAGGGAAAAGAATCTGAAAAAGAATATATATACAACTGAATCATTTTGCTGTACCCGTGAAACATTGTAGCTCAACTATACTTCAATTTTTTAAAAAGTAGCATTAAAAAAAAGAAGAAGAAAAGAAAGAGAGTGAGAGATCATCTCCCTCCTACCTCTCACCATGTAAGGGGACACAGAGAGAAGGAAACAACTAAAAGCCAGGAAGAAAGTGCTCACCAGAAACCAAATCTTGATCGCCTCCAGAACTGTGAGAAATTAATAAATTTCTGTTCTTAATCTACCCTGTCTGTGGTTTCCTGTTATAGCAGTCCAAACTAACTAAGACATACATGTTCACAGTTTAAATAATCAAACAGTTCTTCAGTATTTGTTATGAAAAATAGCCATGCCTCCACACTGCAGCTCTCCCACTCCAATTCCCAGCCCGTAGAGCAGGGGTTCTTATCTAGGGTAAACCAAGCCCCCCGCTCCCACCCCTCCAGTGGCCATTTGGTAACGTCTAGAGACACATTTGGTTATCAAAAATGGGGGGAGAGAGGGCTGCTATTAATATCTAGTGGGTAGAGGCCAGTGATGCTTTGAAACATTCCACAATGTATAGGACAGCTCTGCACAACAAAGAATGATCTGGCCCCAAATGTCAATCATGCCCATGTTGAGGAACTCTGCCTTAGAGGCAATCACTTTTATGCTACAACTTTTTTCATGTTTATCTTCAAATCTCTAAATAATATGGTCATTTCCCTGCTTCTTAATATTTCTTTTAAGCAGCTTTATTGAGGTATAATTCATACCATACATACCATACAATTCACCCATGTAAAGTGTATAATTAAATGGGGTTTAGTATATTCACAGATAAACACAACCATCACCACAATCAAGTCAGGAACAGTTTCATTACCTCAGAATGAAACCCATACCCTTTAGCTATCATCCCTCTAGCCCTGCTCCCTCCTCTACCCCGTTACCCACCAGCTCTAAACAACCACTAATCTACTTTCTGTGTCTGTAAATTTCCCTATTCTGGACTTTCTCATGAATGAAATCATACAATATGTGAACTTTTGTGACTGGCTTTCTTCACTAAGCATGTTTTTAAGGTTCATCGAAGTGGTAGCATGTATCAGTAGTTTGTTCCATTGTACAAATATACCACATTTAGTTTATCCATTCTTCTGTTGATGGACATTTGGGATGTTCCCACCTTTTGGCTCTTATGAATAATGCTACTATAAACATTTGTGCACAAGTTTCTGTGTGGACATGTGCTTTCATTTCTTTGGGGTATATATCTAGTAGAACTGCTGGGTCATATGATAACTCTATGTTTAATCATTTGAGTTACTGTCAGCTGTCTTCCAAAGCAGCTGCACCATTTTACATTCCCATCAGCAGTGTATGAGAGTTCTGATTTCTCCACATCCTTGCCAGCACTTGTTTTCTGACTTTTTGATTCTAGCCATCCTAGTGGGTATGAAGTATTATCTCATTGTGGTTTTTTTTGTTTGTTTGTTTGGTTTTTTTTTTTTGCGGTACGCGGGCTTCTCACTGTTGTGGCCTCTCCCGTTGCGGAGCACGGGCTCCGGACGCGCAGGCTCAGCGGCCATGGCTCACGGGCCCAGCCGCTCCGCGGCATGTGGGATCCTCCCAGACCGGGGCACAAACCCGTGTCCCCCGCATCGGCAGGCAGACTCTCAACC
>NW_006782907.1:48304-124517 GCF_000442215.2 Lipotes vexillifer
TGGGCCTCTCGCTGCTGTGACCTCTCCCATTGCGGAGCACAGGCTCCGGACGCGCAGGTCCAGCGGCCATGGCTCACGGGCCCAGCTGCTCCGCGGCATGTGAAATCTTCCCGAACTGGAGCACGAACCCGTGTTCCCTGCATCGGCAGGCGGACTCTCAACCACTGCACCACCAGGGAAGCCCTCATCCTCTTTTCTTAAAGTCATTGCTGTCATGTGCCCCACCCCGTTCTTTTTTCCTATTGTCATGGCTACCAAATTTTCCATTGGCCTTATCTGCACTTGAGTTGTTGGAGAAAAGGTGAAAGCTAAGGTGCATGTTCTATCTGTCATTTAACAACAACAGCAAAAAAACCTTCCTTCCATTTTTAAAGTTAATTTTAGTCTTGAAAGCGGTTGGAGAACAAATTCAATTTTTCTATTAACACCTTTTTTTTTGCATAAAGGGACATGGATATCATTTTAGATCTGAAATTATCCACTAAGCATAGTTTTTCTCTAAATACTAATCTAGTAAGACCATATTAATTTTGAGTGTTATATCAATGGGGATATCAACCAGTACTGCTGATCTTGGAATTGGAAATAACCCAATACATATTTTAAAGATAATTTTCTAAGGACATATATGGCCAAAGTATGTTTAATAATATTTCTTCCTTACACTCTGTCTTACTTTATGTCCCTCGAATGCATACATCCATTCTAAATATATCATTGTAAAATATGTAATACTTTAATAAGTAGATGTCAACATTAATATCCTACCAGATATTCTACCTCCACAATTATGGGATGTATAACATAAAGTAATATTTACCAAGTGTTGATCCACAGACTATTTACAGTAAAAAATGCAAAAAGTTTGATTAACGATGTCATTTCCTTAGCCTCAGCCAAGAACTACTATGTATGGATATCTGAGGGTAAAGTTTTCATTTTTATTTACCTTCGTAGGTAAATCTGAAGCAAATAAAATTTTAGAATCACAATGAACCATAAAGAATGTGTATTGTGAGGTTAGGAACTTAATTTTATCTCTAGGTTTTAATGAATTTGTTTTTTATATGCCAAATGGCGTAAGACACAGGGGTTTTTAACTGTTTTCTGTAAGAAAAGATTTGGCAAATGTGTATCCAAATGACTTAGAGGTCACTTTCATGTTATGTCTGGAGAAAAGAGCTCAAGAAAGGAGATGAGATGCCTAGACCCTCAGTGAAGGGATGACTGAGTACTTTCAGATGCTCAGATCTTTAGGAAAGGGCTTCAACGATGACTCCAACCAATTCATTTGGGGAATGGAAGTTGCCAGCATTTTCTCTACCTCATTAGTTTTGGCAGCATGAATACTAGAGTCTAAGAACATGGATTTGTACGTGTCACACTGACTTCCTTGAGAGGAAGACTGGGCAGGACTTCTCAAACAATCTTTGAAGTTACGTAAAGGTTGTAATTAAAGTTCCTGTACACTGTGGAGGCAGGGATCATTTCTATCAAATTCCTTGTTTCACCTTCAGCATCCAGCACAGTGCCCACCACACACAGTAGGGGTTAGTAAACACTGAATTAACGAACAGATACTGACGCTTGACCGTGAGAGGCTACAATGCTAAGAAAATATAAATGCTGTATAGGGTAATGCTACTGGATTCCACCAGAATCAGCACTGTCAGCCTAATTCTTTCCATCAATCTCTCCCCTCTCCTCAAGAGAGGCAAAAACAGAGGTTACTGTTAGCTTATCTGAGAGCCCCTCTCAGAGGCCAATGAAACATCAACAACATAGTAACGGGAGACGGTTGAAGGGAGTGATTTTGGCTTAACTTTGATCTCTTTGAAGTAGATCGGAGAACTGTGAACAACCAATGCAGTACTGCCAGCAAATTCAAGAAAACTCCAAGCAGTCATGAAGCTTACCCTGCAGAGGAACTGAAGGACTCTGACTCTGGTATAAGCCCTCAGAGTGAGCTCTCCAGTGATGGTGGCAGAAATACACACTATGATAGGTGGCTTTCTGTAAGTCAGAAGGGACACATAACCTCTCATATTTCCAAGAAGTGCTCTTAGAAGGGGAATGCATGGGAAAACATACTCTAAAAGAGGCCCAAGAAGGATTAGATGAAAGGAAACAGAATCTGTGGAGAGCGGGATGGAAGAGACTGGCATGACCTCACTGCTACTACAGTCAGTGGTATCCTGTAGGACTTAGCTTTTGATAAGGTCTGCTGTGCAGTCAATCACTGACAGCCAAGATTGAGGCCTGACTCTTTAATGATGGGAATTAAATAAACTGAAAGAGAACTCTGAGGATTTTTAGAGCATTAGTATTCAAAGAAATCAAATGTTTTGTTGTTAACTCTTGTTTTATACTTAAGTCTGAAAACTTATATTTAAAATATTTTAACACAGAAAACAATTTCCTTTTGTTTTTTATATAATAGAACGTTATATATGTGTATATAAATTATAGTTATATGATTTTGTTATGTATATAATAGATTTTATATATACATGTGTATATAATACATTTAAATACATATGTATTTGGTATAATATGTATACATATATTATATGTATACATAGGTATATATATATATTAAATGTCTATAATATGTTTTGTTTTGTAAATAATAGAACTAGGCATATATATTATATATGTAATAGAATAGTTGATAGAACTTTGAACTGTTTGAATAGTTAGGTGAGGAAAATAAAATTCATAGAGGAAAACTTGACCTTTTCGAAAGCATAACTTGAAATAACATGTAATAATTCACCCTAGAAGGCAGACAGAAGATACAGGATTTTTGTTCCCGACATAGATTTTATCCTTACATTTTTATTAGAGTTACTTGGTCTCATAATCAACTTAAATGTCTGTCCCTCTCATTAGACTGTCAAACTCCTGAAGGGCAGGATTTAGGTGGTAATTTATTTGTTTCTAAGCCACTATACCCGGTACACAGTAGATGCTGAAAAACTTTTTACCAAGTTATTAAATTATAAATTCATATTGTATTGGATAAATAATGGAGAATTTTGAACAACAGCATTTTTGTGGCTTGTAAGTCCAAAAACAAGAGATGCTTTATATATGTACAGACAATATAAAAATTAACTAGTCCTAAGACTTTCAGAAGTTTACTTCCTATGTTAATATGGGCCTCAGTTTTCCTAATTGTACCTACATGTAGGACTGATATGAGACAATGTATAAATTCTCTGTACATAGTCTGTGCTCAGTAAGTGGTATTGCTATTATTGATTGTCTTGCACTGACAAAACACATAGATGGACTGATTTTGAGTTTGGAGAAACTGAGACAAATAGATTTAAAGTGATTTGGACATGGCAGCCAAAAGAAAACCCCCAAACCTCACAAACCTCAGTCTTAAATATGGCCATTAATTTCCATGGATCCTCTGAAACACTAAGGGTGTTATTCTAAAAGCAAAGATAACATAAAACTAAATAGATTTCTCTTTGTTTCTTAGGCAAGATAAAAAGCCAAATCCGTTTGGGGTTACAAGTACTAAAATACCTCTTCTGTGATTCCAGGGAGCTTTGCATATGTGTCTAGACTCATACAAACTCAAGTTCGTGTTTCTGGTTACTCAATATGGTAAAGTTCCAACTCCTCCTCTTAACAAGCTGCTTTGTAATGGGAAGTCTGTGATTTAATGGCTTTAGAAATTTAAGGTGATATATGTATGTAAAATTGCTTGTGGAGAATCAACAAATTGAGACAGTTCTATTGTAACTACACAAAAACAGTAAAATGAATCCCTCCTGGCACAAGAAGATGACATCAATGGATAGAGGTGGGGAAATTGGTTAAATATGGCTCTTTTTCTAAGCAGATGAATCACGTATTTCCCTGGATTTGTCCTGTGTGCCTATAAAATGATGCACTAAACAGTCTCGACTTCAGAATTACAAACATGCTCCCCTTTTGCTAAGCTACAGGCAAAAGAGGAAACACAAGCTAAAACTTCAAAGTCAGGGTGATGTTTATACTACTCTAGTTTCAAACTTCTTGATAGTTTACTTTTACCTTTACATTTTAGTTAGGTCAATAATTCTTTAATCATTATGTTTTCCATTTAACCTTTCCTCCTAAAAATCACCTTTAAATTGTTGCTTTCTCTTTCCTCTTTCAAGGGGTAGGTTCCTTTTAGAATAAGACATCAACAAAAAAAATTCTATAAAGTACTGATAAAATTACTTCTAAGACTTCATAAGACATCTTAGACATAAGCACTTGCCTAATTGCCTAGCAGAAGACACTAACACTGTATGGGCTTTTAATGGCAGGCTGGTTAAAATATATTTAAGTAGACTCTATAAAGTTTTATATTGTTTCCTTCCTTATTCAACTTTTATCTAAAACTCTAAGTACAGATAAATGAGAACTATAGTGCTTGAACAAATCCAGTGTATATCATAGCAATAATAATATTGTTTAGAAAGTAGTGTTAGTTCTTCATTTGAGCAGCTACACATATAAGTAATAATCATTTCTAAACCCCAAGTTGATGACTATTTTTTTCATTTTATTCATGGGAAAACAGACCTAGGGTTTAATTACCTTCCCCAAGGACACACTGCCTATACACAGGTAGAGCTGGTATTCCAAGACAAGTATCTCTGAATCTAAGCCTTGAAGGTAGCTTTCCTAATCACTAAGCCAGTAGGGGTCTCATGCTGTAGTCTCATAACATTTATATCTCATCTATATGGGACCCTTCATCTCACTCCTTTATAGCTCCTTGGATTAGTTATGTGTTTTCAAATACATGATTTAATGGTTTCCTTGGACAAAAGATGTTTACTAATAAAATCAAAAATTCCATTTTGTTTTCTAATTCACAGGAAAAATTAGACTACTGGATAAAAACACTCTCAAACTTAAACCTTTGGTGCCAGCTAATAAATGCTACCCGTTGAAAAAAATTAATGAACTAGCATCATAAATACATTAATAGGAAACTCAGGATCTGCTGACCTTGCTAAATCCAACAACTTAGTTATTATTTGTCACTCCTGAAAAGAATGTTTGGAGATGTGATTTTATTGTACATTGCATGCCCCATTTAATGCTAATCTCACATTCTAATGAAGAATAAATCAGCGATATGGGCTTCCCTGGTGGCGCAGTGGTTGAGAGTCCGCCTGCCGATGCAGGGGGCACGGGTTCGTGCCCTGGTCCGGGAAGATCCCACATGCGGAGCGGCTGGGCCTGTGAGCCATGGCCGCTGAGCCTGCGCTCCGCAACGGGAGAGGCCACAACAGTGAGAGGCCCGCATACCACAAAAAAGAAAAAAAGAATAAATCAGCGATAAATAAGAGAGTGACCATCTGAATTATGTGTGCGTGTGTGTGTGTGTGTGTGTGTATCCTTAGCAAAAAAGATATGAAAGATTTGTGTTCAAAATGCAAACTAGTTAAAGTAAATGTTATCAAATCCTAGGTCAAAGTTCTATTGATGGAGATATTTATCTTATCAAACTTGTTTAAAAAAAAGTGCATGACAAAATAATTGGAAATGAAATTAAGTAAGCATAATGTCTTAATATGAAACAAGAATGGCAACAATTGAAAACTATAAGCAACTCAAAACAAGGCTGAGGATGAATTAGTAAATTGTCCTTCCTAAAATTTCAACCACCTGCCCAACTCTCCTTAACATTCTGTAATAACCTAAATTGGAAAAGAATTTGAAAAAGGATACATGTATATGTATAACTGAATCACTTTGCTGCACACCTGAAGCTAGTACAACATTAATCAACTATACTCCAATATAAAATAAAAATTTTTTAAAAAAGAGTTTTGAATAGCTACCAAATGTTAACTGGAGCCAAATTTTCTTTTTAGGTTACTGAAATAGAGTCCTAAGTATACTTTAATAAATATTACAACTTTATTTATGGATAAATTATTTATAATAATAATTATAATATAATATAATTATGAATAAATTCATATTTATGGATCTTATTATGAATTTTATTTATGAATGCTTTATAAAATTTACTTTTACTTATTAATAAACTTTAATAAGTTATAGTTCAGGTTATTAATTAGCATTTAATTAAATTAGCATTAGGCAGAGTCAGAAATCACAATCTATGGAACTGCACAGTATTCACCTATAAGCCCTATATAAGGTCTAATATTCTGAGACCAGTTCATCAGGGTGCCAATAAGAAACACTGGTCTATAACCTTCCCCTATTTTTTCTCCAGTTTGTAAAACTGTTGGTAAAATTTTAGCAGAAAGCACAGGCTTTCTGCAAAAATACCATCAACTACAATTTTCTCTATAGGTGTGCTTTCTCTTCACAATGGAATCACTCATTCTGCCATTTTCACAGTCTAAACAAGGAAAGTAACCCCTGGTAGTTTGGTCTGACTGGTCTGCTGTGGTCAGACACACTTTGGTATAAACACTGCCCAAATAAAGAATGTACGATATTATTATATTCTTATTAAATCATATTTAAAGATTTGTTTAACCTTAGAAAATTGGCTGCTCGCCAGAACCTCTTGATTGCTGCTAAAGGTGGTGGTTAGTAGGTTTGTCTAATGCAAACACAGGCCAAGTCAAATTTTCTTCCACCCACAGAGTTTCAGAGGGGTATATCCTGCCTTTTTGCTGGCAGGTAAGGCAAGCTGCCAGACTCCAGTAGGCTTACTGAGGCAGATATGTGAAAAGGTTCTCCCACTCTAATGCTGGAGTAATCATCAGTCTTTCAACAGAAAATGAAATACACAAGAATGAGGAATTGGTAGCATTCCCCAGTCTGGATGAGGCTGCCAGATCCAGATAAATGAACTTTGCCACCCTCAGTAGAATATCTTCTTCCATATCTGGCTCCAGTGAGTCCAAGGTAGGCTCAGAAACCAGAGCCTTAGTCTCCTTTATCTCCTGTCTTTGTTCCAGGATTAACCCTTCTCTATTTTCCTTTTAATGCCCTGTGTCTATCCCCAGACCTTTCCTTTCTCCATTTTCACACCGATGTTTAAGAGCTTTTTAAGAAACAAAGAACTTGATCATTTCTCATACCCACACTGATGCTGTAATTATGATGAAGGTAATTAGAAATATTTAATGACTTTAAGTTTGTTCCTCCTCAGAGCCCTATATCATGTTTTTCATTGATTGTTAGAAATAAGTCAAGGTATAAAGGTCTATGATTTGTACTTCCCCAGGATTTACCTTTTTTATAAAAGTTATAATATTACAGTACTCCAGTTAGGTACCCCCAAAATCTCTTATCTAAGTAAAATTATATATTATTCTGAAACTCCTCTATACAGGAAGTAAGAGTGTCAATTTAATGCGCTACTGAGACTTCTTGCCTCCCTATAGTCTTGAGAAGATCTGAAGCCTCTTTCAAATCCAGAAGAATGTTTGGTGGGCAGATTCTCTAGTTCTTATTCACCCTCATCACCTCTAAATAGTCTGTGGTCCCAGGTGCACAGTCGCTTGATAGGTTGTCATCCTTCTGGTGTTTCTCAAACTTGGAAATCAAGCTTCTTATTGAGGCTGAGAACCCTAGTGCCGAGGCACTAAGTACATTCTCCTTAAATAAACCACACAGCGTTTTCCTCTTAGGTATGATCACCTCCTTGGAGCAGGGAAATTAAGGAGAGCAGGAGTCTACACTGCTCCCAGAATGTCCCAACTCTCTGGTGCCTTCTAAACTAAGGACTCTTTTTACCCACAAGTTCAACTCCTACCACTCTGGTCTAAGCAGAAACCCTCAACATTTTAGGTTTCGGAAAACAAAAGCCAGGAAGAGGGCTTACCTCTGTCTGGTAACTTCTTTCAGCCTAATACCACATATGCTCCCAAGACAAAGGAACTCACTACCTTCTGGGAATTTGGAAGTAAAAATAGACCAAAACAAATATCTCACTTTAAACTGTATTTTATTTCCTACCAAACAGAGTTTTTTTTTTTAACTGAAATTTGCATTCTATCACACACTGAAGACTCAATTTTTGAGTCATTTGAAACATTCCTATCAATATCCTCTATCAATTTATATTTGTAAGTCTCTTTAATTTACAAAGTATTACATGTTCTCTCATTTAACCCCTCAACAAACCAGTACTGCTCTTATTATCTCTAAATATTCAACCACTAGATTACATACTCCAAAGGATACAGCTAAGTATAAATGGAATAGCTTTTCAGATGAACCTGAGTAGAATCCTGATTTCTACCACTTATTATCTGATAATCAAATCCAATGATTCTTTTCCTGTTTTTAACATTTGTCACTGTTTTCATTGACACATTGTCTAACTGATTCACTTTGCTGTATAGCATAAACTAACACAATATTGTATATCAACTATACTCAAATAAAAATTCATTTTAAAAAATTAATGGAAATTCTGCTCTTATTTAACAATTTTATCAATTCCCATTGAATCATTTTTGTCTGTACATCTAGTGTCTGACTTATCTTTCTTAAATCCTATATCCATAGGACATTTCCACCAATATCACCACTGAAGAAAAAACAAGATTTAAAAATGAGTTTATCCACTTTTCTCCCATCTTCTGCTAGATCCCAGACAAATTTCTCATAAGTTCTAAGTTTTCCCTTTAGTGTCAGCCATTCTGAATATTTTCTAATTTTCCCAGAAAATTTGACCTTTGTGAGGTCAAATTCAATTCTCTTACTCCCTTTTGTTCTCTGCATTCCTTGTCTTACCAATTTCTCCTCAGAAATGAATGATAAATCATATTTAATAAGAGTTTTCATATTCAAAATCAAGGAGTTTTTCTAGTTTAATCAAACAAGCTAGATCATCCACACCATTAACACTGGAATGTCAGAATACCCTCCCCTTATTCTGCAGAAAATCTACTCTAGTCCATTATTTTTTGCAAAGTAAAGACCACGGTTTTATTTACACTGCTTTAGGTTACACAAGTTAATCGCAGAAAATATGTTAAAGAAATATCCAGAGCCAAGAAAATCAACTGTCTTCATTTATCTAATCCCCCTTCAATATTAAACACATATGGTATTGAATCTGTAGGTCACTGATCATTTGGAGTAGTAACACCTACATTCACAATTGCATAAGACAGATGATACTTTGTGTTGATCTGAAATCCTTGCTTTGAAGAACCGATCAAATTTTTATTTTCTTAAAATGGTTATTCTATGCAATTCCCATAGGCTAGCTTCTCAATTCCTGTGCATATGTGTGGAACCCAACAATATCAGTGGAATGCTTATACATATATACACATATAGGTGTGATGGGGCAATGCTTCATTTCACCATTTCATATTTAACTTTTCCAAATAGGGGAAAGTGGAGCTGTTGTTCTTTCTTCATTTTTTGTTGATTCTCTAAAAGTTGTGCCATATCTTTTTCAAAAGGTAAACATAGTAATACATTCTAAGTATGAATAAGAAGTTACTGTCTGACGTTCCATTCATTTATCAAAGAAACATATGACCTTTTAGAGAATGTTTTTCATTTTTTATATTATAGCACAGCCATCAGTTTCAGTGTCTCGCTCTCTATTACTACAATGTGACAGATTAAAGATAAAATATTTAAAATGGGGCTTCCCTGGTGGCGCAGTGGTTAAGAGTCCGCCTGCCGATGCAGGGGACATGGGTTCGTGCCCCTGTCCGGGAGGATCCCACATGCTGTGAAGCGGCTAGGCCCGTGAGACATGGCCGCTGGGCCTGCGTGTCTGGAGCCTGTGCTCCGCAATGGGAGAGGCCACAACAGTGAGAGGCCCTTGTACCGCCAAAAAAAAAAAAAAAAAAAAAAATTTAAAATGGCAGAAATAAAATATCTCCAAATGAGATTTATTTTTTTAACATTCTTTTATCATGTACCCATCAGGGGATTCTTTTTTTCTTTTAATCAAGCAGTTCTGATGAGTTGACAAGGAAAAACTCTAAGCATTTCCCAGGATCATTAATTCTTGACAGTGCACAAGAGAATTGGAAAATGTATACAAAACCTTCAAATCAACAAGAAAAATGCAAACATATCAGTAGAAAAATAGGCATGAAATATAATTAGCTTTCACAAAAGAGGAAATACAAATGTCAAAACACATATGTAATCATTAGTAATAAAATAATTATTTTATTAAGAAGACCTCAATGAGATAATTTTAGACCCATCAGATTGGAAAAATAAAGAAACCAGATAATATTAAGTGTTGATTAATATGTGAATCAAAAGGAACACTCACATACTCATGCTGGTAGGACTATAAATTGGTATAACCTTTGGGAAAGTGTGTCATTATCTACACATTCACATGCCCTATGACCTAGCAATTCCACTCCTAAGTATATACCCTAAAAGAATTGTTGTATATATCCATCAGGAGATATACAATAATGTTTATAACATTCCGTTCATAACACCAAAAAACACTGAAAATAAGCCCAAATAGCTATCAAAAGAAGACTGGCTATATAAATTTAGCATACACTTACCATGTGCTAATAGGCAGCAGTGAACATAAATGAAATATGGCTACTCTCAACGATGTTAAAAATTCTTAAAAACATAGTATTGAGTGAAACAAAAACATAACAGAAGGACACATGGGTCATGATGCTGTTTTTATGAAGTGTGAAACCAAGCAAAATTAAACTATTATTTAAGGACAAACTTTTTTAAAAGAAAAAGAATGAAATATAAAATTCATAATAACAATTACCTCCTGGAAGAAACTAAGAGGATGAGTTAGGGAAATAGCACACAGGCAGATGACATGGAACAGGGAAGGTTCTAGATCTTAAACTGAGTAATAGGGTCACAGGTACACGTTTTATAATTTATAGTATAATTTACTCATAATAAAACATTTACTTGCATGAATGAATATCAGAGAACTCAGCGCTTTGTTTTCCTTGCACTTTTCATAAAACACGATCAATAGTAATCTCAGAGAAGGGTTTCTCAAGCTTGGCACTATTGACATTTTGGGCCAGAACATTGTTTTGTGGTGTGGGGCTGTCTTTGCATTGTAGAATGTTGAGCAGCATCCCTTGTCTCTACTCCCAGATGCGAGAAGCAAGCTGACAGTTGTAACAGCCAAAAATGTCTTTAGAAGTTGGCAAATATTCCTTGGGGGCAAAATATCCTCCACTTGAGATCTACTGTCTTATAGGAATAATTTATGTGAGATTCACACAACATAAGATTAGAGCGTCTTTGTCTCTGAAGATGGAGAGACGCTGAGAGGAATTCAAACAGACCTTGCTAAGTTTCCCCCAGTTTCCTATACTCAGCTTGTACCCTTCTCCCCACCATATCTTTCCACTTTTCATCAAACCTAGCATAAAAAGACTCAGGTTTAACCACACCTTTGGGTCTTCATTTCCCTAGGAAGGCTCCTGTGTCACATGAAACTTATATTAAATAAATTTGAATGCTTTTCCCCTTTGAATGTACTTTTCATTACACAGTCCCAGCTGAGAATCTAGAACGGTAGAAGGAAAAGAAATTTTTTTCCTCCTATATACGATACTAATCCATAAATTAAATACAAAATCTCTTGCTGACTTATCTTTGAAGAACTATGGAATGTCTCTTTCAGGTCAATATTTTTGTATTTGTGTCATGCAAATTTTCAAGCATATATAAGAGTTGAGAGTGTAACACTGTGAATCCCCATGAACTTATTTAAATCTAATGATTATTATGATTTTGCCCTAATTGCTTTCTCTATCCACTTTGATTTTATTATTTTCTTTGCTGAATTATTATTTCAAATTCCATATGTCAGAAGTATTTCACTCCTGCATACTTAAGTATGCAACTCTAAAACACTTGAATGTGTCAAGACTTTGCTCTCATAATCACATTTGTAACAAAAACTAAGAAATAAATATAACAACTCTTTGTCATAGCACAACTCAGAGTTATGTATGTTGTATGTATAAAGCAATTTTTTTCACATTTTACAATAAAGATAATGATTATTGACTTTCTATGTAAACATAGGCGTGAAAGTCTGTAATTTCTTCTAAGGTTTCAATGTAATCTTAAAATCAAGGTTGTCAAATTAACAAGAAATGGAAAGATGAATCCACAGAGAAAAGCTGAAACCAAATTGCTTGCTTTATGATCAGGCCACCCAAGATGTTCTCCTGCTCTCTGTATATCCCCTGCTTGACCAGTGCTTGTTTCACCTACGTCCTACACACATGACTGACCTTCCAACATGCCCCAGGCCCCAGATAGTGGTTGTTCTAATCTTTAGATCAGAACATCTCCACCATGATAGTTTATCAAAGGAGCAGTGAGGGGCGGGCCCCTCTGTTTGTTTCCCCGGTAACCCATGAGTCAACCTGCCATCAATTCCCCCTATAACTGGTAACCTCCCCCTCCCCTTGGGAGCAAAGCTTGCAGCCCTGTCCTGTCAGTCATCTGCCGTACACAGTGAGGTGTCACTCCAGGACCTTGCTTTAGACATGTAAGATCCCCCATCCATTAAGCCACTGATGTCTCTGTCATGCACTCCGGGCTCTTTCTTCGGATCCAAGGATGGGCAAGTACAGGGCTTGCAGGCCTGCGGGGTGCAGTCCAACACTTGACAGGAAGCAGCACTCAGTCTTCTCCAGACCTTGTGTAGAGATATGCGCATTCACTAAAGCTTCTAAAATCTGTATAGAGCTGAGCCAATTTTGCTGACCGCTCTAGAAATGTAGATACACGTGAGAAATTTGAAGAGGAAAGAAAAGTATCTGGAGTTTTGAAAAGATCCAGTTTACAAAACTTAGTACGTCAACATTTTCCTAATCCAGTGAAGAGCAATTACCTTGCCACTTAAGGTAAAAGAAGGGAATGTTTCTTGGGCATTATTCTTAATGCATAATGTCAGAACATTCACTTTATAAAAGCATAAGAACACTTTAAAGACTTGGATTTCTCATAGAAACAATCCAATTTAACAGAGAAAATTTAAATGTAAGTGAAATAATCATGCTTTCTTCAGAAGAGATGCAGCCTTGAATTCTGTGACGCAAACACTACCTTCCCTATTGTTGTTTATTGTAGACCAAAAAAAAATTCATTTCACCAAAAAAAATTTTGCCCTGACATAAGGTACAGGAATAAATCTATCCAATACTAGTTTCCTTTATGCATCAAAAAGTTTGTGGATGAGTGTGTTACTTTTTCCTTTTTTTCTTTCTCCCACTTAAATGGGTTGGAAAGAGCAAAGTGCGTGATGGAAGTCACAGCATTTTTTTCTGCCATAGAGATAAAAATATGTGCTTTATTAGCTAAAATTATCTATATCCTAAACTACTTCTATTACCTTTTCTTTTTACATATTCTCTTTTCCCACAAGAGGCAAATATGTTTCCCATGTATAAATGGGACCTAAGAAAGTGAGATGCAGTGCAATCATGATTTGCTCATGTCTCAGTGCAAATCACTGAACAAATCAACTCATGTAATTTTTACAGATGTAAAAAAGATACTAGAGATACTCTGGAATACCCATTTTATACATGAGGAATTGGGTCTTTTTGCACCCTCATGATACATTCTCATTTTTTTCCTGAATATACTAATTTCTTCTGCCATGCTTTAGTAACTCCAATTTACTTTTCCTTGTTTCACATCTGCATTTGGTGGCATGGATCACTCATTATAAACCTGTCGTCCATGGACATACTAAAACTACAACTGTGGAGACCTTGCAAGGAACTCCCACCCAAGAGGGACTATGCCATGCATCCAATATATTCTGACATCCAATTTTTTTAACTACAGATTTCTAAATTTCTGTCCTGCAATCTGTGATTGTCCTCAGTCTAACCTCTAATAAATGAGAAAGGCAGCTCCAAATGCACTTTGGTCTGTTCTATTTATGGCATGATAGGAAATTTTCATATAGGTAAGATGAACTTGTTAAAAATAAAAATAAATTAAAAAAAACTAAAAGGAGGAAAAAAAAAGTTTCCTCCCCCCCACCCTCTCTGTATATTCCTTTTTCTTCCTGAATTAACTATTGATAATAATTTGGTATATATCTATGGAGAAATGAGCCTTTCAGTACACCAAGGACTTTTCATGGATATTCTCATTCAATCTATCTTATCAAGGCCAAGTGGCTCATTTAAGTATTATTCATTCATTCAACAGCTATTTATTGACCTCCTTCTTAAATGCCAGGCACAATTTTTAGAGTCATGATACATCAATGAACAAAATAAGCAATGATTCCCACTCTCATGTATCTCATATTTTATGAAAAAACTGTTTAGAAAAAGACATAGATATTCAGGGGATAGGGAACAAATCCTAAATTTTAGTGATTCTATATTTTGTTTAATAGAGTTTTACAATGCAGGCATTTGTAGGTACAGGTGGCAGGCACATAATAATGATATAGAATATTATCTGGGGATCTCAAAATATATTTGATTTATGAATTAGCTTACTAATTAGTTTAAAAATTGCTGAATAAATGTAAGGATTACAATATATTAAGGATCAAAAAAGTCTTATCTCAATATATTTCACTTGAAAGTGAATTTTCTATTACTAAATTTACATAACAATTACATTTATGTGTGAACCTTAGGTAATGAAACTTATCCTAATTTTTCATTGAGCAGGTGAAAGATAAGTAAGTTTTATTAATTTATATTAATCTATAACTAGGACATAAAATCAAAAAAATCACTACATGTATTTTTAAATATAGGAATTAATAGCTTACATTAATATAGTTTAATTAATTAATGAAGCACATTAAAATAAAATGTTATTGAAATGAATGTTTTTATTATGGGATAATAATTTAAAATTCTATCTAATTTATGTTATAAACATTTCTATGCTCATCATTTCCAATTTAAAAATATTAAAGTATTCAAAAGACCCTGAATAGCCAAAGCAATCTTGAGAAAGAAAAACAGAGCTTGAGGAATCATGTTCCATGACTTCAGACTATACTACAAAGCTATAGTAAGCAAGACAGTATGGTACTGGTACAAAAACAGAAATATAGATCAATGGAACAGGATAGAAAGCCCAGAGATAAACTCATGCACCTATCGTCAACTAATCTATGACAAAGGAGGCAAGGATACAAAATGGAGAAAAGACAGTCTCTTCAGTAAGTGGTGCTGGGAAAACTGAACAGCTACATGTAAAAGAATGAAATTAGAATACCCCCTAACACCATACACAAAAATAAACTCAAAATGGATTAAAGACAAAAATGTAAGACCAGACAGTATAAAACTCTTAGAGGAAAATATAGGAAAAACACTCTTTGACATAAATGGCTACAAGATCTTTTTTGACCCACCTCCTAGAGTAATGAAAATAAAAGCAAACAAATGGGACCTAATGAAACTTAAAAGCTTCTGCACAGCAAAGGAAACCATAAATAAGATGAAAAGACAACCCTCAGAATGGGAGAAAATATTTGCAAATGAAGCAATGGACAAAGGATTAATCTCCAAAATATATAAGCAGCTCATGCAGCTCAATATCAAAAAATAAACAAGCCAATCAAAAAATGGGCAGAAGACCTAAATAGACATTTCTCCAAAGAAGATGTACAGATGGCCAACAAACATGAAAAGATGCTCAATGTCACTAATTATTAGAGAACTGCACATCAAAAGCACAGTGAGGTATCACCTCACACTGGTCAGAATGGCCATCATCAAAAAATCTACAAACAGTAAATGCTGGAGAGGGTGTGGAGAAAAGGGAACCCTCATGTACTCTTGGTGGGAATGTAAACTGATAGAGTCACTAATGGAAAACAGTATGGAGGTTCCTTAAAAAACTAAAAATAGAACTACCATATGACCCAGCAATCCCACGCCTGGGCATATACCCAGAGAAACCCATAATGCAAAAAGACACATGCATCCCAATGTTCTTTGCAGCTCTATTTACAATAGCCAGGACATGGAAGCCACCTAAATGTCCGTTGACAGATGGATGAAGAAGATGTGGTACATATATACAATGGAATATTACTCAGCCATTAAAATGAATGAAATTGGGTCATTTGTAGAAACTTGGATGGACTTCATACAGAGTGAAGGAAGTCAGAAAGAGGAAAACAAATATCGTATACTATCACACATATGTGGAATCGAGAAAAATGGTATAGATGATCTTATTTGCAAAGCAGAAATAGAGACACAGACATAGAGAACAAACGTATGGATACCAAGGGGGAAGGGGATGGTGGGGGGAAGAATTGGAAGAGTGGGATTGACACATATACACTATTGATACTACGTATAAAATAGACAACTAATGAGAACATACTGTATAGCACAGGGAACTCTACTTAATGCACTGTGGTGACCTAAACAGGAAGGAAATCCAAAAAAGAGGGGATATATGTATATGTATAGCTGATTTTGCTGTCCAGTAGAAACTAACACAACATTGTAAAGCAACTATGCTCCAATAAAAATTAATTAAAAAAATAAAATAAGGGACTTCCTTAACGGCACAGTGGTTGAGAGTCTACCTGCCAATGAGGGGACACAGACTCGATCTCTGGTCTGGGAGGATCCCACATGCCACAGAGCAACTAAACCCGTGCACCACAGCACTGAGCCTGCACTCTAGAGCCCGTGAGCCACAATTACTGAGCCTGCGTGCCACAACTACTGAAGCCTGCACGCCTAGAGCCCATGCTCCGCAACAAGAGAAACTACTGCAATGAGAAGCCAGCGCACCACAACGAAGAGTAGCCCCCGCTCGCCACAACTAGAAAAAGTCCGCATGCAACAACGAAGACCCAACACAGGCAAAAATAAATAAATAAAAATTAAAAATAATAAAATAGGGCTTCCCTGGTGGACACGGGTTCTTGCCCCGGTCCGGGAGGATCCCACATGCCGCGGAGCGGCTAGGCCCGTGAGCCATGGCCGTTGAGCCTGCGCGCCCGGAGCCTGTGCTCCGCAACAGGAGAGGCCACAGCAGTGAGAGGCCCGCGTACCGCAAAATAAATAAATAAAATAAAATAAAAATTAAAATATTAAAGTGTTCGTTAATTACCATGAACGCCAGTTATTAGGGAACTCTCAAAGGATACAAGTAGTTATTTTAAACAAACAGCTGACATTTGACAAACTATTCAAGAAAAACCTTTTATGAGGTTCTATAAATTACAAGTAAAATTCTATGCTTTATGTCAGTAAAAATGCCAACAGATGTACAAAGAAAAGAAATATATCCGTATTTCCTCCTATTCATCTAAAAAATAAAATTTTTATGGCTGGTAGCTTGTGTTTCTTTAGCATAAAGTTCACTTGATTAAATGTATACTCCTCTATTCCTCATCTTCCCCAACTAAGAATTATTCTGACATGGAGGTATGAGGCAAATTCCAGTTATATCCCCAGGAATAAGGCATTATCACTTCATTCAAAATGTACACAATGTGCTTCCGAAATAATTAATTTCTTATTTGCACATATACCCAAGATTGTTAAACCCAGTAATACACCTTTCTATATGAGCACGGTGTAGAGGGATAAACATTTCTTCGGTGTACCAGGTTACAGGAGAAAATTGAGGTCCTTGTCCAATTAAGCTCTCCATTTCACTTGTTCACTAAAATATATTCCTAATAATAGCTTTCATAATGTTCATAATTTAACAATCTGGAAAAGTAGATGTAATGTAGAGTAAACAATTTCAATCTATGGTGGGGGAAAGCTCTGAGATAAACAGAGCTATTAAAAAAAAAAAAGACAAGTATTTGAGGATATTTCCAGTGATGGTTAATTTTATGCATCAACTTGACAGGGCCATGAGATGCCTAGACATTTGGTCAAACATTATTCTTGGTGTGTCGGTGATGGTATTTCTGGATGATACTAACATTTGAATCTGTACACTGAGTAGAGCAGAGTGGGTCTCATCTAATCAAAGACCAGAATAGAACAAAAATGCTGAGTAAGAGAACTCCACTTGCCTGACTCATGAGATAGGACACTGATCTTTTCCTGCCTTTGGGCTTGAACATAAAAACTGTCTCTTCTTGGATCTGGAGCCTGCTGACTTTCAGATGGGAACGACACCATTGCTCTCCTGAGTCTCCAATTTGCCAACCGCAGACCTTGAGACTTCTCAGCCTCCACAATTGCATGAGACAATTCCTTATAACAAATCTCTTTCTCCCTGTATACATCCTATTGGTTCTGTTTCTCTAGAGAAGCCTGATGAACACATCACCAAAGGTGCCCCACTCCACCATGAGTAATAATTCAGATAATACAGTTGACTCTTTTTTTTTTGTTAGCTAATGTATTTTATTAATGAAGAATGAAATGGATAATGCTTATAAAATAGTCTCATGGTAAGTCTGAGAAAAAGGTATTTTAAAGACCAGCGTCTAGAGGCCCATCCCCTTGTCTTTATTTCTTCTGCTCCTGCCCAAGGTCAAGATTCATTATCTCTAACTTGGATCCTTAACATAGCTTTCATTCTTTCTGATGTCCTGCACTCTCATTATGATGCGTCTAGGAGTGAATTTCTGTTTTTTATCCTGCTGAGAATTCACTGGTCTTCTAGAATCTCTGGATTGGTGCATTTCATCTGCTCTGGAAAATTTCTGGCCATCATCTTCTTTCCCATTTCTCACTCCTGTCCTTCTAGGATTTAAATTAAATGTATATTAGACTTGTTCACTCTATTCATTGTGTCTCTTATCCTACATTTTCTTTTTCATATAATTCATTTCTCCAGGCAAAATTCTGGATGATTTCTTTGGTCTATCTTCTAATTCAGTAATTCTCTCTTAGGTTTATTTCTCTTCATCGCGTTTATCATCATCTAACGATTATGTTTAGCCTTCTGTTAAACTCATCCATTAAACCCTCAATCGTTATATTGTTTAGTCCTAGATGTCCTATTTGATTCTTTTTCAAATTGGCTATGCCACTTTTTAGGATTTTCTGTTCCCTGAGAATATTTTAAAGCTTACTTTTTAATTTTTTGAACTATAGTAGGACATAGTGATTATAGTCTGTGTCTCATAATTCTGATATCTGAAATATCTGTGAATTTGTTTTCATTGTCTATTTTTTCTTTGGGCTGTCACTTACAATGTATTTTTTTGCTTAAGTGTCCACTTATCTTTGACTATGTGCCAATATATTATTTTTTTTTTTTACATCTTTATTGGAGTATAATTGCTTTACAATGGTGTGTTAGTTTCTGCTTTATAACAAAGTGAATCAGTTATACATATACATATGTTACCATATCTCTTCCTTTTTGCATCTCCCTCCCTCCCACCCTCCCTATCCCATCCCTCTAGGTGGTCACAAAGCACCGAGCTGATCTCCCTGTGCTATGCAGCTGCTTCCCACTAGCTATATATTTTACGTTTGGTAATGAATATATGTCCATGCCACTCTCTCGCTTTGTCACAGCTTACCCTTCCCCCTCCCCATATCCTCAAGTACATTCTCTAGTAGGTCTGTGTCTTTATTCCTGTCTTACCCCTAGGTTCTTCATGACATTTTTTTTTTCTTAAATTCCATATATATGTGTTAGCATACGGTATTTGTCTTTCTCTTTCTGACTTACTTCACTCTAATACAGTTGACTCTTGAACAACACAGAGGTTTGGGGAGCCAACCTTCATGTAGTAGAAAATATGCATATAACTTATAGTCAGCCCTCCATATCCACACATTCAGTCAACTGCAGATCGTGCAGTAGTACTTATTATTGAAAAGAAATCCATGTATAAGTGGACCCGTGCAGTTCAAACCTGTGTTGTCCAAAGATCAACTGTAATATATCTGAAAAAATACCAGCCTTGATTTTTCGAAACAACACACTTTCCACACTGTTTTAATTTATAGGGACTGGTACCAAGATTTTACTGAATAATTTTTTTGTGGTCTTCTATGCTACTGGTATTTGGTTTCAAAAGACAAATATAGGATTCTTGTAATAGCATTTTTTTTAGTAATTTCCCTTTAAAATGTAAAATGTGGCATTTGGGGAGAGAAAGAAAGTTATAAAAATATACATTTATCCACTTTTCAAAAAGTGCAGTTGTCAAATTATGAAGCAGGAAAAAACAATAGAGCCACTAATATTAGCAGAGATGTATTCCAGATGGGTTTCCTAAATTATGGTTATATTTCAGAACTAAACTAAATATTCTAATACATTTTAATAAAAATATGGTTGAGGATCAATGCTACAATGACAAACCATAATAAAATACAATAATAATCCTTCTATTTTAGCATCCTAAAGATGGAAGATTAAAATTCTTATCTATAGTATATTAGGAACGACTAATCATGTGTCATATTACAAAAATCAAATTTTCAACAAATATACAATATTTTCTTTAATAAACAAATGCAACAGAAATTAAATATAAGCTTCCAAATTTGGCTCTCTTTTTTGCTTTTCTTGAATTGTTAAATCCAGTTAGGTCACCGGTTGAAAGTGATGTTTATTCTTAATAATATTTCACCTCCCAGGTTTTGAATAAAGTATAAACTTAACGAGTTACATGTTTAGTTGATAAATAAAACGATTTTGCTCTTTAATCATCCTAAATTGGCACCAATAATTACTGCTTTTCTTTGACTGTATCAATTTTGAAGTAGCAAAAACAGTTTTGGACTTGGAGCAAGAGAAAAAGTCCACATCATCACTGTGATAGTTGCTAACTACGGTACTTCTGAAAGGTTATTTTCTTGAGCCCTAGTTCCCTCTTCTGTAAAATGGTACCTTTCCCTAATGGTATTTGACAGACTTGGAAGAATATATATACTTATATAGTATATATATATTCTTATATATATATATATATATAAGAATATACACACACACACACACACACACACATATATACATATAGATATACAGCGTTGTGCCACGATAAAAAGCAATCATTAGTGGAAACTCAGTCTTAGTGGTTTAGTTATATTCATATTTGTTTTGATATTCAAATAAAAACAGGGAGAAAATTGTGGTGCCCCATCTAGCTCACCTAATTGCCTTTCGTGTAAAAAACTGATAATAATCCAAATGATTCTTGTCCATAGAAATGCAAATTTATTGTGTGTGATGGTATGCAATTGATTATTGCCTTGTGAATAGACATGTTTTGCATGTATTTATAAATTCATTTGAAAATTCCTTTTTCTCTATTCATAGGAGGTTCTTAGCTCTCCTTTGAACTGATAATATCATCTTACTAGTTCCCTCTTTAGTAATGAGTTAAATTAACCATTGACACATGTTCATCTAATGTTTATACGAGCTGAGATTTTAACTTTTAAAAAATATTCTTTAAATCCGCTCTACATTTTAAATAAATTGTATGATCCACATATCAATGGAATTTGCAAATTAGAAAATAATTTTTTAGAAGACTACATTGAGCATATTATTTTTGTTCCTATTATATCTTTTTAATTTTCACACTAGATACTTTTTTGAAGTGTGTAATGGAGTTTTAAACATATGGATTGGGGTAAACTAATCTTGTCAATTACATAATGCTGCTTTCCAAAGCACAGTTTTTAAAGAAATGGAATAAAGACACATGATAAACTATGAGTTAATTTTTTAGAATTTCCTAATCTAGAAATCCTAAAGAAATTATAATATACAATATGGGAATTTTAGTGTCTTTTTATTGCATCCATTAATTGTGCTAAGAAAGTACAGCTGTTCTCAAAGAATTAACAAAACCAACAAGGAATCTTTATTTACCAAACTTTGTACAAAGTTGCCAGTGTGAAAATACAGAATAAATTGAGAGCCCTACTTTTTCAACATGACAGATGTGAAAACTCACCTTGACCTCCAAAATAACAATCCATTTTAACTGAGCTTTAATCTTCCACAAAATAAACTAGGAGTTTATTCAAAGGAAAAAATTTTCATTCTTCTATACTTCATTTATGATAAAATATTTCCCATGGGGTTCTTCTCTTGATTCCCTTAAAATTTTGACTGCCTACCTCCCTGTTGAGCTTCTAAAATAATTGCATGGTAGAATTTTCAGGTTTCTGCAAATACTTCAGTTTTCTCTTCCCTGTTTTTCAATTTTGCCTGCCTCTTCTTCCCTGATAATATTCTTACCTCTGGCAGGCAACTTTGTCCTTAATGCCCTGTTCCTGAAAGAATCAATTGACGCTTTGAATTAAGCTGCTTTTTTTAAGCATATGAGCTCTCACCGTAACTAGCTGATAGCGTTTTCAATTCACTCTAGAAAATGTGTGTCAATCTACCTGTAGCTGAATTATAACAAACTGATTTTAAAAGTTAATCTATTTACTGGGGGTAAGTATTTCATCAATATGCTAACGAAAATGATATTTTCAGATACCCCACTGCTGGTATATATAGCATCACTGATTTATAGTTAATAAAATTGAAAATATTGGACTTTTTAGCTTATATAAGTGGGGAAGCATACTAATTAATATCTAAGCACTGCGTTTTCAAACAGTCTTTAGTCACAGAACTCTTTCTGAAAGAAAAACACACATGAAATCACTGCTAAGCTCCCTATTGACTTTGAGCCCTGGGTCGGGAGGAAGCATTTCATCCATGGCTGATACCAGGCTCCTATATACATACTACGGAAAATGCCAAAGGCTACCAAGCATTGTATTCATAATTCATAAGTTATGACATTCACATTTTAGTTATTGAATGTGCATACTTTAAATGAAAATTTTTCAAAAGAAATTATTCGAAAAGCACGTTTAAAAAGGAACAATCTAGGGCTTCCCTGGTGGCGCAGTGGTTGAGAGTCCGCCTGCCGATGCAGGGGACACGGGTTCGTGCCCCGGTCCGGGAAGATCCCACATGCTGCAGAGCGGCTAGGCCCATGAGCCATGGCCGCGGAGCCTGCGCGTCCGGAGCCTGTGCTCCGCAACGGGAGAGGCCACAACAGTGCGAGGCCCGCGTATGGCAAAAAAAAAAAAAAAAAAAAAGGAACAATCTAGAACCACAGAGTTTTCTTAACCTTAAAATTGAAAACTCTATCTTGGAAAATGATTTCTGATTACATTTACTTTCAGGTTTTTGTTTCTTTGTTTGCTTGTTTTGGTTGAGAGTTTTAAATTGAAAAAAGGACTTATTTTTTCCAAATACTGACTATAAACTCCTTTTCCTCAATGCAGTTGAGAATGGGGGTGTCTGAATATTTTCCCACCTGGCTTTGGCTCCTGCCAAGAAGCATTCAGAACCCCAGGTTCACACCCAGGACTACAGGCAGTGGCAGCCAGAGTGGAATCTCCTTTTTCAGCTGAATGTATAAAATGACTATGATAGCACAAGCACTAGATCATAAAGGCACATTCTGACCCCACTCTCCCTTGAGATTGGCAGATATCGACAGTTAAAGCAGGATCTTGCTTAGAAAATCTCATCTGTCTGTAGCAAAGGGAATTTGGTTTCAGCTGACAAAACTGCCTTCTGCAACCTTTAGAAGTGGCTATTATAACGTTTGCAACTAATGCCAGGGAAATGAGCCTTTTGGTCCTAGCGTGAGCTTTGTGGTGGCATGGAGCAAAGACATATCAAATCTATCTTGAAAAAGGGGAGAGAGGGGAGAGTTACTCTGTAGATATTGGGAAATTTTTAAGAATCTAAAAAGAGGAAACAAAACAGAGCAAATTTCAGTGGCACAGGAAAGTCATTTGAAGCAGACCAGCTGCTTTCAGGAATGGGGCTACATCTTCTCCAGCTCTCTCCTCTCTACCTGCTGGATTCCCTGTTTACTCTTGGTTTCCATGATTTTGGTGGAATCAGTTCGTTTCTTAGCTCCAGTGTCCACTGTGGGCAGCCTCTGTGTGTCTCAGTTCAAATTCCTGAGAGTCAGAATCTGGTCCTTAGACAGCCCGTGGGTTGAACAAACTGTGCAGTCAGGGACAGTGTAACAAACACAGTGATGAAAAAGACAGGCAAAGTCCCTGGCTTCATGGAGCTTACAGTGTCATGATTATCGCTTGTAATAGGACATGATAATTTAAAGGCAGCAGGACTGTGGGAACGTCAACTTTTCTATAAATGAGCTGTAACAAAGCATACAATGAAACAAATCCCTAGCACACTTTGCCCACAGTTTTTTCTTTTGCCATTGCTTTGCCTCTGCCACTACTGTTACTATTTTTGTTTTTATTGTTGATGACTTTTTTACTCAAAGGCTACTACTCTTAACCAGACATACTCTAAGCCAGTGAGTCTCATAGTGTGGTGCCCAGACCTCAGGCAGTAGAAGTACCTGGGAATTCATTAGAAATGCCAATGTTAGGGTCTTAACCCAGACCTACTTAATCAGAAACTAAAGAACTGCTGCTTTACCCCTTCAATTCAAATATGTCAGTCTACCTTTATTCTACCTGCTTCCTGATAACTTCAATGGATTTTCTGTTTAATTATTCCTCAATACTTGAATTGTATGAAAATATAAATAGGTAACTGTTTAAAATGATTCTCCCACCCCCATTTAGCCTTCCTGTATCTAAGCCAAACACAACTTTTCACATTATTCTTCTTGCCCACAGGAGACAAAGCTGTTAATCAACTCCTACTTGGTATCTGTCTGGAATTGTGCCTAAAACTCAACTCACCAAAAAAGAAATACAATCAATCAATTTTAAATTTAAGATGACAACAATTCAACTAGATTGACCATTTATCCCTTCATTTATCAACGAGTCCAACCTATCAGGTAAGAAAACAGTGCCAAATAAGAGCCATCAAACTTCCTATAATTCTCTATGGAGAACAATTTTAGAAATATAATAAAATACAGAATTAAAATCTCTTAGTGGGCAATGAACTCCGTTTCTCTAAAAAGCCATTGCTTAATATAGCCTCTCAAAATATATTTTGCAAATAAAGCCACTTTTTAAAATGAACTTGTGGGCTTCCCAGGTGGCACAGTGGTTAAGAATCTGCCTGCCCATGCAGCGGACACAGGTTAGAGCCCTGGCCCGGGAAGACCCCACGTGCCGTGGAACAACTAAGCCCATGGGCCACAACTACTGAGCCTGTGTTCTAGAGCCTGCGAGCCACAACTACTGAGTCCATGTGCCACAACTACTGAAGCCTGTGCGCCCAGAGCCCGTGCTCTGCAACGGGAGAAGCCACAAGAGGGAGAAGTCTGCACACTGCAACGTAGAGTAGCCCCCGCTTGCCGCAACTAGAGAAAGCCCGCGCACAGCAATGAAGACACAACACAGCCAAAAATAAAAACAAATAAATAAATAAATTTATAATAAATAAAATAAAATAAAATGAACTTGTATTCTGGGGGAAAATTACATTGTAAGAAGTTTAAAAAAAAGCCTCAAGTGTTACAGAAAAAATTACATTCACAAAACTGTATTCCTGGATTGCCATGTTGAGGTCTTTCTGGATCACTGTTTTGTACACTACACTTTCATTAGCATATTTTTTAAAGTTTTCCACCAATATATCACTCCCAGTTTTACTAAAATATCTTTAGTAAATATTTTTGTTCCATAGGCATTGTTGTTGTATAACAATTGTTAATCATTTATGCAAATCTTTCTTCCAATTAACCGTCAGCTCCATGAAAGTGGGAAATTGTCTTTTTCTTTTTTTTTTTTTTTTTTTTTTTTTGCAGTACGCGGGCCTCTCACTGTTGTGGCCTCTCCTACTGCAGAGCACAGGCTCCGGACGCGCAGACCCAGCGGCCATGGCTCACGGGCCCAGCTGCTCCGCGGCATGTGGGATCCTCCCAGACCGGGGCACGAACCCGTGTCCCCTGCATCGGCAGGCGGACTCTCAACCACTGCACCACCAGGGAAGCCCGGGAAATTGTCTTTTTAACTGCTGTAACGTTAGCACCTGACTCAATACCTGGCTCATATTTGGGGTTATTTTGTTTTCTGTTTTTTGTTTTTTTTGTTTTTTTGGGCCGTACCACGCAGCATGCGGGATCTTACTTCCCTGACCAAGGATGTAACCCACGCCCCCTGCAGTGGAAGTGCAGAGTCTTAACTGCTGGACCACCAGGGATGTCCCCCCAGCTCATATTTGTTGTTTAATATATGTTTGCAGGAATGATGGAATAGAAGGATGAAAATTTTGTGGGTGGTAAAAAAGAATAAATATAATTTTTCAAAAAGAAAATAATGATAGGCTTAGAAATTATTGTGAACTCAAAAATACTTCCTGGGAATAGACAGTAAATGCATGAAGGTTTAATGTGTTTTGTGATTCATTGCCAATTTGTGTATGGATGCCCAGAATATATACTTGATAGCCAAACTTTAATACTGGTTTTGTGGAAGAGACTTGAGAGTGTTTCTGCTCCAGCTTCTTTGCCTCAAGGCTACAGGATATTGAAACAGAACAAACAGCTATCAATGTTTTTCTCACTTTCCAGGGGTGGAAATTTTATGAGATCTTTGGAATTCTGGCATTTTATCATATTGACAGTAAAGAAGTTACTCCTCCCCCCACCCCGCCGCAATAACTTCTCCACATTAACTTATTTCTTTTAAAAAGCTTTTTCTGAGAACTTTAAATCTTACCATGATTCAGTTTTTTGAACACATCTTAAAGTTGTATTTGATTTATACGCTTCCTTCCTTACTTACCCAAAGTTTTCATTCTTTTGTTCTAAAAACACCTAACTCATTTCACCTCTTCTCATATGCTACATTTGCAATCTTAAAATCAATGATTGATTCTTCTCTGGCCTTTCTCGTGTTTTTAAAAATTCTATTTCATATGTGGGGTTACCATTTCAGTCTACTCAGACATATTAACCCTTGGGCTCATCATATTATACAAGTTCTAACATGACCTACTGTGGTATTGGCTTTTTCTCCCTTCAAGAGCAGAGAGTTTGACTTTAGCCTGCAGGTCCAAGACATTCTCATGGCATTATACCTTAACGGCTGTCCCCCAGTCTGTTTTGTTAGTGTTGATTATTTTTCCCAACATAGTTAGCTTTTCTAAATTCTAGCACATTTTGAAGAACGACTTTTTTTCCCCTTCATTCTGTCAATGTCTATTTATATGCTATTTTGGTTTTCCAGCATATTGACAACTTCATACTTATAATCTTTGCCTAAAAAATTTGTTTATGACAATCTTAATTCTCTATCAAAGAAATAAACTTGAAAGCAGCTCTTTTGTCCTTTTCGTGTTTGCCTATTTCTGTCACCCTTTAACCTTGAAAGAACCTAATAAGATCACTAGGCAATTTATCCTAATTCCTGACTTATGCCCTCCCAAATGCACACCATGCCTTATCTAACCTGTTGTTTCTTTTCCTAGATTAAAAGAAGTAAGAATGAAGAATTAAATAGTTAAACAATGACTAGCTCTTTACCCCCAACAGCCCCCTTACCAATCCTGCAGGCAGATCACATGGGGAAGGTAACATCTGAAGGGAATCAGCTAGTCTACAGGCAATGGAGAATGATGCAGAACACAACCTTCTGCCTTGATGATTCACAGAGATTCTTTCCCCCTTTTTCCCTTTAAAAACTGTCATGGCTGAGCAGAATCTTCAGAGTTGGTCTCAGGAAATGAGTCCACCTTCTCTCCAGATTGCCGGCTTTTCTGATTAAAGCATCTTTCATTTCTACTGACACTTGCCTTTTGATTATTGGCTTTTGAGTGTCAAGCAGCCAAAACTGAGCTCTGTAAGAAACTATCAGATAGAGAAAAATTTTGGAACATTAACTTTGGACTCTTCTAATTTTGGTTCCAATACTTTATAGTTATTTGATACAAGGCAAGTTGACTTTTAGCTCTCAACAACCTTATTTTTAGAGGAATACAGGCAATATTGTGACAACTAGGCATGGCACATCCTGAGTACAAAATAAACAGTTGGGCTTCCCTGGTGGCGCAGTGGTTGAGAATCCACCTGCCGATGCAGGGGACACGGGTTCGTGCCCCGGTCTGGGAAGATCCCACATGCCGCGGAGCGGCTGGGCCCGTGAGCCATGGCTGCTGAGCTTGCGCGTCCGGAGCCTGTGCTCCGCAACGGGAGAGGCCACAACAGTGAGAGGCCCGCGTACCGCAAAAATAAAATAAAATAAAATAAACACTCAATAAATGTTAGCTATTTTAGTTTGAGAATTGTTTTTAAAATTGTAGGGACTGCTCAGAATTGGTTTCTATATAAGACTCTTACATTGAAGAAGAATGCCATTGTCAATTTTTATTCAGTCTTCAAGCATTTTTTTTTAGCTATCCTTAAATTAGTCAAATTCATACTTTTACAGACTACTATATTTAACATAATTAAAATTCATAACACAAAGTGTACGGACACATACACAAATGATTAATTTGTCCTAAGACAAATTTTGTCACAGGAAAAATTGATATTTTCTGGCAAAAATCAACATTCTGGGAATGAAGGGGGAAAATCTAGTTGGTTGCTATCACCATTCTGAAACTGTCTTATCAGTTCTAAAAATAAGAGGAAGATATAGACATTTTGATTTAAGCATAAATAATGAGCATATATTTGTAATTTTCTGTGACCTCTGTAATTAAATATAACCTTCAAAATTAGGGAGTTCAACTTATTTAATATCTATTGTTTAGGCTTTCTTATCTTTCCTCTCTGAGTAACTAGTTCATCATAAATAAAGAAATGTATACATTAATGTTATCCTTTTAAATTGTGGAGGTAATAATAAAAATAGCTGTTTTATTATATATCAGATACTCCACTCTTCTTGGGTTCTATTTTTATCAGAAAAATATTTTAATCTTGTGTAATATTGTTTCCTTTAGCATTTTATAAAATAATTAAAATAATAGCTCTTATATGAGGTGATGGATGAGAACTAAACTTATTGTGGTAATCATTTTATAATATATGTAAATCAAACCATCATGCTGTGTACCTTAAACTTATTCAGTGGTGCATGTGAATTATTTTTCAATAAAGCTGTAAAAACTGAAAAAAAAAAGGAAATATGAAAGGTGAAAAAAATAATAAAAAATAGCTCTAATCAGTTTCATTACTGGCTCCTGGAAGCCATGTTAAAAAAAAGCAATTGTAATGTTTTAAATAGGCTTTAAAAATGGGCTAAGATTGTAAATTTTAGAGCTACAAGTTCTCCTGCCTCTGATCAATGCTCATGTTTTTATATGTAAATACTAGGACTGCAGCTTGATCTTCAAATATTAACCTTGACTCCTCTTCCCATTTCTTTACTAAACAGAAATGCAAACCAAATCCTTAGGGACTTGCATGATTCAGTGTAGAATTTTCAACATTCAGGCCTTTTTCTGCCTGAAAGAGATCTTAAGTTTGTTCCCAGCACTATTTAGGATTTAAGAACAAAGCTATAGAAAAGGATATAATCCTATTTTTTCTAATTTGATATTAGTCAAAAACTTTTACTTAATAAAAGTGGGAAAATAGGGGCTTCCCTGGTGGCGCAGTGGTTGGGAGTCTGCTTGCCAATGCAGGGGACACAGGTTCGAGCCCTGGTCTGGGAAGATCCCACATGCCGCGGTGCAACTAAGCCTGTGAGCCACAACTACTGAGCTTGCGCGTCTGGAGGCTGTGCTCCGCAACGGGAGAGGCCGCAACAGTGAGAGGCCCATGCACCGCGATGAAGAGTGGCCCCCGCTCGCTGCAACTGGAGAAAGCCCTCGCACAGAAATGAAGACCCAACACAGCCAAAAATAAATAAATTAATTAATTAAAAACTTTTTTAAAAGTGGGAAAATAAAATTTTACTTAATTTTTCACCCTTAGGAAAAGAGAAAGAATAAAAGAAAATGGAAAGGATAGGGATATGGGAGAGGAATCTCTCCCACGGGAAAGAAATAAAAGAGAGTCTCCAAATGAAAGAGAGACCATAATACATACAATGAGAAGGAGATCCATACTCTGAAAAAAAAGAAAAAAAATAGAAGTTAAAAAAAAAGTGAGGGAGATTGCTAGCAAAATGTCAGTAATTAACTCCCTTTGCTGCATCTGCATCACTGGGTAATCCTCACCCACGTAAACCTGTGTTGCGCCATGTGATTCTCTCTAGCCAATGAGATAAGTGTAAACACTATACAAGTGGAGACTTTAACAGAATTTGCCTACTGAGACTTTCTCTCTCATGCTGTGCTTGGAAACCTTAGACCAAGTGAACAAGTCTGTGCTAACCTGCTGGAGAATGAGAGGCCACGTAGAGAAGTGAGGAGCCTCAGCCAACAGCCCATTAGCCAACCATGTGCCAATAGCCAGATATGTGTGAGGTCATTCTAGATCATCCACAGCCAGCCAGCCTGGCAGCTAGCCACAGACCCATGATAGAGCCCAGGAGAGATCCTGGGCTCCAACCACAAAACTGTGAACAAAAGAAACTGGACTGTTTTAAGTCATTAAGTTTTAGAGTGGTGTGATCCACAGCAAAAGCCAACTGATTGCAGGGAACAATAAACAGAAATGAGGAAACAGTAGCTTTTGCTGAGAAAAAAAACACTTCTCCACTTGGTATTTCATGTTAGTTGCTGGCTTCAGAATTGGTTACTATTTCACTTCTCTTTGAAATGTGCATTTGTTTAATAAGTCTGATTCCTTGTAGGTCTGTTTTTACCCTAAAAGACAGCCTTGCTAAAAAGCTAGAAGTAACAGTACACACCTCCCCTCCTATCCCTAGTTGGAGGAGTGGCAGCAGGGATGCAATATCTTAAATTTTTCTTTGGATAGAAATAGATCACAGTTTTATCACTTGCTTACAAGAAACAATCAAACCAAAGATCAGATCTAGCATTGTATTCGATGGACTATGATATCTTAAATATATGTACCATTTAGAGACAAAGTAAAAATAGTAATTTTTATTAATATTTAATAATATAAATATTATTGATTGATTTTACTTACATATGCTACTAGATAAAGTTTTATTTGGTTCTACTATAAATTCAACAAGTATTTATCAAAAGTGATTTCTGATATGCCTGACATTTTACTCATATTCCTGTGTTCTACTCTTTTTGAGTTTTAAGATAAAAAACTCTCATGCAAAACTATTTGATTTCTTTTATTTTTATGTCAGCCCTTGGGCTCACAGCTCTCTGGAACTGCTGCAACAGAGTGCGCTCTCAGTGATAATTAAATGTTACTGTAAGCTGTGGGTCAGTTCCTTTCTGAACACCAAAGATATATACCATCTCCTCTCTGATTTTTCTACCCTCAGAATAATAGAAAAAGGAGAGCTATCTTAACACTTTCCCTTGTATTTACAGGGGAAAATACCAATTTATAAATCCTTAATGGAAGAACAAGGATACATGCTATAATCTGCAGAGTGTAATTTCATTAAACCCATAAACAACTAGATAAACTCACCTATTTACAGCATTACAAAGAAAGCTTTATCCATGCAGTTAAGCACTTGGGTGGTTAAGTATTTATCCAGTTGCAGAGCTTCAGTGTATCGTTATATTAGTTCACACAGAAAAGATAACTTCAAGTGAATGGTGTCACATTATTACTGAAGAATACGAACTGGAATATATATAAGGATATAAATCTATTGACGATATGCATAAAAATAAATTTCATTGTAAGAATTATTATACGAATGATAATCAACTAAAGGTTTGTTTCTCATAGCCCGCATCTTAATAAATAACAAAAAACTTTTATTCGCATATGCTAGATGGCTTGGTCATTTATTCTTTAATTTACATGAGCACTCTTTAGAAGTTTATCTATCGAGTTTTGACACTTAATATTTTAAAAATTTTATTGGAAAATTTCAGATGTATGTAAATGTTGAGTAAATAGTATATAAATTATAAGGGAGATAGGAAATGCAGGCTTTAAAATAGGTAACATTAAGCCCAGCTAAAAATTAGGGTCCTGTTTGTAAACAACAAGAGGAAAATGTCACAGGATAGATAACCATGAAATGCTAAAACTTACCAAGGAATTTCTAATTAGCGGCCTTTTTCTATAAGTGAATTTGCCATATAAACCTGTGCTTTTAATATCTCAGATGAATGTGTAAAATGTATTAGGCTGAAAGAACATGACTGATCTATATTTAATAGTCATCATCATTAGTTAAATTCTAAATAATTTCCATGATAGTTATATTTGTTTTATATCATGTTAAAACCTATAAATTGGATTTAACATTTTCTCACTAATGCAGTGTTTTATATTCACCTCACTTATATATATTATGCACCTAATCACTATTCAAACCACCAAAGTTCTAAATTAGTTAGGTCTAAATTTTAAAATACTTATATTAAAATTTATACATGAACATGTGTATCAACATGTAATGATAAATATATACGGATAGCAGATTAGATAGATGAGACAGATAGATAGATAGGATTCCACTACCCTGCCCTTAGTCTCTAACAAGAGTTGAGACATATTTTATACAGAACTCAAAAAAATGAAGAATAAAAAAGATAAATTAATAGACATTGGAAGAATATACAGCTCCTTTCGTCCAAAAGGACCAAAACATGAGGAAAGTTTTAAAAACCCTGTGTTGTATGACAGCCTTTTGTTGTTTAGCTTGTATTTGCCATACTCACTACAACTTTCACTGAAGTTAGAATTTGAACAATAGGATATCAGTAACTTGCCAAGATTTAAGACTTTGTTCAAAAAAATACTAGGGGACGGGCTTCCCTGGTGGCGCAGTGGTTGAGAGTCCGCCTGCCGATGCAGGGGACACGGGTTGGTGCCCCGGTCCGGGAAGATCCCACATGCCGCAGAGCGGCTGGGCCCGTGAGCCATGGCCGCTGAGCCTGCGCGTCCGGAGCCTGTGCTCCGCAACGGGAGAGGCCACAGCAGTGAGAGGTCCGCGTACCGCAAAAAAACAAACAAACAAAAAAAACAACTAGGGGATAATGCAATGTCCAAGACATGTCCTAGTAGTTATGAACTCACATATGTCTCACAGGTAGCCATTTAATCAGTACTGCATTTGTTTTACAGGTAGGGGAAATCACTGTAATGTGATACATAGATAAGTAATGCTTTGCCTAAATGAGTTAAATCCTTATAATACTCTAATATACAAAAACTAGATGAAATTGAAATAAAGTGTTGGCAGATTATCCACTTATTTTAATTCTAGAGGCCTGTGATAGATGATAGACAGTTTAAAATGAGAATAGAGGAAAATTTGCCCTAGGAGAGAAAAAGGGAATTTTTGAAATTAAAATATAGTTGGAAGAAACAAATCTCAATTCAGAAGTTTGAAAATAATGTAATATTCTGTTATTCTTTCATATTTACCGTAAGTGTAAATAATCTTACAGCATTTGCATCTTAACAAGCAGTAAGGACATAGCAAAAATGTCTCCATATAAAATTTTAATCTCAATTTTTATATTACTCTTTTTTATTTTTAAATAAAGAAACCTAAAATACACTCATTCTGAGGAACATGTGTAATCTAAATAGCTGCCGGAATGTGAAAAATATCTAAGTATTAACTCATAATGTTGGCACATGTAAGGCAAAGGATATTACCTCATACTTTCTACCTTTCTAAGTTTCTGTGAAAGAACATTGTTGGCATCCCGTTATGACGACAGCTTTCTCATAAGAAAATGCTGCAATAAAATAATAAAAATGCTTCACACATTCCCCAAAAAGTCTTTTAAGTTTCTAATATTAAATTTGGTTTAATGGTTATATTGTGTAATATTGCTATGCCAATTACCTTTCTTACTGTTGCAGTTATTAAAAGATAGAATCCATAGCGGGGACTAGTAAAAGGTACCATTCAACACAGAAAACTGTTTTAAACATTCATGGCAATGTATAAAACAAACAAAAAAGTAATTATTGAGATGAACTTAGAGACTACTTATTTTCTTCCATGACTATTCCAAAACCAACTTCCTCTCATAGTAGAATCACTTATAACTAAAAAGAGAAGACCTAGAAATGAAGGACTCACTATAATAAAAAGCAGATGACTTCAGAATAAAAATATATTATGCTTAAATTTGATTAAATGTAGTCATAATAAAAGACAGCTTATTCAAATATCGGCCCTTTAGACTTGTGAGCTTTGTTAAGTCCTTGAATAATAAGTCACAGAAGTTATGGAATCAATTAGTACCATTATTTGAATTAATTAGAAGTGTATAGAAATTCAGTTAATAACTACTCATATTGTAGTATTTAATATATAAACAGCTAAGTTTGGCTATGTTTTATTAAGACAGATAGATTCTAAAAGATCTAATACAATTTATCCTATCATGTAATTTAACTGCAAATATATGTCGAATTGGATAGAAGTTTTGTTAGATTTTTACTTTTCATAGTTGAATGACATTATTTAATTATACTTTAATAGGACAGAGATTGTTTTGAAAGAAACTAAAAGCTACTGCTTATATGCATAAATTGTGTATTATATAATAAACTATGTAAATGCAATCTACTCATATGTTTTAATTGCTTTAGTGTGATAATCTCAGTTTGGATTAGCAGAACAATTTTGAGTATTCTTTTAAAAAATTACCAATTTTCAAATTCAAATTTAAAATTTGAAATTAAAAGTATCTTAGAAAAAGTTTAAAGAAATCAGTCTATCATTTGTAATATTGACAAATAAATAGAATTTAGAGTTGTACAACTGTACAGTATATTTTGACATAGATTAGTGTAAATCAGGTTGTGATTAAAACTGGCCCTCTACACCGGCAGATATTTCTAAATATCATCTGTATACCATTGGTATATGCTAAGAAATATGGAAAAAGAAACTGTTAATAAAAATTCTGGGTCAATGCAAAATGTTTTGTATAATTTTCCACTTTGTATAGAAAATATAAAGTAAATTTGGATAAAAACCCTAGGAACAAGTTTCAACACCACAATTACATTTTTCCTTTCTTAATTCACATTTACCATAGCCAGTTAAAGATTGTCTAGCTAGAAAAGTACCTAAGACTAGTCCATAAATCTGGCTTGTTAAATTTGTTTCTGGAAGACTAACAATGAATGAACTCACTGAAAGAATGAGTCATTCTTAAGAACATAATAAAGATTCTTGCTTTTGTTCACTTTAGTTAACCAAAGCACACTCTACCCTGCCTAAACAACAATCAATTTAGTTCTATGAGGGAATTCCGTTAAAAAAAAAAAAGGCAGAGCAACAACAAAACTTTTGACTTAGGTAAAAGGATGACCTTGATGACATCTTAAGTCCTTTATCCAAAATTCTTCCTAAAACTCAACAGGAATAATTACAAATAGGCAGAATATTCTAATCTCTCTATTTCCTATTTTTAAAGTAGAAAATTTCTTGACTGCTCAACAAATTCCACAATTTCTTTTTTTTTTTTTTTTTTTTTTTTTTTTTCTTGCGTTATGCGGGCCTCTCACTGTTGTGGCCTCTCCCATTTGCGGAGCACAGGCTCCGGACGCGCAGGCTCAGTGGCCATGGCTCACGGGCCCAGCCGCTCCGCGGCATGTGGGATCTTCCCGAAACGGGGCACGAACCCGCGTCTCCTGCATCGGCAGGCGGACTCTCAAGCACTGCGCCACCAGGGAAGCCCCACAATTTCTTGACTGTTCTCAAATTTATTCTCCTTACACTAATCACCTCTACTGCAAAGTACGTAATGTGGTCAGAGGTGAATTCACCCTTACTAGCACCTTCATTTTAGTTAATATTGTAGACTCAAGTTGAATCATTCCGGACGCCTTCCTTTCAATCAGCTCTCTCATTTCCATTTTCTCATCAAATCCTGTATGTTCTATCCATTTACTATCTATCATGTGCAGCCCTTCCACTTTACCTTCACTGGTCCTTCCTCCATTTAGACTATGATCATTTTGTGGTTGTATCTTACTAACTGAATGATTGCCACCTGTCTTGCATGCACTTCCTCAACTCTCATCCACATAACTAACTCCAAATCTTATATCAATCACAGTTCATGAATTACCTCAGGGAGGCCTTCCTTAACACTTCAATTTGATAAGTTTCTTTTCTAGACTTCCTTAATCCTCTCTATTTTAGTATTTATGCCACTGAACTATAACTGTCCATTTATATAACCCTCTCCTCTTTCCCTTGAAGGCAAAGCCTATATTATTTTAATTTTTTAACTCCTGTTCCAAGCAAACATGAGGCGCTAAATACTGTGAATGTTAGTTCAATGAATACTGTTACCAAGAATTTTATTTTTAATTCTTGGTCCTTGTACTTATATATTGAATTTCATGTCAAAAATAATATCAGATCTTTATTATTGCATAGTTTGTTACATTCCCCAGATGAATTTGGATTTTAAGAACAAAGTTAATGTTAAATAGTTTAAAGTTTCATAAATTAAGCCTTGCACATGTCTACCCTGAAACTGATTTATTATCCTAGCCCTTCAAAAGTAATATCAGAATGCTAAAGTCATTCTATACAGTAACTGGAATTAAGATCTAAAACTTCACAAGATTCAGCATCTTTCAAGGGTTCTTAACTCCTCAAATGCCTTTAAAAATAAAAATCAACACATATTTTCTAAGTCCCTACCATTGAGTATTATTTCACCATTAAAGATTCCAAACTGTGTTTTAAAATGTTCCACACAGTCTACTGTAGCAGACTACTACATTGCTCATAGTAACAACTACAGGCCTGGACCTTGAATTATTTTTCTTGTAACTTAATCGTCCATGTTTCAAAAAGAGGGAAGTGAATTCTATCAATTTTCCTGTTTGAAGGACCTTTCTTAGTGAATAATAGTACCACTGGGTTTTAAACTATAAATACTGTTTTATTTTGGTTTTTAAGGTATGTTTATTTGTTTAACCTGTAGAGTGTTTTTAAAATGAAAATCTTCAAACTACTATTTTTAATATTTTCAATTTAATAAATTGAATTTTGCACCATGGAAAAGAAATTTTGCAAACATGAGTAGATTAAATCTAAAAACAAATATGGCATAAAATGACACGTAACTCATATCACAGTAAGTGATAATTAAAATCTGGAATTTGATGAAAGCTATTAGCTGACCCATTACTCATTAAACTGCTACTGAAGTCAGAGTATTAGAAACTAAACTAAAACCCCATGTAAAACAGTCTTTCAGAGTGTATAGGTAGAAATGAATTGGGAATGTTTTTATTTCATTCACAAGAAGTTTTGTCTACAATGCCAATCAAGGGTAATGGTTGGGGGACTTGACTTAGCAATAGGAAATCCTGTTACTATTTTCACTAGTAGAAAGTAACTGAATTAACTGCAAAATACCAACATTATTCCTCTCCACGTGCTATGAGAAGAAATAGAATCACACATTGTAAGACTACTAAAGTGTTTAAGGCAGGTCTAACGAGGGGTCATAGCTCTATACCAACCCGTGACTTCTGAGCCATGGAGAGAATATTGCTTTCTACTGAAGTCACAAGTGCACGTATTTTTCTCATATGTACAAGGAAAAAAGAATTGTATTATCCCTGTTCAAAAAAAATAAAATCACAATTAGAAGTCTGGACTCATGAGGAAAAATGGAATTGGAAACTGACTGCATTTAGAGTTTTCCTAAGACACAAATTAGTACAATTCTGTTTTCAGATTGTTCATGTCCACATGAAAATCTAGACAATAAGATAACATATCTCCTTTCCCCATTGGTTGAATGAAGGTCTGACAACCAGTAATCATTCTGCTCTGTAGACGGTCACACCTCTATCAAGCGTTCAAGTGAAAGCAAAGTTGCATAGCAGTCCAGACAGGTAAATAACAATCACTATTTATTAATGATAAATTTTTATTTGGATAGCCAAATGATACAAAGAATAGATTGCTATCAAATCTCTCCCTGAGATAAATTATTTTTAGATAAATTTTCTCTTTTATATAACAATGAAACAAATATGGCTATCATATGTGTGTGTGTATATATATATATATACATATATATATATATAATATTCAACATTTACATAGTACAAGGTAATTGGTACCAAATAATTGATTATATATGTGTATATATACACATACACACACACACAGTACTATTGACTATACATAAAAAGTTTTTTTTTTAAGTACAATGTACTCTTCATAATATCAGAGACAGGCCATCATTCAAGTGAACTCTGAACACTGAAAGAGAATTTTTAATTTCTCCAAGCCTCTTCACTGGTCCCTCCTCCTCCATTCTTGCCCCTCTCCAGTCCATGCTCCATAGAAGAGCAGAAGCATCATCCCCAAAGCAACTCAGTTATGTCATTTCCCTCCTTAATCCCCGTAGTGTTTTCCCAAAACACCCAGAAAAAAATCCTTATTTTTTTCCCTTGTGCAGGAGTCTGCATCTCCTGACCCCTGCCTATTTCAAAGTATGTTACACTCCTATTACTAATCATTGTTTTCAGTTCTTTGAAGATGCTAAACATTCTCTGGTCTTGGGTGATTTGAATATGTTATTCCCTCAGTCTACAATGCTCTTTCTTTGCTCTTATCATAGGTAAGTGCTTCTCTATGCTTACAGCTCAGCAGTAATGCCCCATTCACAGAGAGGTCTTCCCTCACCATCCCACCTGAGCTAGGATCCCATCCAGTATGCTCTAACAGAGATTCCCATTGCTTTCCTTGCATTCACTAGTATTAGCAACCAGTTCATATATGTGCCTTTCCATTGCTGTCTGTCTTTCCCACTTGCATGTATATTGGGACAGAGACAACATTTGTTTTTGTTTTCTTTTTTAACCATTACATCTTAAGTATATAACACAATTTTCTGGTACTCCATAATATTGAATAGATGAAGGACTGAATGCTCATTAAGACAGCATAAATTTGCATATATGAGTATTAAAATAATGAGACAGACTGTCACATGAGACATTATAATCAGCCTCATCATATTAGGGTATTAAGACACCACAAATCGATAAATGGCCGGGTAATCAGCTCCCTCTGAATACCTTTAAAAATTTATATATATTTCTCTTCACTCTATGTACCTTCTATTTTGTATCTCAGCTATTTGTGTTCATATATTTTCTATTTCATTAAATCACTAAGTCCAAGAGGTCTTTAAGAACTTTTATTTGTTTGTCCTGATTTACTCTGGGTAACTGAGTCCTCCTTACAAGCCTTAAGCAGTGAGAATATAGGCCAAGCAAGAACTCCACCACTAACTAAGCTGTACGAAGTCTGGAATGTTAACTTCTGTGGGTCTCCAGTTCCTCATTGGTAATAAGTACCCTTCTACCTACTTCACAGAATTTTGGTGAAATCACAAGAAATCGTATATATAATACCACTTGCCTAACATATGATCAATAACAACAACTATAGTGAGTCAAATGGCATTCCCAAAAACATACGAGATCATTCTCATGGACCTTAAATGCAATGACAAGTGTTCTCTTGTAAGTGACACATGGAGAGAAGGAGAAAAGGCCATGTGTAAATGAAGGCAGAGATTTGGATTTCTTAAATTCAGCTTAACATATATTACACAAAGCAAATATACCACTGCACATGCATATGCAAATAGAGAAATGCACGCAGCTGAGCACATATCCCGATGTCATCATCTTCATCTTGTCAAATCATTTTTATTATATGTGTAACAAACAGTGGCAGTGGGCCAGATTAGAAGTTGTGAATCTGATATTAGTGGGCCTTGTGGGGCACCTGCAGAGTCCTGAATTCCTGCCAAGCATGCAAATGTTACAGTTATAGTTAAATATACCTTCTTCTAAGGAGAACGTACATAAATTTCATCAGATCTCAGAAGGGTTTGGGACTGCCAAAGAAGATATAATCTCAAATTTGAAGAATCTTGAAGGTCCTTTCTAGCTATTATATTGATATAATGTCTCAGGTTTACATGACTTTGAAGCAGCCAAAGAGATTTGGAAAGCTATTTTAATCAGTAAGATCCTATCTTTGAAGACCAAGAGCAAGCGAATGAAGAGACTATAATAGAAGTTGTTTTAAGTAAACTTATCTTCCTCCAAACATTATAATAAAAATCTACAGGTTTCCGTTTTCTTATGTGCAGTCTGTCATTACCCACCATCCTCCAGCAAAGGAAATAACCTCTACAGTCAACAATATAAATATAGACTCCAGGTTTCCTTGAGCTCTGAAATTGCTATATTCAAGTTAAAGGGTCATAGTAAGAATAAAGACAGAAAAAAAAAAGCAAATGAAAAATACACAGTTTCCTTATTTCTTTCAGCAAAGGAAACTTCTTTGCTGAAGTTTCTTCTTTGCTGGTCATTCTTATCAGAACAGTCATATTTCTGCATTTTGTACATTGAAGGCTATGAAAGAAAAGTGAGAATAGATGTACATCTAGGAAGAATTGGATACTAAGGTTCTTAAAGTTTACTGTTTCTCTTTAAATCCTTTCTAAACAAAGGATTTCTGTTTCTTACCAAACAGAAACTGAAGAACTTTCTGCAGAATATGATCCATGAAGCAAATGTCAACAGTACAAAGATATAATAAATCTTATGTCAAGTGATTTCTTGTAAATAAATTATATAAATAAAATAAATTATATAAATAAATAAATTGTATATGTTTCTCACCTCTTTCAAGTTCACAGAATCGTAACTTTGAGGCTTGAAGTAATTGGAGGCTTATAAGAAATGTATTATGGATATGCTGGGGAGGGTGTGGAGAAAAAGGAACCCTCCTACACTGTTGGTGGGAATGTAAATTGGTGCAGCCACTGTAGAAAATGCTACAAAGGCTCCTTAAAAAACTAAAACTAGAGTTACCATATGATCCAGCAATCCTACTCCTGAGCATATATCCAGAGAAAACTCTAATTTAAAAGCATACATGCACCTCAACGACCTCAATGTTCACTGCTGCACTATTTACAATAGCCAAGGCATGGAAACAACCTAAATGCCCATGAACAGATGAATGGATACAGAAGATGTGATATATATATATATATAAACACACACATATACACACAATGGGATATTACTCAGCCGTAAAAAGGAATGATTGCCATTCGAAGCAACATGGATGGACCTAGAGACTGCCACATTAAGTGAAGTCAGACAAAGGCAAATATATGATGTCACTTACATGTGGAATCTAAAAAAATGAAACAAATGAATCTATGTACAAAACTCAAACACACAGACATAGAAAACAAACTTATGTTTACCAGAGGGGATAGTGGCGGCAGCGGGGGTTGTGCGGGAGATAAATTAGGAGTTGGGGATTAACATATGTGTGTGTGTGTGTGTGTGTGTGTGTGTGTGTGTATTCAGTTCCATTTATATATATGGAACTGAATCGCTTTGCTGTATACTTGAAACTAACACAACATTGTAAATTAACTATACTTCAATTAAAAAAGAAATATATTATGGATTATCAGGCCATGTCTCTTGAAAATTAAAGCAAGCTTAATTTTCAGTTCATTCACTATGTATACATATAAAGAATATACGCAAGACAAATTATTAGATTGGAACAAGGCGTTGTAGATCTGACAAACAGCCCTTTTTATGTGGTGTATGGACAATAAGTGCCCCTTTATTCTTTGTAAAGCACAGAAGTAATTACGTGGGTGGAAGCCTTTCACTTGAAAGTCATCAAATTGGTTTTAAAAGTTGTGCTTTTGAAGAGTGATTGCTTTCCCTTAAAAATGAACTTTGCTGTGGCTTTTAAAAATAGCTTGGATGAACTGCTGTGTGAGGCAATGGTAAGCAGTGCTTAAGAGCACAAGTTCTTGCACCAGATTTCCAGGATTCAAATGTTGTATCCAGCAGTGAAAAGTTGGGCAACATTAGCAAGTTACTTAACTTATGCATGTCTCAGTTTTCTCGAAAATGCCAGTAACAGTAACGAACTTACAGTTGTTTGAGGATTAAATGAGTTAATACTGCATCTTACTTTGAATTTATTAAATTCATGGAATATAGTAAGTGTCCAATAAGTGTTAGCTATAATCTTATTTAAATTATTATGAAAAAGGTTTTTATTAATGTATACTTTGCTGAATCTAAGTTTCAAAAGTTTTTCTATATATCAATATCATGGCATTGAGGTTTACAGGAAATAAATTCCTGATGTACTATGAATCATGTTGATCATTCATTCTTATATTTAGATATTTGTAATCAGATATTTGTAATATCTTATAATATCTTTGTAACATCTTATAATCAGATATTTGCAGTATCTGACTCAAAAATACATTAGGATGTACTACTAATCCCATTTTACATATAATATTTTGAATTCTACCTTACATTTAATATTTCTCACAGGAAATGTTAGTAAATTAATAATTTAGGTTAGGTCAGAAATTAATACATTTAGCTCAGGTCAGAAATTCAGTTACATCCCTGTTATCTTAAAGTGTTAGTATTTAATAATGCCTGTAGGAAAGTTAACCCTTTATTAATTAATCAAGCCTGTTCCATGGTAGTACATTCTTATATGGTTTCCATTTCTCTTCAGTTACATCTATCCTGTACCTTGCTCAAAGATTCACTCTCTTACAATTCAGTTTTCATCATGTGCCCTTTTCCTTCATGTTGAAGTATTTAAAAATTCATTACTCCCAACTGACACTCCTCAGCCTGGTATTTATTATATTTTATGGCTTCTCATGCATTTGTATTTCTCTTTCCAATACTTTCTGTTTCTGTTCTTGCTATTTCTTTTTGTTTGTTTATTCAAGATGTTTTGTTCAAGTTAATACACCCTTATACAGCATGCTAAATACTTTTGGGCAAATTCAATCTATTTTTCAAATTATTCTTTAATCACTTTAATTTCGTATTTGAAAAATTATAAAAAGTTTACCAATCTATACTAAAATCTTTTCAAAATGGCAAAGAGAGATCCCACTCATAATATACAGCAAAAAATCCTCCCCATATTCCCATCTCATTTACACAGAAGCTGCCCACAAAAATTTCAGTCTTTTCTCCAAGAATTTAAAAACTTTCTGCTCGGGCTTCCCTGGTGGAGCAGTGGTTGAGGGTTTGCCTGCCGATGCAGGGGACACGGGTTCCTGCCCCGGTCCACGAAGATCCCACATGCCACGGAGCGGCTGGGCCTGTGAGCCATGGCCGCGGAGCCTGCGCATCCGGAGCCTGTGCTCCGCAACGAGAGAGGCCACAGCAGTGAGAGGCCCGCGTACCGCCAAAAAACTTTCTTCTCTTTCCTTCCTTTATCAATTTATTACTTTTCTCTTCCAGAAATAAAGCTGTCCTTTCCAATTTAATCTACCACTCCTGGTATCTACTTTTTTTCTAAGCATTACCCCGATTAAGCTTAGTAAAGGACCAGGAGCCGACCGAGCAGACTCAGAATCTTTTTAGCACACAGGAAGGGAAAGGACTGTGTATATACATATCCTACCCCTTTGCGGGGGGCTTCACAGCTCTAAAATGTGTCTTTAGATATTAATCATAGGGAATTAAGAAGAATTAATTATAATTTTCAATAAAAATTTGTTGAGTTCGATCCTTTGCAAAAGGAATGCAGATCATTTAAATAGATTTATATATATGTATGTATACATATATATATATTTGCCACTAAAATGGCAATTTATCCAAGCAATGTAGCTGCACATATGTTGGGTAATTGCTACCATGTTGTCATAGTCACTTAAGGATTCATGCATGATTCAATTTCATTTTAATACCAATCACCACCTATATTCCATAATATTTATTAGGTTTTGTTTTTTTTTTTTTTTGGCCACTCCACGCGGCTTCCGGGATCTCAGTTCCCCCACCAGGGATCCAACCTGAGCTCCGGCAGTGGAAGGCCAGAATCCTAACCACTAGGCCACCAGGGAACTCCCTCTATTAGGTATTTACTTGTGTGCTTTTCATTAATCAGAAATACTGCTTCATCACAACTATATATTCAGCTCAAAAATCTCTTCTTTTATACCATCCTTAATTCAGTCAAATTTATTCACACATTGCTGACATAAATGGGAGGCTGTCAAATATAGGACATGGACACGCAATTTACCGTTTGACCTGCGATATGTTTCTTATGCTCTGTGGACACGGTTTCCTTATATGTAAATGTAGATGATAATACAGGGCATCTCACATATGAAATCCTTGGAAGCTCACATACTCTAGACTAAAAAAATATAGTTTATTCTCATAAATAAAGCAATTTGCTTTCTTCAATTTTATTGAAAGTTATTTTACTTTGTTTACTATGGTTTATCCATACTATAAAAATCTAAGCAGCCCTTTAAAAGAATAAGGTAGATCTAGATATGCTGAAACAGGAAGAATCCCAGATATACTGTTGATTAAAAATCAAGTTCCCAAATATTCTATTATTTTATGGTATGAGCCCATTTATGTAGAAAACAGCTAAAAACCACACATACACATATAAAAACTTGTGCATACATGGTCATGTAAATATATATGCATGTGTACATAGTTATAAATAGCATATTGTAAATACATAAGATTATGTAGAAAAAAGTTTGAAAGTATACTATAGAATTTTTTAAGATAATGATTATATAAAAGGAGTGGAGATGAAAATGTGTTATAAAATATCAATCTGTGTTATATGTTTTTTTTTAACCCAAACAGGTATTTGAGAATTACTTATATAATTAAAATATTTAAATACAGCTCTAAGCAGCAACTTCTATATTTTCATTAACGTTTTATACTTCAGTTATTATTGATTTTTATATACATTAATTATATTTGGTGTGAAACTGACAATATTTATACTAGTAGCCCTTTACTAACTTTTTTTTTTTTGCAGTATGCGGGCCTCTCACTGTTATGGCCTCTCCCGTTGCGGAGCACAGGCTCCGGACGTGCAGGCTCAGAGGCCATGGCTCACGAGCCCAGCCGCTCTGCAGCACGTGGGATCCTCCCGGACCGCGGCACGAACCTGTGTCCCCCGCATCGGCAGGCGGACTCTCAACCACTGCGCCACCAGGGAAGCCCTACTAACTTATTTTTAATGTTAAAAGTCACTCAGTGTTTATACTGGTATAATAATTGATTCTCTTACACTTAAAGAAGCTCAAAAAATGTTTATTAACAACGACCTAGATGGGTGGGATAGGGAGGGTGGAAGGGAGACTCAAGAGGAAGGGGATATGGGGATATATGTGTACATATAACTGATTCATTTTGTTGTACAGCAGAAACTAACACAACATTGTAAAGCAATTATACTCCAGTAAAGATATTTTAAAAAATAAGAAAAATAAAAACATAAGCATTGTGAAAACCTCTGTAGTTAAATGCCTGGGCAGATGATCATTAAGAAACTGCCATTTAAAAGCAGCCAGGGGCTTCCCTGGTGGCGCAGTGGTTGGGAGTCCACCTGCCGATGCAGGGGACATGGGTTCGTGCCCCGGTCCGGGAGGATCCCACATGCCGAGGAGCGGCTGGGCCCGTGAGCCTGCGCGTCCGGAGCCTGTGCTCCACAACGGGAGAGGCCACAGCAGTGAGAGGCCCGCGTACCGCAAAATATAAAAAATTAAAAAAAATAAAAGCAGCCAGGTATTTCTCTTTCTAGGTCAAGACACTGATGCTCGCCTAATGTGAAGAGTCTCTACTAATTAATTTGAATTTTAATGCAATGTCACTTATTAGTATTCGAAGCTAGTGAAGGAGATGACAAAAGTCACAATTATTATAGATGCATTTGCTAATAGCTTAAAGTTTAAAGGTGTTAGACCCTTTTTCCTCTATCTTAGTGGTCTTTAATGACTTCATCTCGTTTCTGAATGTTCTAAATAGTCCACATTTGCCTTAGATCACATTAGCATGAAAAGTAAACAAAGGTCACGATAATAAAAACCAAAGAAACAGGCAATCTTAGTTACAGCCCCACTAGTGTAATCTGGAAATCTCAGCCCCAAATCCCCATGGTTACTTCCTAAAGCTCCTAGGGGATCTTACAACCATAGCACCCTGCTCCTCAGATGCTCCCAACAGAGGCTGACAAGCTCCTGTCTCTGTGATGACAGCACTGGAACCTTCCAAAAAGGATGCCTCCCTCACTTCTCATCTTTTGCAGCTCACTGAACTGAGGTGTGTGAGTCGGAAAGAAGGGTAGAAACCCTCTTCACTTCCGTGTTCAGTTCCATCGTCAAGTCAGAGTCAAGTGCATCCATCCTCAGCCCTCAGGGTACTTCACTGGGTCTACCAATGAGCATTTTCTGAAGTTAATTGTAGTTTTACCCAGTTGTTGTTATACCTAGTCCAGAAGATAATCCGATTGGCAAGATTTTCTCTTACTCTCAACACTGTTCCTTTCCTGAGACTTTTAACAAATAAGCAGCCTTATTTGTTTTATACTCCTCTCTTGTTTCTTCAGTGTGAGTTTCTTTCCCACCTAAGATGATTATTTATTGAGATTCTGCCTATATTACATATATATATATATAAATTATAATTATCTATGATATTAAAAATTGCTCTTGTTCCCGAGAGACTTAAAGATGGGAGTTTGGTAAATTTCACTTCATTCCCAGCTCATTCAAGTACTGGCCTTTACATGAGGCTGCTTAGCTTTCAGACAACTGGAACCTAATTGGCCCTCCTCATGGGACATCTAGACCTGTGCTGTACAATAGAAATATAATGTGAGCCACAGATGTGCACCACATATGTAACTTTACATCTTTTATGAGCTACATTTTTAAAAAAGTAAGTATCAGATGAAAATAATTTTAGTAATATATTTTTATTAACCAAATATATCTAAAGTATTATTTCAATATGTAATCAAAATAAAATTTAATGACAAATTTTATATTTATTGAAAAGGAGTATCGGGACTTCCCTGATGGCGCAGTGGTTAAGAATCCACCTGCCAATGCAGGGGACACAGGTTTGAGCCCTGGTCCGGGAAGATCCCACATGCCACAGAGCAACTAACTAAACCCATGCACGACTACTGAGCCTGCACTCTAGAGCCTGCACGCCACAACTACTGAAGTCCACAGGCCTAGAGCCGGTGCTCCGCAACAAGAGAAGCCACCGCAATGAGAAGCCCACACACCGCAACGAAGAGTAGACCCGCTCACTGCAGACAGATAAAGCCCGCATGCAGCAACGAAGACCCAATGCAGCCAAAAATAAATTAATTAATTTTAAAATAAAGAAAAGGAGTTATTTTACACTTATAGCGCATCTCAGTTTAGACTAGCCACACTGCAAATGCATAACTACATGTGTTTAGTGGCTACTTTATTGCTTAGTAGAGATCTGGATACTCAAAAAATTCTGGGTTTCAACTGGCTCAACAGTTTAAGCTTGATCTAAAAACCTTGTTTCATGTTAAGACTTTTCTTAAATACCAAACTAATATCGGTATAGCATGTCCAATGATGAACTCCTCGCATCTTGAGAAACGGTTTCCTCAGATCAATACACGGTAGCCTGCTCCCTGCACTACATGCTTTATTATGCTTTTATAAAAGTTGCAGAAAGAATATTTCTTTTTAATGCAATCATTTTGTAATTTACTACACAATTAGGAAAAACGATTTTGTTTTTAAATTAAAAGATTAATAACAAATCCTCACTGTAAGAAATCAAACACCGCAGAAGCACATAAATTAAAAACTGAAAGTAATCTCCCCTTGTATTCCCTATTCTGTTCCCTAGAGTTACTCAAGGTTGCTATGTATGATTCTAGACATTTTTCTATGTTAAATAGATGTTTAGACAGAGGTACTAAATACTGCACCCAGATGTGCCTAATGAGGATGAGTAGATTCACTGGCAAGGTCTAGTGCATTAACATGTTTGATGACTACTGGAAACATTAGGTGGCCTAACGGAAGGCACTGTACTCTTCCTTGCTGGTAGAGCTCCTATTTTGCCTGAGTGTTTACAATCACAGTTGCCATGTGTGCACAGAAGAGCTAAAAAGTGGGATATTGATTTGTCTGAGCCCATGCGGTAATTCCCTTTCCCTAGCCAGTGACTGACTTTGTCAAAGGTGTACGATGTAGTTTTGTCCAATGAAAACAAGGGACAAGGAAGGGATTTTCTTTCTCATAAAACAGCTGCATGGAAATGAACAGTCTTCTTTTTCTTTGGACTTTGCTGTCTACCTGTGATGCCTGCAATGACATGTTGTGGCCCTGAAAGGAATCAGCCTAAGGATAGAAGTTAACATATCAAAATAAGCATATGACAGCTCAATATTAAAAAAACAAACGACCCAATCAAAAAATGGGCAGAAGACCTAAATACACATTTCCCCAAAGAAGACATACAGATGGCCAAGCAGCACATGAAAAGCTGCTCAACATCACTAATGATTAGAGAAACGCAAATCAAAACTACGAGGTGTCCCCTCACACCAGTTAGAATGGGCATCATCAGAAAATCTACAAACAACAAATGGTGGAGAGGGTGTGGAGAACAGGGAACCCTCTTGCACTGTTGGTAGGAATGTAAATTGATACAGCCGCCATGGAGAACAGTATGGAGGTTCCTTAAAAAACTAAAAATAGAATTACCATATGACCCAGCAATCCCACTACTGGTCATATACCCTGAGAAAACCATAATTCAAAAAGACACATGCACCCCAATGTTCATTGCAGCACTATTTACAATAGCCAGGACATGGAAGCAACCTAAATGCCCATCGCCAGACGAATGGATAAAGAAGATGTGGTACATATATACAATGGAATATTACTCAGCCATAAAAAGGAACAAAATTGGGTCATTTGTAGAGACGTGGATGGATCTAGAGACTGTCATACAGAGTGAAGTAAGTCAGAAAGAGAAAAACAAATAACGTATATTAACGCATACATATGGAACCTAGAAAAATGGTACAGATGAACCGGTTTGCAGGACAAAAGTAGAGACACAGATGTAGAGAACAAATATATGGACACCAAGGGGGGAAAGTGGTGGGAAAGGGGGTGGTGGTGTTGGGATGAATTGAGAGATTGGGATTGACATATATACACTAATATGTATAAAATGGATAACTAATAAGAACCTGCTGTATAAAAATATAAATAAAATTCAAAAAAATCCCAATAAGCATAAGAAGTGATGGACAGGATCTCTGACGTCATCACAGAACTGGTGTCTTCCTTAGATGTGAGATAATAACCTTCTTATTGCTAACCCACTGTTGGTTGTGTTTTCTGTTCCTTGAAACTTAAAGCATCTTAATTGAGGCAAACATCAAGAAAAATACGTTTTATAGACATTAGTCAAAATGAAATAGGAATAATTTTCATTAGTGAATTGAGAATTTAAGCCACTAGTTCTCGTTGAGGAAGTTATTAATTTTCTGTCAATTTACTTCCATACATCATCCATACATTATAACTATCTGAGAGTTATTTGCAAAGAAAGCGTAATTCTCAAAAGAAGAGAAAAACAGATGTCCAGTTTTACTGCCAGTAGAAATAACATTGACACAATTTAGGTAAGCAAACTGTAAACACACCATCAGAATTGTTTATTTTAAAAGTTTTTGTATGTGTGGAAATCTTCACTGGATTATAGGATATCATGGGACCTGCTGTCAGTAGCAAGTTATAATTGTTTATTTTTATAGTGTGGTGATTTTCTTCCTGTTCAATTACTATAGTCTACACATTGCTCAGAGTATTCCACACCCTGAGTTTGAAGAAAAGTAAGATATAAACTATGTATTATATTGAAAATATATAGTACAATATTAACAAAAATAGTTTTAGCTACCATTTGGTAAAGCCAAATTCAAATATCCTTCCAACATTTCAACTTAACGTACACTTCTAAACATAGAAATTAAGAACTTTGATAGATTTAATGGAGTGGGATCAAACCATATAAATTAATCATATAAACTGCCATTTTTGTAAGCAAAATGATGAAATATTGGCAATTTCACATGGTTTGAACTAAAGTAAACATTTAAAACTTTTTCAAGAAATATGAAAACTGGTATTATTTTGAATTTCAAAGTATTTTTTCTTTTCATAATGATCATAGAAGTTCAGAATGCTTATGTCACTTACCTAAGAAACTAGAGCTCTACTTGGTAAGACAACTGTAACATAGCAGATGGGAAAGGGATAGGGTGGGGATTTTATTCTTTGCTGATGTACATCAATTTATTCTACGTAATTCTAAGTCAAACATTTTTTGATCCAGTTATAACATTAAATCTGTTTGCAGATACAGTCATACAAAAAAAAAAAAGCACAACCACAACACTGCCTTATAACTATAATGAATGTTCTATTCTAATTGTGGGAATAAAAATATTTATAGGTATTGGTATATTCACAGAGCACAGTGTTAATATGCTAATGTATATTTTTAACACATCTTTGCCATAAACTTTAGAAATACTATATATGGTAATGCTTTTATTTTTAGAATATCATTTACATGGAAAAGGATGAAATTGAGACTTCTAAATTATTCAGCTGCTCTAGCTGAGGATTACTATTCAAAATCAAACTTCTGCTTTGTGCTAAGTGTGACAGAAGCTAGATAAAATGAATAAATATGTAATTAGGGTTAGGCTAATGGGTATGTTGGGGGTAATACTTTGCTTGCTGCATTGACAAAGCATTAATTATTTCTAGGTTTTAAAGTACTATTGCGTCTATCCTATCTTTTTAGCATTTTCTCTGATTCATATAATTTTAAAATAACAGACCCAAATTTACATCTTTTTCCCCATCTCATCCTAACCAATGGTCATCATCCGGATTAAGCCAAAAGGCTTAGAACTTTTCTAACATCACTGTGATATTTAGGAGGTGGGATTATCAATACCTGATGATTGAATATAGAGGGACATAGTAAATGGGGAGAGGAAAGTGATAGGTTCAATTTGGTATCCAGGAGGATATAGTAAGTAGTAGGCAGTTGATATATACGTTTGGGATTCAGCAAAGTATCTCAGCTGAAGGCACTAAACTTGGGAATACTTACCGTAGAGGTGCTATAGCTAAAATAAAGGAAGTGGATGAAACAGCTGAAGAAAACCTGGTCAGAGAGTATAACGGACTGAATGTTTGTGTCCCTTCCAAATTCATATGTTGAAATCCTAACATACAATGTGATGGTATTAGGAGGTGGGGTTTGGGGGAGGTAATTAGGTCATGAGGGTGGAGCCCTCTTGAATGGGATTAGCACCTTTATAAAGAAAGACCCCATAGAACTCTTGCCCACTTTGAGCCATGTGAGGATGAAGAGAGCTCGGCAGTCTGCAACACTGAAGAGGGCCTTCACCAGAACCTGACCATGCCAGCTCCCTGATCTAAGACCTCCAGCCTCCAGAACAGTGGGAAATAAATTTCTGCTGTTTATAAGCTTCCAAGGCTATGGTATTGTACTTTGATGTAGTAATCCTAACTGCCTAAGACAAAGAGGGAAGAGAAATAGGAGAAAGAGGTGCCTTGGAGAATGAGAGACGCAAGTGTTTGTAAAAAGGAGGACATGAGTAAAGTCAATTAAGCTGAGACCTAAAAAGCATTTCCTGATGTAGACTGCTAAGGTAGTTAGTGGCCAAATTATGGAGAGCCTTGTCTATTAAACTTTAGTTACTTCACTGGCCGTTAAATATTTTGAAGCGGGGAGTGACAATATCATAAAATCAAATCCGTGTAGTAGTAATTATCTGAGGTGTGTGTGTGTGTGTGTGTGTGTGTGTGTGTGTGTGTGTGTGTGTGTGTGTGTTTGGGGAAGGGGTTGCTGAGAGAGGGAGAGAATTTTGGACCAGCTAGAAAATATGTAGTCTGTTTTAACAAGTTGATCATTGTGGGAATGAAAAGGAAAGCACAGATTAAAAGAACACTTAGATATAAAATCAAGAGCACTTAGTAACAGCATGTAGAGGCTGAAAAGCAGCTAGGAGGAATCAGAGATGATAGTGGGAGGCATAGACTGAAGTCACCAGCAGAATGGTGGTACTCTCAACTGGAAGTAGAGATGTGGGGAGAGGAATAGGTCCGGGTTGTATTATAATGAGTTCCATTTTGAAAAGACTGAATTTGAGCAGTCAAGCTGTATCCACACGGAGAAAGCCAGCAAGCAGTAAGATACTGGATCTACTGACAAAGAATATTTCAGATCTACAGATGTGGATTTAAGTGATCCTCAGAGCAAGAGCAATTTATCCATATATTTTAAAATACTTTTAAATACACCATAGATCATGAAGAACCTAGGGGCAGGATGGGAATAAAGATGCAGACCTACTAGACAATGGACTTGAGGACACGGGCAGGGGAAGGGTAAGCTGGGACGAAGTGAGAGAGTGGCATGAACATATATACACTACCAAATGTAAAACCCATAGCTAGTGGGAAGCAGCCCCATAGCACAGGGAGAGAGGGGTGGGAAAGGGAGGGTGGGAGGGAAGGAGACGTAAGAGGGAAGAGATATGGGGATATATGCATATGTATGGCTGATTCACTTTGTTATAAAGCAGAAACTAACACACCATTGTAAAGCAATTATACTCCAATAAAGGTGTTAAAAAATAAATAAACACAGCATAGAAATACCCAACAAAACATGTAGTGCATAAATGGAAGTTGGTTTCCATTGATGGCATTTGCAAAACTATACTTTAATTACCTGTAGATAATAATTTTTACAACTATATTTGGGGCTTCCCTGGTGGCACAGTGGTTGAGAGTCCGCCTGCCGATGCGGGGGACACGGGTTCGTGCCCCGGTCCGGGAGGATCCCACGTGCCGTGGAGCGGCTGGGCCCGTGAGCCATGGCCGCTGAGCCTGCGCATCCGGAGCCTGTGCTCCGCAACGGGAGAGGCCACAACAGCGAGAGGCCCGCGTACCGCAAAAAAAAAAAAGAATACTAGTCAGTTATTTTGTACAATGTCACTTAACTTGTGTTTGTATGGTGTTTTCTCAATATTCGATTGAGGTTATGCATTGGGAATATCACAGATATACATTACGTCTCAGCGCATCACAATAGAAGCTCAAGATTTGATAAGTCTGGTGATGTTCGCACTGATCGTTCTGTAGGGTGGCAACTGCCATGTTTCTCCACTGTAAAGTTACTATGTTTTTCTTTGTAATTGATAGATTTGGGGAAGGGATAGCTTCTGAGTATGCAGATATCCCTTTTCTCCTTAAACTTTTGTCCCCTAATTTTAGCATCCATCATTGGGTCTTGCCTGCAGCAGTTATTACAATGGTGTTCTAATGGTGATTTTCTATTTCCCTCATTTCTTCTACACTTTTTTTTTTTTTTTTTTTTTTTTTTTTTTTTTTTTTTTTTTTTTTTTGCGGTGCACGGGCCTCTCACTGCCGTGGCCTCTCCCGTTGCGGAGCACAGGCTCCGGACGCGTAGGCTCAGCGGCCATGACTCACCGGCCCAGCCGCCCCACGGCACGTGGGATCTTCCCGGACCGGGGCACGAACCCGCGTCCCCTGCATCGGCAGGTGGACTCTCAACCACAGCGCCACCAGGGAAGCCCTCTTCTACACTTTTAACTGAAATTCTTCTATAGGAAAGAGTTGTCCCTTTTCCCATTCACTTATTTTTTTATTTATTTATAATAGCATGGGCTCACAGATATTTACATCATTCTCTTGGTATAATCAAATACTGTCATCATTTATGTGTTTCTTGAATTGTTCCAGGCTTGGCCATAGTGAGCTCTTCTAGGTTGGCTCCTGTGTCCTTTTGACACTTCACTTTTCCTTCCTTTCCCTTTCTTGTTTTTTCCTCCCTTCCCTCCCTCTCTCCCACCCTCCCTCCCTCCCTCCCTTCCTTCTTTCCTTCCTTCCTCTCCCTCCCTCCTTCCTCCCTTTCTTCCATCTTTCCTCACCCCCTCCCTTCCCCTCCCTCTCTTTTTCTCTTTTCTTTGCTTTGCTTTCTTTAGAGTACATTCATGCTCCAGACTCATCTTGTATTTTCCCTACTCCAGTCAAAACCCTCCAACCACTTCTCCAAAGAACCTCAGCTCCTTTTAATGGAGAATGTTATGTACTGGAAATGCTCTTTGCTGCTTGAATGTCACTGTTTCTAGGTTCTCTCAATGAATAAAGACAGGAGATACATGTATGTATATTAACACATTCATAAACATTGTTGCATGTCCCAATCTCTTTGATATGTTCTCCCCCCACCCTCTGATCTCATGATGGTGTCTTGGACCTTGGACCTTCCTATATTTATATGAATTTATGTGAATCTTTTGGCTGCCCCCTAAAATTTTCCTAGGCACAGAGAAACAATATCAGTGGGGTCAAATATTCTAATTGAAAATGGTAACTTCCTAAGGTAGGACTCTTAACCTGATCTCTCTTACCTGAGAGTCTATCAGTGGTGTACCCCAATTACAGATTTCCCATTTAACCCTCAATACCATGACCACACTGTTCTCAGTTAATCTATAAACTGATGGCCAGACCAGCTGGACAGATGAAAGTCTGACACTTCTAGAAACAACACTAGTACTCAGCTTATAGAACCATCAGCACAATTATCTATCTATGGATAGCACCCATATACTTTATAGTCCTGGCAAGGGACACATCTATTTAAGTATCTCTTCTGACACTAACACTGTGACACAGTCTTATGCCACAGTGAGCCAGACTAGACAAGAACCAAAATAAAACACTTGAAATTATGCTCTAAGCCTAGCCAGTTTTGATCATGAAGGTCTCTGGTTATTGTAGGACCCAGATCTCATGTGGAAAAACTTGATACTTTTTTATGGTGGTTATTTTTGCTAATGAAAATGTGTCACTGGCAAGGAGAGCCTTCAGTGATATTCACTCTGGAATATTCCACCTCTATGGACTCTCTGCTAAGAATGCATTAGATCAATACACTGTCTTAGCACTCTGATTTTTATGTCCATCCATTTAACTGTCTTGACTGTGTTTTGCTCAACACTAGCTCTTTTGTTACCAGCTTTCACTCAGTTGTGGTTCCATGAACTGTCCTGCCAATTAGAAAGTGTTCTATGAATGCATTCATACACATTGTTTCAGTTTAGCAAGCTTTACAAGTCTCTTGCACATTTCCGATCAGTAACTGATGCTACCTTTTATTGGACTATATTCAACTTTGTCCAAACATAGGTTAAACACAGATAAGACAATATAGCACAACTCTATTTTTCTTGGTTATTGCTGTGGTAACAGTATGAATTCATGGAAAACTTACTCTGTAGATAGTATAGGGTCAAGTTGTTGTAATCTAATATCAAACTCAATTCAAATACTTCACCACTATCCCTCACTGTTCCTATAGAACTAATATTTCATAATTTGATAGGAAGAAAAAATTATCCTAATGGGAAAATATATATGTACAAAAGAATATATATATGAGACAAGGAATTAGAATTAATTTAGATTAAAAGAATGGCCACGTTCATCTGATGGTGTATTTCTGGGAATTCAGAGGAAGAAAAATATTTGGAAGGCATTGCAACTAACTTTGCACTATTATTATGAAACCTCGTATAAACATATCAGTTGTGATTTCCAAAAGGTTCTCACATGTACTATAGTCTCTCATGAATATGGAGATCTGAGAATGCTAGGGGAGAGGTGAGCTAAATCTAACTGCCTTGGTAGGTGTAGGCTGGATGGCACAAGGACTGGGCCAAAACAAACGCAGTGAGATCCTGGATCTAGCAGTATCTTTTTATATACTTCAAGTTTTCACAATATTAAAATGTAATTGTTTTAGAGATCCTTTAAAAGACTGTAAGAATGGCACCGTGATAAATGATGCCACTTTATTCTGTTGGTCAACTTTAGTAAATGCGTTAGTGAGGGAAAGCAGTGAAATAATTAAATTGTATAAAGTATTGAATACTAGTGGCTTTTATAAAATGATCTTGGGTTTTACTTATCCATTCTTTGCTTTCCCAGGTAGACAACTAAGTCAGTGTTTATATTTAAAAATCAATGGTGAGTCGCTGCTATCGTACAGGCGAGAGTCCTCTCATTGGAAATATGCTGCATTAATAATGCCTGCAGTTTGCTGCTCTGGACATTTGCAGACCTTAAGCCAGGAGAATTCCAATCTTCTCTTAAGGAATCAAACACTCAGAATCAACAAGGCTCCTAAGGCTTAGTGATAACATAATTTACCTCCGGAAAACCTGTTGTGATACCCCTCTGTCCTTCTACAGCATCTCTACGTGTCTTTATCAGCCCTTATCCCAGGAAATGCTATGTACTTAACTGTATATCAATTTTTTCCTTAGAACAAAATCTGTATGTTATATATTTTTAGATCTCTTAAGACTTCATATCTCTATAAGACCGCATGCCTAAATATGTGGCACTTAGTAAAGATCAGCTAGAGAAATTTATAAGCAGTAAACATTATGGAAGTTTTTCTTTATAAACACAGCCTCTAGGAAAATTTTTGTAGGCAAAATAGTTCTGAGTTAAATTTGCTTAAATGTTTGGATTTACTTTTTATCACATTTCAGAAAATAATGTCCAATATGAAAAGTCTAAGAACTTGAGTTTCTGAGAGCAAAAAATGAAAGTAGATAAAGCTCTGTGGTTTTAAAAGTCTTAGTGAAGTATTAAGTACACATTTTAATTAAATACAGAATGATGTCATTGTAAGTCAGTAGCATCTAACATTTTCCACTTCTAGCCCTTTCTAAAATAGTAAATCTAGAGGAAACATTAAGTTATACATAACACAATGTCCCTTTCATTAAAAAGCTATGAGATTATTATTTTTTTCCTTCTAGAGGGTAAAGTATTTTGTGGTTAAGCAAAAGTACAAAACTTCCTATGTGAATATGAGACACGAGAGAAGCAATTTAATCATTTTAATCTAATGAATGCCAAAATAGTTCATTTATACTGGGAGCTTAAATTTAATAATTTAAAACTTTCGCTCCAAGGTTGATTTATAGCTATTAAATACTTTCATAGCTGTTCCTTAATGACTGTAAAATGAGGTTGATTTTTGTTACATAAATATGAGTAGTTCTACACAAGATGAATACAACAGAAGTGACTATATAGATGGCCCACTGGCCACTTAGTACCTGACAGTTTACTTATAGACTAATTTCCACATTCAGACATTCAAAAAACCATTCAATAGTATTAAAAATCATTAGAACTACATAATGAGATAAGCAGAATAAATAAACCCTTGTTCAAAGTTATATGCCTATAGTGTTCCAATCCTGTTTTACAGCCAGCATTGCATGAGGTCCTGCTAATGTGTTGGTGTGTGTGTGCGTATGTGTTTCTAAATAATAAATAGTACAATTGTTTTTGAAAGAAGTTTTTGGAATTTTAAAGGTCAGTGTATAAAAAGAAGAGCAAGCTTTTTAAAAATGGGCATTTACCACACAATAAACACATTTTATCAGTAATGGATTTGTAGAAAACTTAATTTTACAATAATAATCATTTTTTTCCATCAATCATATTACATAAGTATACTACTGATTAATTTGAGGGCTTTTGAAAAATGGCTCCCATATTTTACTTTTCCTCTCTCATCCTACAGACTATCAAACGTTCCCTATAGACTAGGTAACATTATTTTATTTGGTTCTACCTTATATATCTTGCTCTGGGCCTTTGTTCATCAAAATCCTTCAAAATAAAATACTCTCCCTTTGTTTCTATCTCTATCAAAATTAAAACTTTTCCTCAAAGTCCTTCTCAAGAAACAGATGGATTACATCAGAAATTAAAATCCAGAAATTACCACTACCAAGAAATATTCATTATTAGAAGCATGGCAGAATCTCAAGCAATATGAAGGTAAAACAAAGAAAAATTGTGGCTTTTTTTTTTTTTTCTAAACAGGGTCATAATCTTAGAGAAATAAGGATAACTAGAAATAAGTGGAAAGTTAGGATGCAAAAAGAAGATTGAAAGATAAATTCCAATAGCAAAATTAAGTAGGAATGGACTAGGCTCTAGAGAGTTGTGGTAGGCTGAATAATGGCCTCTCCAAAGACAAGTGCACCCTGATCCCTGGAAATCTGTGAATATGTTACCTTACACAGCAAAAGGGACTTCAGTGTGGTAAAGAAGTTAAGGTTTTTGAAATGGGAGATAATCCTGGATTATCCAGGTGAATCCAATGCAATCACAAGGGTCCTTGTGAAAAGAGAACAGAAGGATCAGAGTGAGAGAAAGAGGTGTGATGAAGAAAGCAGAGGTTTGAAATGATTCAAGGAAGAGGCCACAGGTCAAGGGATGTAAGTGGCCTCTAGATGCTATAAAAAGACAAGAAAATGGTTACTTCCTAGGGCTTCTAGAGGGAACATAGCCCTTGCAACCTCCAGAACTGCAAGCTAATAAATCTGTGCTGTTTAAAGACGCTAAGTTTATAATCATTTGCTACATTAACAATAGGAAACTAACACAAAAGTCAATACAATTCAATGAACGCCACTTTGGCTTTAACTCAGACAAAATTTGTATTCTGAAGTCCCATTTTGTCATTTATTTACTGTATGAACTTGGATTAACTACTTACTCTCTTTGATCCATCCTATTCACTGTGATATGCACATAAGATCCCTTTCTGAACACTCTTCCCCTGCATATTCCATGTGAACCTGACTCACCAGCTAAAGTTCTTTGGCTATTTGACTCATTTGAGTATCATTAAGTTGCATATAGTAGGTCCTCAATAAATATTTGTTAAGTGAAATTGAAACTGATATTTAGTCCACCAAAAATATGGAATTTCATAGATACTTGTTCAAGAAAAAACAGTCAAGTTGTATAGTATTTCTTCAATAAGCTTCCAACCCAGCACTATACTTCTCCAAGAAATACCACTAACCCACTGGGCGAAGTCCCCTACTTCTGGGAATAATAAAGCATTTAGAAGCACAGTATGAATGTGTACATCATTAACTCTCATTTCCCCACCCCCCACCCCCAAAAAGCCCCTGAACTTCATACGTTAACACAAGTGTTGAATTATTTTCACTGCTTGCTGGCTCTATGAGGAAGGTGAAACATAAAAGAGAAAAAGGAGTAAAAAAGCATAAAACTTTACAGTGGATTCTTTTTTGCTTTATACTGTGAATAGGAATATCTTCAAGTTACTACTAGGTAGAGGAAGTGAGAAAAGGTCTCATATTTTTATGACATGAAAGCTAATACTATTTAAATCATAACTACTCATAGAGAAAAATGGCACACCTTTTCTGAACAAAACTAGATGCTGCTATAGACATTTTATTAAGGAAATCAGAAGGTACTCTGCCCCCTGTGCTAGTTTAAGTTTAGTTCTTTAACAAATTAGTTCTAATACCAGCAGTGACACAGGTACAGTTTTATTTTAAAGTGTAAAGAAAAAGACCAAAAGTTCAATGATTTTCTCACAAAAGTAAATATTTTCGAATCCTTTAAGCCACATGAATATATTTTGTTTGCTGTAAATCTCTGCATTCATCTAAAATATTGTATAAAAACCTAGCCATTTGGGTTTCCCTGGTGGCGCAGTGGTTGAGAGTCCGCCTGCCGATGCAGGGGACACGGGTTCCTGCCCCGGTCCGGGAATATCCCACATGCTGCGGAGCGGCTGGGCCCGTGAGCCACGGCCGCTGAGCCTGTGCGTCCGGAGCCTGTGCTCCGCAACGGGAGAGGCCACAACAGTGAGGGGCCCGCGTAGTACAAAAAACAAAAACAAAAACAAAAAAAACTAGCCATTTAATCATTGGAGCTGTCTATTGCAACACAACAGTACTTATAACAGGTATTTATACAAACACTTGCCTTCTTTGGATTTGGCTACTCCTCTTGCACATGTGTTTTTTAAAAGCTGTAAGAAAATTAAGGTGCTAAGAAACTGAACAGGATGTTAAATTTGTGTAGAGCTTATCTCGCCAAATCACCCACTGTCAGAAGTTTCTTCAGGTACCGAAAGGGAAGATTGATATCCCTAATTGCACGGTTCACCTAATGAAACTGAATATAATCACATTTCTGGAAAGTGAAATTGTTCTAGCTACTGATAAAGCACTCCTTCTTTAACTGTTGGAATAAAGTGCATTAGTACATTTGCAAAGCAAATAGGTTTAAGGAGGAGGAGAGAGGAATTTCATCCCTTACTCCTGAAAGGGAAGGAAAATTTGTGTAAGAAGCAATAAATGTATAGAAAGAAAGGGAATGCCTCTCTTCAGATATATTGTTCCATTTAAGTGCTATGTGTATAGTCTGAATCAAGCTGTCTATAATTTATGAAAAAATACCTGGATGTTAGGGCTCTTAGATGGAATTCAAGTAGACGTGATCCAATTTTTTGGTTTTAAACCTAAGTGGTGTTTTTCCTTACTATTTAGATATGCAGAGAAACCTTTTATTCTATGAACTTTTAAATATGTACAAAGATACAATTTTAAAATTAAGAACAACTGAAACAAATAATAAAAGTTTCCATCTCTCAAATATGTTATTAAACATTTTGAGACCAGAATCCTAATTGCCCTTTGGTGAACAGCAATCATTAGATATCTACGCAGCATTCAGCAGGTTTAGGTAATGGTACCTGGTAAGAAAATTGAAAACTTTCAGACTACTGCCTTGGATGCAAAACCTTTGAAAGTCTTGATTTACAGAATGAAGGGAACAAAATGGTTGACAGTTCTTCCGGTCAGGGCGACCTATAAAACGCCATTGAATTGATGATTTGTTAGCCTTAATATTTTAGCAGCTCATCCATTTCCTGGGTAATCTTATGAGATTAAAAATGTCAGGTTGGATATGATGGTTTTAAACAAATATATGTATTTTCCTGTTTGCATATTATATTGTGACCAATATAAGATTACAGAATAGGATCTACTAAAGTAAAGCTTCCAAGAATATTTGAAATTAAAGCTAAAAACAGTGTAATTTCATGATCTTTGTTGTACTAAGGCTATCTGAAGCAAAATGCAGGATGTGATATATATCACCATTCCTTAAATGTTAAGTCCACAGGAATGAAGCTACGTAAACTTGTACCAACACTTTCTGGTTGGTAAAACTGGAAAGAGCTCAAGAAGGCTGAACTTCTATATGAACACTCAGAAGTGCTATTCCAACCACAGAGATGATGCTGAGATTAGCACCCACTGAGCTAATTTGTCTTTCCTCTTGAACCCCCCAGTGTGAAATCACCTAAGGCAGTACTTATGTAACTTGAAAGAAATACAGATTCAATCAGTTAGCTATTGTGTCCACATGACAACAAATAACATGTTTGACTCAATTTTTTTTTAACTTAATTGACTTTCATTTTCTCTGAACGTTCGAAAATTGCTGGATGTTTTGGGGTCATGTTATCAGCCTAAATCTCAAAAAATAAACTGTTAGTGTTATAAAATACCTTCTCCACTTGAGCACATCCTCTACCTTTGTAATCTCCTTACTGTACTATCTTGAAGAGGACTTGCCTTACATATGTTAATATTATGGGAGTGGGCTGCCCGTATTGATTAAATTAGTCAATTGGAATGCTTCGCTCTCAGTATTATCTATATATATATAAAAAAAAACCCCTCCATGTTTTTAATCTTTTAATGTTTTACAAAAAATATGAACTGTCTTGTGGGTTCATTAGTCATTCCTTCCACAGAAAAATCTATGAAATTGAAATCAGAATGCTTGTAAGTGTGAATAATGCAGTATTGTTCTCAAGCTGGAGAATAAATAGGATCTTTCCTTAACAAGTAAAGTTGGAGCTGAAATCTAAAGGATGAGTAACACTGAAGAGAGGAGAGAAGGATGAGAGAGGATGAATGTGCAAAGTCAAGTGTAGAGGCAGAGAGGCAAGGAGGAGTAGGCTTTCTCTGGGAAAGGCTAGTGAAGTGGGGGAAATGTAGGGAGATGGGCAAAGGCCATCTCGTGAAAAGGAGACTTGGAGACCATAGTCAGAAGCTACTGACTTGGAGACCATAGTCAGAAGCTACTGACTTGGAGACCACAGTCAGAAGCTACTGACTTGGAGACCATAGTCAGAAGCTACTGAGTAGCTTTAACGGCAGAGGTGGTATAACCAGACTGAATTTTTTTTGATTATTTTAGCTTCAGTCAAGAGAACAAAAAGGAAGATGATAAAAGAAAAGAAAAAAAGAATGATGTTCAATGAGCACCTAAGGAATGATTGCATTTGTCCAGGTTATACATTATCTCTTTTGTAGGTTGCTCCTATTGCTATATTATTTTTAATACAAAATATAGCATTTTTAAAAATAAGGAATTTTTACAAGAAAAATTTTCATAATCCTACTACTTTTAGACAGCTACTTTTGTTTTATATGAGTTTAAAAAAGTTTTGTCGAGATGTGTAGTTTATATCATTGTAATCATAGTACATATATAACTTTGTGTTTTGCTTTCGTCATGCTTCAGTTCATCATAAACATCCCCCTTTTCCTGTTATACATTATATTCCATCAAGATAAGTCATAATTGGTATAACCAGGCTATTACTATTAGACTAGAAGCACTATAATTAGAAGTCCATGGATATTCACGGGCTGTCTTATGGGAATCCATGAATTGCTTGAATCTGGATGCAATGTTTTGAATGTACATGCAAAGTCTTGAATTTTTCTAAAGAATCCATAGTATTCATCTGATTTTCAAATGGCATGCAACCCAAATGGCTACGAGTACAGATAAGCATTCAAAGTTGGTAAAATCCCAAGTCTCACTGTGTGAGAGAGCTAAGTGAAAGAAAAGTACACTGTGGTACAACTTGCAGCATAAAATTTCATTCATTTTAAGGATTCAAGGGATGCCTGCCAAGAAATAAAAGTAAAGCCATCTGACATATTTCTAAGTATTGAGAAAGTATAGAGAAATGTCTAACAAATTAATTTGTATTGAGAAAGATAATTTAAACATTATACCATATGCAATTTATTCCTCTCTCTCATTTACCTCTTATTTTGGTGGGAATTTTATTTATTTATTTATAAACAGGTTATTACTTATTTTATACATATTAGTGTATATATGTCAATCCCAATCTCCCAATTCATCCCAACACCACCACCCCTCCACCCCGCTTTCCCCCGTTGGTGTCCATACATTTGTTCACTATGTCTGTATCTCTATTTCTGCCTTGCAAACTGGATCATCTGGAACATTTTTCTCGATTCCACATATATGTGTTAACATACAATATCTGTTTTTCTCTTTCTGACTTACTTCACTCTGTATGACAATCTCTAGGTCCATCCACATCTCTAATAAATAACTCAATTCCGTTTCCTTTTATGGTTGAGTAATATTGCATTGTATATATGTGCCACATCTTCATTATCCATTCATCTGTCGATGGACACTTAGGTTGCTTCCGTGTCCTGGCTATTGTAAACAGAGCTTCAGTGAACATTGTGGTACATGACTCTTTTTGAATTATGGTTTTCTCAGGGTATATGACCAGTAGTGGGATTGCTGGGTCGTATGGTAGCTCTATTTTTAGCTTTTTAAGGAACGTCCATACTGTTCTCCATGGTGGCTGTATCAATTTACATTCCCACCAACAATGCAAGAGGGTTCCCTTTTCTCCACACCCTCTCCAGCAATTGTTGTTTGTAGATTATCTGATGATACCCATTCTAACTGGTGTGAGGTGATACCTCATTGCAGTTTTGCTTTGCATTTCTCTAATAATTAGTGATGTTGAGCAGCTTTTCATGTGCTTCTTGGCCATCTGTATGTCTTCTTTGGAAAAATGTCTATTTAGGTCTTCTGCCCATTTTTGGATTGGGTTGTTTGCTTTTTTGATATTGAGCTGCATGAGCTGCTTGTGAATTCTGGAGATTAATCCTTTGTCAGTTGCTTCATTTGCAAATATTTTCTCCCATTCTTAGGGTTGTCTTTTCATCTTGTTTTCAGTTTCCTTTGCTGTGCAAAAGTGTTTAAGTTTCATTAGGTCCCATTTGTTTATTTTTGTTTTTATTGCCATTACTATAGGAGGTGGGTCAAAAAAGATCTTGCTGTTATTTATGTCAAACAGTGTTCTTCCTATGTTTTCCTCTGAGAGTTTTACAGTGTCCAGTCTTATATTTAGGTCATCAATCCATTTTGAGTTTATTTTTGTGTATGTGTTAGGGAGTGTTCTAATTTCATTCTTTTACATGTAGCTGTCCAGTTTTCCCAGCACCACTTATTGAAGAGACTGTCTTTTCTCGATTGTATATCCTTGCCTCCTTTGCCAGAGAGTAGTTGACTGGTTTATCTCTGGGCTTTCTATCCTGTTCCATTGATCTATATTTCTGTTTTTGTGCCAGTACCATATTGTCTTGATTACTATAGCTTTGTAGTATAATCTGAAGCCAGGGAGTCTGATTCCTCCATCTCCGTTTTTTTCCCTCAAGATTGTTTTGGCTATTCGGGGTCTTTTGTGTATCCATACAAATTTTAAGATTGTTTGTTCTAGTTCTGTAAAAAATGCCATTGGTAATTCGATAGGGATTGCACTGAATCTGTAGATTGCTTTGGGTAGTATAGTCATTTTCACAATATTGATTCTTCCAATCCAAGAACATGGTATACCTCTCCATCTGTTTGTGTCATCACTGATTTCTTCCATCAGTGTCTTATAGTTATCTGAGTACAGGACTTTTACCTCCTTAGGTAGGTTTATTCTTAGGTATTTTATTCTTTTTGTTGCACTGGTGAATGGGATTGTTTCCTTAATTTCTCTTTCTGATTTTTTGTTGTTAGTGTATAGGAATGCAAGAGATTTTTGTGCATTAATTTTGTATCCTGCAACTTTACCAAACTCACTGATTGGCTCTAGTAGTTTTCTGGTGGCATCTTTAGGATTATCTATATATAGTATCATGTCATCTGCAAACAGTGACAGTTTTACTTCTTCTTTCCCAATTTGTATTCCTTTTAATTCTATTTCTTGTCTGATTGCCATGGCTAGGACTTCCAAAACTATGTTGAATAACAGTGGTGAGAGTGGACATCCTTGTCTTGTTCCTGATCTTAGAGGAAATGATTTCAGCTTTTCACCATTGAAAATGATGTTTGCTTTGGATTTGTTGTATATGGCCTTTATTATGTTGAGGTAGGTTTGGTCTATGCCCACTTTCTGGAGAGTTTTTATCATAAATCGGTGTTGAATTTTGTCAAAAGCTTTTTCTGCATCTATTGAGATGTTCATATGATTTTCATTCTTCAGTTTGTTGATAGTGTATCACATTGATTGATTTGTGTATATTGAAGAATCCTTGCATCCCTGAGATAAATCCCACTTGATCATAGTGTATGATCCTTTTAATGTGTTGATGGATTCTGTTTGCTAGTATTTTGTTGAGGATTTTTGCATCTATATTCATCAGTGATATTGGTCTGTAATTTTCTTTTTTTGTAGTATCTTTGTCTGGTTTTGGTATCAGGGTGATGATGGCCTCGTAGAATGAGTTTGGGAGTGTTCCTTCCTCTGCAATATTTTTGGAAGAGTTTAGGAAGGATGGGTGTTAGCTTTTCTCTAAATGTTTGATAGAATTCACCTGTGAAGCCATCTGGTCCTGGACTTCTGTTTGTTGGAAGATTTTAAATCACAGTTTCAATTTCATTACTTGTGATTGGTCTGTTCATATTTTCTATCTCTTCCTCATTCAGTCTTGGAAGGTTATACCTTTCTAAGAATTTGTCCATTTCTTCCTGGTTGCCCATTTTACTGGCAAAGAGTTGCTTACAGTAGTCTCTTATGATGCTTTGTATTTCTGTGGTGTCCACTGTAACTTCTCCTTTTTCATCTCAGTTTTATTGATTTGAGTCCTCTCCCTCTTTTTCTTGAAAAGTCTGGTGAAAGATTTATCAATTTTGTTTATCTTCTCAAAGAACAGCTTCTAGTTTTATTGATATTTGCTATTGTTTTCTTTGTTTTTATTTCATTTATTTCTGCTCTGATCCTTATGATTTGTTTCCTTCTACTAACTTTGGGCTTTGTTTGTTCTTCTTTCTCTAGTTCCTTTAGGTGTAAGGTTAGATTGTTTATTTGAGATTTTTCTTGTTTCTTGAGGTCCTTGCTGGTTAGAATAATCTTGGTTGTAGGTTCTTCCCTTTCATCACTTTAAATATATCGTGCCACTCCCTTCTGGTTTGTAGAGTTTCTGCTGAGAAATCATATTGGATTGTTGTGTTTGCATTGTCATTTGTCTCTAGGTATTTTCTGATTTCCTCTTTGATTTCTTCAGTGATCTCTTGGTTAAATGTTACTTGTCGTTTTCCCCTTGTTGCTTTTAATAATTTTTCTTTGTCTTTAATTTTCGTGAGTTTGATTACTATGTGTCCCAGCGTGTTTCTCCTTGGATTTATCCTGCCTGAGACTCTCAGCGCTTCCTGGAGTTGGGTGGCTATTTCCTTTCCCATGTTAAGGAAGTTTTCGACTATAATCCTTCAAATGTTTTCTCAGGTCCTTTCTCTCTCTCTTCTCCTTCTGGGACCTCTATAATTGGAATGTTGGTGCATTTAATGTTGTCCCAGAGGTCTCTTAGGCTGTCTTCATTTCTTTTCATTTGTCTGCGTTTTTTACGTTTTTTCCCTGTAATTTGTTTCTAATCTCATAGCATTGCGGTCAGAAAAGATGCCTGATATGACTTCAATTTTCTTAAATTTACCAAGGCTTGATTTGTGACCTCAGATATGATCTATCCTAGAGAATGTTCCATGTGCACTTGAGAAGAAAGGGTAATCTGCTGTTTTCAGATGGAATGTCCTCTAAATATTAATTAAATGTATCTAGTCTATTGTGTCACTTAAAGCTTGTGTTTCCTTATTAATTTTCTGTCTGGATGATCTGTCCATTGGTGTAAGTGAGGTGTTAAAGTCCCCCACTATTATTGTGTTACTGTCGATTTCCTCTTTTATAGCTCTTAGCAGTTGCCTTACGTAGTGGGGTGCATATATAATTGTTATATCTTCTTGGATTGATCCCCTGATCATCATGTAGTGTCCTTCCTTATCTCTTGTAACATTCTTTATTTTAACTTCTATCTTATCTGATATGAGTATTGCCACTCCAGCTTTCTTTTGATTTCCATTTGCATGGAATATCTTTTTCCATCCCCTCACTTTCAGTCTGTATGTGTCCCTAGGTCTGAAGTGGGTCTCTTGTAGACAGCATATATATGGGTCTGTTTTTTGTGTCCATTCAGCAAGTCTGTGTCGTTTGGTTGGAGTATTTAATCCATTCACATTTAAGGTAATTATTAGTATGTATGTTCTTATTACCATTTTCTTAATTGTTTTGGGTTTGTTTTGGTAGGTGCTTTTCTTCTTTTGTGTTTCCCACTTAGAGAAGTTCCTTTAGCATTTATTGTAGAGCTCGTTTGGTGGTGCTGAATTCTCTTAGCTTTCACTTGTCTGTAAAGCTTTTGATTTCTCCATCAAATCTGAATGAGATCCTTGCTGGTTAGAATAATCTTGGTTGTAGGTTCTTCCCTTTCATCACTTTAAGTATATCATGCCACTCCCTTCTGGCTTGTAGAGTTTCTGCTGAGAAATCAGCTGTTAACCTTATGGGAGTTCCCTTGTATGTTACTTGTCATTTTTCCCTTGCTGCTTTCAATAATTTTTCTTTTCGTGAGTTTGATTACTATGTGTCCCAGCGTGTTTCTCCTTGGATTTATCCTGCCTGAGACTCTCAGCGCTTCCTGGAGTTGGGTGGCTATTTCCTTTCCCATGTTAAGGAAGTTTTCGACTATAATCCTTCAAATGTTTTCTCAGGTCCTTTCTCTCTCTCTTCTCCTTCTGGGACCTCTATAATTGGAATGTTGGTGCATTTAATGTTGTCCCAGAGGTCTCTTAGGCTGTCTTCATTTCTTTTCATTCCTTTTTCTTTATTCTGTTCCACAGCAGTGAATTCCACCATTCTGTCTTCCAGGTCACTTATCCATTCTTCTGCCTCAGTTATTCTGCTATCGATTCCTTCTACTGTATCTTTCATTTCAGTTATTGTATTGTTCATCTGTTTGTTTGTTCTTTAATTCTGCTAGGTGTTTGTTAAACATGTCTTGCATCTTCTCGATCTTTGCCTCCATTCTTTTTCTGAGGTGTTGGATCATCTTCACTATCATTATTCTGAATTCTTTTCCTGGAAGGTTGCCTATCTCTACTTCATTTAGTTGTTTTTATGGAGTTTTATCTTGTTTCTTCATCTGGTACATAGTCCTCTTCCTTTTCCTCTTGTCTGTCTTTCTGTGAATGTGTTTTTGTTCCACAGGCTGCAGGATTGTAGTTCTTCTTGCTTCTGTTGTCTGCCCTCTGGTGGATGAGGCTATCTAAGAGGCTTCTGCCAGTTTCCTGAAGGGAGGGACTGGCTGTGGGCAGAGCTCAGTAAAACTTTAATCCCCTTATCTGCTGATGGGTGGGGCTGAGTTCCCTCTCTGTTGGTTGTTTGGCCTGAGGTGACCCAGCACTGGAGGCTACAGGCTCTTTGGCGGGGCTAATGGCGGACTCTGGGAGTGCTCACGCCAAGGGGTACTTCCCAGAACTTCTGCTGCCAGTGTCCTTGTCCCTTGGTGAGCCACAGCTGCCCCCTGCCTCTGCAGGTGACCCTCCAACACTAGCAGGTAGGTCTGGTTCAGTCTGCTAGGGGGTCACTGCTCCTTCCCCCTGGGTCCTGATGCACACACTATGGACATCTGTAGTGTGTGCCCTCCAAGAGTGTAGTCTCTGTTTTCCCCCAGTCCTGTCAAAGTTCAGCAATTAAATCCCACTAGCCTTCAAAGTCTGATTCTCTTGGACTTCCTCCTCCTGTTGCTGGACCCCCAGGTTGGGAAGCCTGACGTGGGGCTCAGAACCTTCACTCCAGTGGGTGGACTTCTGTGGTATAAGTGTTCTCCAGTCTGTGAGTCACCCAACCAGCAGTTATGGGATTTGATTTTACTGTGATTGTGCCCCTCCTACCATCTCACTGTGGCTTCTCCTTTGTCTTTGGGTGTGGGGTACATTTTTTGGTGAGTTCCAGTGTCTTCCTGTCAATGATTGTTCAGCAGTTAGCTGTGATTCTGGTGCTCTCACAGGAGGGAGTGAGCGCACATCCTTCTACTCCACCATCTTAGAATTTGGTCCCACCTCTCTTAAAAAAAAATTCTGAATAATATTTTTAACCACTGCTGATTATATTTGATCATCATATAGCATGACCATGAGTTTCAGAAGATGTCCCATCAATAGTACAAAAAGGTATGTTGAAACCACGTACGTATGTTAGTCTCCTACTTAAATATTTGCTATGTGTTTTCTTCATTTTCGACTGTATTTTAAACATTAGAGTAATAAAATTAAACATCGCACACTGAGTGATTATGGATAAGTTTTAAGAAAGCCAAAGAGATTCCCCTCTATTTGTATAAATAATTTTAAAATTTGCTAAAATGAACTGTAGAATAAAATCAATATACTTGTGGAAAATATTAAATCTTGATTTAAAGACAAACTATAAATAAATTTTGAAAAAAATGTATATTATGTATTAAATACCCAAAGCAGAGAATGCACATATACTTTTCATACTGAATATAAGTCTGTTGTAGACATAGACTTTTCATACTGAATATAAGACTGTTATAGAGACTAGCAGAAGCTGGACTTTAGTCTGAAGGCCATGGGATGAAAGATGTAGAGAGTTCACTCTACCTATCTCCCCTGCTTTTCTAGTTTTCTAATCTTGACCCTCTGTGGGCATAATTTATGAAATAACAAATGCAAATCACTTGGCAAAAATACCTAGAACATATGTATGCATAGTAAAGAAACCTAGAGCTACTATTATTCTTTTTTATCTTCTAGACAACTAGAGTATATGTACAGAAAACATTTTTTACATTTAATTGGCATGAAGAGTTATTAAAACTTTATACTTAAGTTAACCCTTGATTTTCTTAAGTGTTATGAATATTACAATGCTGTGACTGTGACTGAACATGTTTATAGCATTAACTGAAACATTGCCATACAATCCTAAATGTACCTAGCCCATTCTCGAGAATTATATCATACTTTCCTCAAACTTCAAATACCTTTTCATGGATTGAATTGTGTCCCCCAAATTTATATGTTAAAATTCGAATCCCCAGTACCTCAGAATGTGACTATATTTGGAGATAGGCTCTTTAAAGAGGTAACTAAGTTAAAATGAAGTAATTAGGATGGGCCCTAAATTAATGTGACTGGTATTCTTATAAGAAGAGGAGGTTAGGACACAGACACAGAAGGAAAACCATGTGAAGACACAGGGCACAGATGACCAAGCCAAGGAGAGAGGTCTTAGAAGAAACCAATCCGTTTGATAACTTGATCCCGAAATTCTAGGAAAAAAATTCAGTTGTTTAGGCTACCTCGTCTGTGGTATGTGTTATTGGCGGCCCCAGCAAAATGATACACGTGCCTTTCCTCCTTCCTCTCCCACAGTGGAGGACCTGGCTTCACATATAAGTGAGAAACTAGAAGTTGTAAAAAGAGAAGTCCCCAGATTTTCCACCACCATCAATTCTACCTAACCCTCTGCGTCAATACTCCTATACTCTGCTGCCCTCTGCACTCCTGTCACAGCCCAGCCTCTGCTCTGCTTTAATGAATCCCATCTCTCACCTACTCAAGGACATTCTTCCCTCTTTTGCATCATCAATTGTTCCCTCTCACCAGATCATTCCCTCACTAGACAAGCATGTGGTACATCACCCACGTTTAGCCATCACTCCCCTTGACCTCAGGTCCCCATTCAGCTACCACACAATCTCTCTGCATACTTACTCCTCCAGCAACATTTCCCATGAGAAAGTAGCAACTCCACGATTCCAGCTGTTTAGGACAAAACACTTGAAATCATTTTTGGGCTCCTCTCTTCCTCTTACATCTCATAAGAAGCTATCAGCTAATTCTGTTGGATCTACCTTTAATATCCACATCTTTACTTTCTGTCTCCATCAATTCCATTCACCTCCAAGCCACCAAGTTCCCTTACCTGAACTATTAAAATAGCCTCCAGATTGGTTTCTCTGTTTCAAACCTTGTCCCTAAAGTCTATCACCTGCTTATCCAATAGTCAGTGACCTCTTCAATCTGAAAGTCAGACCAAGTCATTGTAACTCAGAACTCCAACGGCTTCCTATTCCTGCAGCTGAAGCCTGCTCTTCAGCACGGTAGACAAGACCCACAGATCAGCTCCCCATCTGCCTCACTAATTTCACCTCTATTTCTCCCTGTGCAGTTCACTGTTAGAATGGATAAATGACCCTCTAGTTTCAATGCCTTTGCACTTGACAGTCTCTCTGTCCATAATATTTTCCTCCTAAACTTCCATATTTCTTTTAGCTCTCTACTGAAATATCACTCATCAGAGACACTCTCTCTGATCACCCTATATAAAGCAGAAACCCTGACACATTCTATCTTCTTTCACGTATTTTATTGATTTTTATTCAGAGCGTTACTCAACAACTAGCATATATATATATATATATATCTCAATCGTTAGGCCAGTGGTCTGAGCTAGATGTATACGGATTAAGCCTTCCATGTGCACTTCATTTGTTTCATGGACGACTACAATTTCCTAAGAAGACTACAATTTATATCCCAGCCAAAATGAAATACAAGCGGGCCAGATCAGCCTTTGGGAAGAGGAGGAGGAAGAAGCAGATCTATTTTAGTTTCATGGGGAAAAACCTAAAGCAAACCCACCCGGACTTCAGCAGGTGTTCCTGGGTCTTGGATGCACTGGGCTTTCGGAAGGATCAGCAACTGGAACGGGTTAGCCTGGAGGCAGTGAGACTGTCCTTCTATAACCACTGAAAAGCCATTACCAGCAGGGAGATCCTTGAAGCAGTCAAACAGAGATCCTCTCAGAAGAGCTTCTGAATACATGAAGTGGATCTGAACGGCCCTGTTGTTGAAATGATTGCACTTGTCAAAAAAAACTGGATATGTCAGAGGACTGGGTTGGAAGACAAGGTATCTGAGAAGTACCTGCTGCAACAGGACACTTGGTGTTACACGCCGGGTCTCTGGGTCCTCTGACAATTTGTGAAAAAAATAAAGGAAAACTGCCCCCCCAAATACATAAATATATATTTATTTAAATAAATATATATATTTGTTTATTTAAATATTTAAATATACATTTATTTATTTCAGAGCTAAAGCACAGTAATAATACAGTTCCTTCTAACCATATGTTCTCATGTTCTCAGTAAATACTTAAAATTCTAAGATCTTACTATGACAAGCACTGTGATTTAAGCTTTAATATTCAAATTAATCCAAAGAACAATCCTATAAAGGAGATGGGTACACCTTACAGATGAAGGATTGAGACAGGTAGTAAATGTAATGACTAATCTGCACACCACTGGGAAAGACACTTTGACATACTAAGGGGAAATAATCTTTTAAAACCCACACCCATAATTCAGCCTGTTGTATTCAAACACTACAGACACTGGGTTTGAATCCAGTTTTGTTATTTGCTAGCTACACGGCTTCACTTGGGGAAGGCATCTAAGCAGCTGAGCCTCTTTTAGCTTACTCATAAAATATGAATAATACAAAGGTATTTGGAGGATTTGAGGTGATGCATCTAAATCATTGAGCACAAAGTAGGTACTTAAAAAGAGTAATTTTTATTCATATTGGGAGAAGCACCCTAACTTCTTGACTACTCTAAAACCTGAAACCAACAGAAACTTACGTGCTGTAGTGTCTCGCAATGAATCCATTTAATCCATCCTTTCTCACCATCCTCCCATCAATTAAGAAAATAGCATACAGAATGCAATCTAAGACATACAGTAATAAAACATGGGAAGGAATTGTCAATTCTCCTTTGTGAATCAGACTGTATGATTGCTTAAAATAGACCTAACAATATCATGTTTTTTTTTTTTTTTTTTTTTTTGCGGTTCGTGGGCCTCTCAATGTTGTGGCCTCTCCCGTTGCAGAGCACAGGCTCCGGACGCGCAGGCTCAGTGGCCATGGCTCACGGGCCTAGCCGCTCCGCGGCATGTGGGATTCTCCCAGACCGGGGCACGAACCCGCGTCCCCTGCATCGGCAGGCGGACTCTCAACCACTGCGCCACCAGGGAAGCCCCTATCACTCTATTTTTAATGGAGCACTGTAAACCACAAAATGTGGAATGATTACTGTTTTCAGAAAGTACTCTCTTTACTCATTTTATCTAAAATTGAACTAACAAGGAGCCTTATTTACCATCTACACAGAGAAACAGACTTAGTCTAATATGATATGAGAACAAGAATTCAAGCCTTAAAATAATCCATATTAATACACTTAACAAAGCTTTTGAATGAAGATTATTTGTACTTTTTCTGCATTTAATAGTCTTTTGTATTCTACAATCCATATGTCAACTTTTGATCATAATTTTTCACTCTTAACACCAAGACAGTAAAACTACTGTAAAAAAATAAGAGCAAACTCAAGACCAGTACTCTTGAGGATGGTGTAAACAAATTGAAAATAATGTTTTTTCATATATCTCTCTTAGTTGTCACTAAAACTACATATCTCATCCCAGTTTCCTACTCCTTACCATTAGAGAATAGGAAATGTAATTTTCATTGTAATCATTTACTGAAAACATGCAACAAAAATGACTTCTAAGGATGAAGCATCTTTTAAAGCATTTAAAATATAAAACAATATTCATATGTAAAGGTAGGGAAACAAGAATTCAAGAAATATGGTTGAATCTCTCAGAGAATTACCAAGTCTGTGGAAGTGAGGATTATTTTCTCCACGCTTTAGTCTTTCTTGCTGTTACTAAGACAGAGGAGTTGCTGTGTTTGCTCCGGAAAGTCCCACGTGATTATTTGATAACTATACCTGTCACAAGTTGTCACTTCACTCTATACTTTCTAATGCATAAGCCAAAAGAAAAAGGAGGATAAGACAACAATTATACAGGTAAGTCTAGCTGCTTGCGTTCCTACAAAGTCCTACAATCCAGGACACAAACAGCCAGACAGATTACATTCCCGATTCAGCACTGTGGACAGCCAGCCAGAAACTGTTTTCCTGTTCAAATACAACAGATGCTATGTTTCTTCCTTGTAAGGAAAGAATTTCACCACATGTAGTACAGAGAAAGGTGGCATGGCACAGTCGGTTATGCGGAGTGACACCTGAATATAATTTATTTGTGTGTGGAAAAAAACAGTTTGCTTAGTCATGTCTAGGAGCAAAAATGTTTTCTTCCCAAATAAATGTGTTGCCAATTGTCAGTCAAGAGAGGACAGGTTAGGCTGCAATAAAAAACAACCCCGGTTTTCTCAGGGTACATGCCCAGTAGTGGGATTGCTGGGCTGTATGGTAGTTCTATTTTTAGTTTTTTAAGGAACCTCCATACTGTTCTCCATAGCGGGCGTATCAATGTACATTCCCACCAACAGTGCAGTAGGGCTCCCTTTTCTCCACACCCTCTCCAGCATTTATTGTTTGTAGATTTTTTGACGATGGCCATTCTGACCGGTGTGAGGTGATACCTCATTGTAGTTTTGATTTGCATTTCTCTAATGATTAGTGATGTTGAGCATCCTTTCATGTGTTTGTTGGCAATCTGTATATCTTCTTTGGAGAAATGTCTATTTAGGACTTCTGCCCATTTTGGGATTGGGTTGTTTGTTTTTTTCATATTGAGCTGCATGAGCTGCTTGTAAATTTTGGAGATTAATCCTAGTCATGTACCACAATGTTCATTGCAGCTCTATTTACAATAGCCAGGACATGGAAGCAACCTAAGTGTCCATCAACAGATGAATGGATAAAGAAGATGTGGTACATATATACAGTGGAACATTACGCAGCCATAAAAAGAAACGAAATTGAGTTCTTTGTAGTGAGGTGGATGGACCTACAGTCTGTCATACAGAGTGAAGTAAGTCAGAAAGAGAGAAACAAATACCGTACGCTAACACATATATATGGAACCTAAAAAAAAAAAAAAAGCTTCTGAAGAATCTAGGGACAGGACAGGAATAAAGAGTCAGACGTAGAGAATGGACTTGAGCACATGGGGAGGGGGAAGGGTAAGCTGGGACAAAGTGAGACAGTGGCATGGACATATATACACTGCCAAATGTGAAATATATAGCTAGTAGAAAGCAGCTGTATAGCACAGGGAGATCAGCTCGGTGCTTTGTGACCACCTAGAGGGGTGGGATAGGGAGGATGGGAGGGAGACACAAGAAGAAGGAGATATGGGGAATGTATGTATATGTATAGCTGATTCACTTTGTGATACAGCAGAAACTGACACATCATTGTAAAGCAATTATACTCCAATAAAGATGTTAAAAAAAAAAAAACAAACCCTGGAAATCTCAGTGGCTTCAAAGAACAGATGTTTATTTCTAGCTCAGTTTATGTAACCAAGGCAAGTCTTCAAGTGGGACCCTGCTTATCAAGTAAGTCTGGGACCCAGGGTAACAGAGTCTCCAACTTGGCAAGTGCATTTGTGACTGCTGAGGCTGGAAGAGGAAACGTTACAAATCACACTCTTGGTCTTAATTTCGAAGGTTTTTGCACGGAAGTGGCATTTGTCAATTCTGACCTCATTTAACTGACCAAATCAAGTCACAAAGCCATGTTAACCTCCAAGGGGAGGTAGGGAGGTGCAATTCTATCATGCATACAATGAAGAATTCAAAGATTAATAAACTGTTAAAATGATTCTTCACAAAACATAAATGTCTAAGTAACTTCCTATCATTCTTAAGTAGAGGATTTTATGTGGTTGAATCAAATGCATACATACTGAATACATGTATGAATGTATGTATTGAATATATCTATGAATAGAGCAAAGCACTATATTCCCTGCAGAAAATACAAATGAATACAATACAGCCTGTACTCTGACGTGTTTAGACAAGACCACCACTGTCACCATCTTCATCACAGCTAAAAACAGGAGCTAATATCAATTGAGCACTTTCTCTGTGTCCAGCTCTGTTCTCAGGGTTTCTGTGACACCCATATATCGTATATCTCTACAAGTAATCTGAAATTACTACCATTGTTACCCTTAATTTGAGATTTGATGCCTCCACAAACAGTCCTAAAATGTGAATATATTGTTTATAAAGTTTACATTATGGATAACATTTAATTCACATAAGGTTGTTTTTAAACCCCCTACTTAGCAGATAGCGTGGCATTGAGGGATGTGGAGAGAGAATAAAACAATGATGATAAGAAAAATGTAGGGAA